>NC_133658.1:80290248-80615248 GCF_037893015.1 Macrotis lagotis | reverse complement strand
ATCCCTCCCCACCCCAAAATCTATAAAAACCCTATCCCCTGAACACTCAGGTACTGTTTGATTTGGGTATGCTTCATCCCCAGGCAGTCCTGGAATTTAAAGACCTCCAGTCTTATCAAATTCTGGTCTCCGTCTCACTCTTTGGGTTCAACAGTTACATTTGTAAATCATGTACTCATTTGAAGATTATCATATTATACAATAGGAGACATTGGTCTGTATCTAATTTCTCAGACTTCATTCCAGTTTTCTAGTAGTTTTTGTTGAATAGCGATTTCTTGCCCCAATAATTGGGATCTTTGAGTTTATCAAATATTAAGTTACTGAGTTCATTCACTTCAGTAAATTATATATCTAATCTGTTCCTCTGATCAACCTATTTCTCCAGCATCATATTCTTTTGACAATTACTGTTTTGTAGCATGGTTTTGAGATGTGATACTGCTAGGCCTTCATCCTTCTCATTAATCATTTTTAAAAATTCTTGACCTTTTGTTCTTCCAGATGAATTGTTATTTTTTCCTAGCTTTATAAAACTTTGTTAGTTTGATTTGTATAGAGGTTAATAAATAAATTAATTTAAATGGCATTGTTCTTTTTATAATATCGACTTGGCCTACTCATAAATAATATGTCTCCAATAATTTAGATATGCCTTTTATTTTCATCAAAAGTATTTTGTAGGGGCAGCTAAGTGGAGCAGTGGATAGAGCACTGGCCCTGGAGTCAAGAGGAACTAAGTTCAAATTTGACCTCAGACACTTAATAACTGCCTAGCTGTGTGACCCTGGGCAAGTCACTTACCCTCATTGCCTTAAATAAAATTTTTAAAAAGTATTTTGTAATTGTGTTCATATAATTTCCATGTGTGTCTTGGCAGGTAGACTTCTAAGCATTTTTTATTGTCCATAATGTATATACAGAAATACTAATGATTTGTGTGGATTTATTTTATATTCTGCAACTTTGCTGAATTTGCTCATAATTTTGATATGTGTTTTAGTTGTCTCTATAAGATTCCTGAAGTGCATATCATATTATCTATAAAGTGTTAGTTTTGTTTCCTCTTTGCCTATATTTATACAAGGCCCATTGGAACAGATTTTTCACTCCTCCTATTCTACCAGGGGAAGTCTTTACCTGCTTGGGGAAGATATCACCCTTAACTAAACCTGTCAGTTACTCTTAATCTGGTTTAACCTCTCTGTCTAAACAGTTTTATCAGGGTGTGGCTATTGTACATGCTATAGCTTCTTAGAGCCACAAATGAAAGTTGGGTAGCAGATGGATGGCAAACACAGAAAGCAGCCTGAGAAAAGAGCTCAGTAACCCTTATACCAGAGATACTAGTCTTCCCTGAACACCCAGACACCCCTCATGAGACAGAGTGGGCATTTTATCAATCAGTTAATGAATTAACTTATATTAAGTCAGATAGCATGCTCATCAAATTTGGACACACAACTGGGAGGGGTAACTCCACACTAGATGACAAAAATCTGGAATGTAAAAGAAGCAAAAAAAAAATTGTTCTACCCTCAAAAAACTCACAATCTAAAGGAGAGACAACATTTGGACAAATATTGACCAGCAAGAGATATATAGGATAACAGAGGGAAGGCACTAGCATTAAAGTAGATCAGCAAAAGTTTTCTTGCAGAATGCTGGACTTTAACTGACATTTAAAGGCAGCCATGGAAGTCAGGATTACCATCATTACTAAATCAATTTATGCTGAGGACCTCAGTGATGTGGTCTTAATAATAATAATTAAACATGTATTACCTTCAGAGCTTGTTCTAATAAGGAACAAACTTTAACCTCTAGGATCTGCTCTCAAGAAAGAGCAAAACATAATTAGGTTAACATATAAGTTTATTAATATTTCTCAAAGCTTGCTGATTACCCAAATGTGAATGGAGGGGGGAGGGTCCAGCTAGAGAACCAGACCCCTAACATGGAGTCTTGGAATTTAGTCTTTATAAATTGCACTACCAGAAGGCAAGATCTGAAAAGCTACTTCTATATCAAGGGAATGGCCCTCAACTAAGGATGGGGCTGGATATCAGACACAACTCCTAGGATGTATGTCTAGGAAGACATGCCAAGATGAATGGCTCCTCCAAAATTCAGAATCTTTGTACCTTATAAATTCCACAAATGTGAATCTTCCTTCTCCAGGATGCTGGCACATCAGTAACCATTAATGGAGATCAGAGGTCATCAATCCCAATCGTTGATAAAAATCTTAAAGAGCATATGCCCAAGCTCAGATTTCTAGGCCTTTCCAGTGTAGGCCTTATGCTAAATTGACACTGAATCATTTGGATGACTATTCTCTGAGTGAAGTCATCCAATCATTATAGTCTAGTATACATCTCTTTATCTTTTCCACAAGAATAGTATGAAATACATTATCAATTTTTTTACTACTTCCCTGATGTATCAGCTAGACATTATCTAAGAAAAAAATGAATAATGTACTATGTTGTTGGCCTGAAAAAAAGTTTAAGAATAATTTTAGATTCTTTTAAATCCAAGCATTGTCCTTCACAAAAATTTCTAAATTGATAGTTCCCTCATGCCCTCAGACATCTTTCTACACAAGTCCCAATTTGAAGTTCCAATTTATATGACTCTTGAATGAACAATATTTCAGTCAAAATAAAGCAATGGTTTATAGTTTAGGTAACAGGTCAGTTAACAGTTTGCTTCATCAATTGAAATAATTTAATTAAATTTCAGTACACTCTTAGAGATCCTGAGACCACTCTTCAAAGATTCTCCTTTCCACTTAAATACTGAACTAAATTCCATTTTAACAGTGTTACTCAAAGAGACTTTTTAACTTCTAATCACTATCTTAATCCCCTAGAGCTGGAGTATAAAGGATATTGCTCTTAGATAGAACAACAAAAGGCTTGACTGTTGACACCCTAATTACTTCAGGGAGCTGATTGGAGAGAATGGAGAAGGACATTTTTTGAAACTGATAGTGTCCTGTGAAAATTTCAAGAGACAAAGTTCCAATAAGAAAAATCAATTTATAAATTAGGCTGGCAAATACTAAATCAAGATCAATGTTCTCTCTCAGTAACAAAAGATGAAAAGGGAGTTTCTGGTCCACCTTAAATCCCTTATATTCCTTCTGACAGGGATCTTCTCTGACAAACAAGAAGAAATCTTGACTAGTATTCATTTATTAAGGAGGTGGCTAAGAGTTCTCAACTCCTGCTGAGAATGTGGCCTCAGTCAAAAGATTCAGCCTCCTGCAATCTGAACAAGGGAAACCATCCTAATCAGGATCTCTCTGGCTAGTTTTATCCTTTAAGGCCAGGTCATCCCAAACTCTGAGGAAGGACACACAAGGAGCTTGGTAGCATGGACTAGCTCTGTTTGGTTTCTGTTTTACAATATTAAGAGAAAAGTCAAGCACTGGCCTTGGGAGAGGCAGGAATGTGAAGACATTCCTTGGTTGGAATATGCTGAGGGTTTTTTTTCTAACATAAAAGGGTTTTTTAGCTAACATAAAAGAAGGTCTTTTGAACAGAGAAAAGAATATTGCAAATTAATATTAATGATAGACTTAAAATTAATTTGCCTGAATAATTCTATTACTATAGTATTTTATATATTAATAAAGCATTTTAAATTGTTTTGGACTTAAGTCTTAGGATTAATTTTAAAGTGGAGGAGGCAAATATTTCCCAGTTCACTGACCTTATTCAACTTTTTGCCTCAACTGCCATCCCCCCAAAAAACACCCTTTCCTTCTTGTGACTATTTCTACAACAAAGGCTGGTGTGGTTCTGGGTCTCTGAAGTTTTCTGTGCATGCCCAAGATTGAATGAAAGGGGGGGAGAATCAATTCTGGGGAGGGAAGGGGAAGATTTCTTAAAACTTTTAGACCTCCACCTCATACAACTCCCCTCTTGTTTTTGTAAACAGAGAAATAAGTGGTTTTCTGTCATGAACATGTCAATTATTGAGGAGCACAGAGGCTCTCACAGGGCCCTTTCTCTTTTATGTCCTCTTACATTGCTTTTATCAGTTCCCAGTGGTTTAACTACTCATCTCTAGGAAGATAAATCTCAAACTTCTATACCCATCATGAATCTGGACTCCAGTTCTACATTACTGTGTGCTGGAATTTGCTCCTTGAAGTACCATTTGTTGTAGTTAAGTCTTTTTTTTTAGTTCAACTCTTCTTGATCCTGTTTGGGGTTTTCTTGGCAAAGATATGGGAGGGGTTTTCCATTTCCTCCTCCAGTTTTAGACATGAGGAAACTGAGGCAAATAGGGTTAACTGACATGTCCTGCACAGCTAGTAAGTGTCTGAGGTAATTTAGAACTTATGAAAATGAATGTTTCTGACTCCAGGTCTGGTGCTCTATCTACTTGAACACCTAACTGCCCTGAAGTACCATTCCATCTTTTATTCAACATGTTCCTAACAGAACTCATCTTTCCCCACTTCTTCCATTCAACCCTCCATCAAAAAATGCCTTATTTCTAATGAAGGATATCATCATCCTTCCAATTGGGAATTGCCAACATTGACAACATATTTGCCAACATTAGTGTCATCCTTTATTTTTCTCCCTTATTTCCAAGGTATTCCCTTTAGGATATTCCATAATTCATATTTAGAGGTAGGGTCATTTTGGTGATAACCAGTTTAGATTCTCTGTGGGTATACACTCCTCAAAGAAATTCACAAATCCTATTGATTTTATTTATTTTTTTATTATTCAGTTCATTCCCAACCTAGGACACACTCTTCTACATAGCAGGAAGATTGAACACACACAGAGAAGCACATATGTCAGGATCATGTGCAGTGAGGATGTGTTTGAAGGGGCGCAGCTCATACCTCTGTTTATATGAGAGTTGCAGATCTCTTCCCATTGAGCCTGCTGACCTAGGTCTCAATTTCCACCAGATTCTATGTAGCTGCTTTTTACTGCTGGATAGTCCTCTACTAGACTTTTCCAGATGTTGCCTCTGTACAACTTTGCGGCTTCACCACCGCTGTCCTGTTTCAGCTACTCTACAAAAACTGAACCTTGCCACCATACCCCCTACTAGAACCAGGATAAATCTTGCTTCCTGAGCCTGCTAATGTTGCCCTGAAGAGAATCCCAATTCAGTCCATCAATTCAGTCCACTCAATTGTCAAACTGATTTTCCTAAAGTATACATCAGACCCTGCCAGATACCCTCCCTACTTTCGTTCAATAAACTCTAGTGGTTCCCTATTACCTCCGAAAGCAAATATAAAATCATGTTTGCATTTAATACTCTTCATAACCTGACCCCTCCTTCATTTTTTAATATTACTCTTGGTCATATTCTGTGATCTAGTGACACTGGCATCCTTGCTTTTTCTCCCACAAGTAGGAGGAAATCTTTCTCCCCACTCAGCATTTTTACTGGTATTCTCCCATGCCTATAACAGTTCTCCCTTCTCATCTCCATTTCCTGTTTTTTACTAGATGCTAGGTGGTGTACCAGCACCAGCCCTGGAATCAGGAGAATCTGAATTCAAATTCAGCCTCAATCAATTGACCCTTACTAGCTGTTTGACCTTGGGCAAATCACTTTACCCTGCTTGCTTTGCATCCAAGGCAGTCTCCAGTCATCCTGATTCATACCTGGCCACTGGAATCAGATGGCTCTGGAGGAGAAGGTGAAGCTGATGACTTAGCACAGCCCTCTCTCACTCAAATCCAATTCATGTGCATGTCTTGGCATTACCTCCCTGATGTCATGGTTTTCTTGGAGTATGAAGGACAAATATCATCATCCTTAGATTTCCTCAAGTTCCAGTTAAAATTCTACAGAAAAGCTTTCCTGATCTCTGTTCACTTTAATGTCTTGTTTATGGTTTTTTCACAAATTGTCTCACTTATTAGACTCAGCTCTTGGGGGGGGGCACACTTTTTTGGTTTTCTTTTTATTCCCAAGGCTTATTAGAGTATCTGGCATGGAAGTAGCTGCTTAATGAATATGAGCCCTAAAACTGTAAACCTTAAAATATGGGGTTAAAATAAAATGACAGAAAATATAGCTTAGATATGAAGTTTTATTCTCTGGGATTTCTTGATGATAATGATGACGGTTTGTCCTTCATTCTTGAAGACCAGAACAACAAGGTGGTAATGATTTACCATTAGGTGGAAACCATGTATCCAAGATGATCACCCAGAACTGAGGGAGATGGACATATTTATCCAAAAACAAAGAATAGGGGGAAATCATTAACCTCCTTGAAGGGCAAAGAAGGCTGCACCATCTCTAAGTTGCCAATTGCTTCTCAGAGACTATCATCCTAATGCAAAACTTATCTGATTGTTAACTCTTTTATTAAGCATCATGAGGGCAGGACAAGTCTTCCAACATCCAGATCCTTATCTTCCTGAGTTGATTATTAACACAGGGGGAAGATAGTCAATAACTTCTTTCCTACTTTATAGTGAAGACTGAACACTATTCTAAAGAAATCAGCCTTTTTTTTTTAACCAGGAATGGCTCATTATCAAAAATTATTATTACACTTTGACAATACTCTGTCATAGATATCCTATCTGAATATCTTATTAATTGGATAGCCTGTGGCTTCTTATGCAATTATCAATCAATCAAAAAATTTACAAATCACCTACTCTACTAGGCAACTATGCTAAACTTTATAGATAAGAAAGGCTGCACACAACATACTTTTTATTTTAAAAATTAAAACAAAATTCCAGCTCCCAATTCTCCGTTAAATTAAAAGAGCTTCAACCCCGGGATTCTTAACTTTTTTTTTTTTCCCCCATAACCGTCTTGGACCTTTGAACAGTCTGGGGTGAAGGGCGAATGAACCCATCTTAAGAGTCCCATCTTTAAGTGAAAAAATACGTAGGAAAACAATTATGCTGAAATGTAGCTATCACAATTTAAAAAAACAAACCAAGTTCACGGAGCCCAGCTTCATTAAGAGCGCCTGCCGGGAATGTTTAATCAAGTTTGGAGGTAACTAGAAGCCTCTCTCCAGCTGCCTCGCCTTCTCTTTTCAGACATGCGCACAAAGCTCCCCGACTTCCTCCTACATTTCCGGAAATGCCGAGCCGAGGCTCTGCGGGGATCGGAGTTAGGCGGGCCGCGCGGGCGCGGTTGCCAAGGAAACGTTGATTGACGCTCAACTCGGGGAGAAGAGCCTAAGGGCTCCGCTGGGGAGTGGGGCGGAACGGAAGGGCGGAAGCGCTGGCAGGGCCGCCCTCTGACGCCACTTCCGCTTCCTCCGCCTGCGCCCTGATGGCGTGGCCGCTCGGACTTCCTTTCCTGCTGCTTCTTTCCTTCCCGTAGCGGCCTCGGAAGCTGAGGCCGCCCGGGCCCTCGGCCTTCGGTCCGACCCCGCGTCTGCCGCGGCCTCTCCCTGCTGCCCCCGGCTTCGGGGTCTGCGCCGAGCGGCGCCGGCTGCCGGGCCCGCCGCGGGGCGGCGATTCTCCCGGCAGGGCCCGCCCTTGAGTCTCCCTCGTCCGCGGCGAAGGAGGCCGGCGCCGCCGGGCGCCGGGGCCGGGGTCCGCCGGGCGCGGGTGGGCTGATGCTGGTCTCCGGGCCCGGGCCTGCCCCAGCTCGGCCCCCGCAGGAGGCGCCATGGCCCCCGTGCTGCTGCCGCCGGCGCCCGGCTGCAAAGTGAGTCCGCTCGGGGATTGTCGGAGGAAGTTTAAATTCCCAGAGGAATCATTGCAAACTTTTAAGTTCTCTGTGTTCAGGGAAGGAAGGTGACAGCGGGTCCGCATTTGGTCTTCTAGCAATCTCGTCTCCTGGAGTTGACAATAAAGTCAAATAAAGTGCAAAAGGAAAGGCGGAGGAAACAGTTAAGATCAGACTTGACTGGCGAGAAAAACGAATGAAGGCGGTCGGAATTCAGATAATAGTATTTATTTGGATTAAATAGATTATTATTCTCAAGGGGAGGGAGGAGGGAAAAAATGTGGAATTCCAAATATTACCAAAAAATGAGTGTTGGAAATTATCTTTGCGTGTCATGTAGTTGGAATAATAAATTTAAACTTAAAAAATTTATTGTTAAAATTTAGCATTGTGAGAATGTCTATTTCCACAAGCTGCCTTAGAATTAAATTGGGAGGTGCTTTGGGTGAAGTGGAGTGGGTGTTGACATGGATCCATTCCAGTTCTGCTTCTTACTACTTTTTATTTTAGGTTTTTGCAAGGCTCCCTTGCTTCTTAGTACTATGGCTATTTTCAAGTTACTTTTAACATTAGTGGGCCTCAGTATTCTCATTTGTACACTGTGGGAAGTAACACCCCTTAGTACAAACATTGTAGGGATTTTCAAACGAGATAATAATAGCTGTATAAATGTATGCTACTATGTTAAAGGGTCACAAACCATATACAGGATAGAATAGGATGAAATGCTAGAGAATGTTACTAGAAATGCTATTTAATAATGACTGAAGGAGGGCAGCTAGGTGGTGCAGTGGATAGAGCACAGGCCCTGGAGTCAGCAGTACCCGAGTTCAAATCCGGCCTCAGACACTTAATAATTACCTAGATGTGTGGCCTTGGGCAAGCCACTTAACCCCATTGCCTTGTAAAAACTAAATAATAATAATAATAATAATAATAACAATAATGAATGGAGGTTGATTGCTTTGCAGCCTCTCAGTCATATACTTGGAGTATGATGATAGATATTAGTGTTATATCCTTGTTATCACATCAATATTTGAAGAAAGGGCAATAATTTACATGTGTTCACTTAAGGAGATGAACAGGTTTTTTGTGCTATGTGACTTATCCTTTCTTATACTCAGTTTTCTCTATTTCATCTGTATTTAATCAGAATTGTTTTTATGTTCAATTTTTTAAATATTAGAGGGTTTGAATAAGTTGGGTATTGATAATTTTGTTTCCCGAACTGCCTTTTTGTGTGCTTTGTACCCATGGGGTAATAAAATCATCTAAATGATCCATTCCTTAGGTTTTAAATGTTTGATTTCTAACAGGTTTTTTGTGCTATGTGACTTATCCTTTCTTATGCTCAGTTTTCTCTATTTCATCTGAAAATGACTGTAAATTCTTGCATTTGTCTCAGGGTTTTTGTAATAAATAGTACTTTGCTAATTCAGACTGAGGCAATCCAGAGTATAAGCTGTTATATCTGTTTACACATGATGTTATATGTGCACATGTGTATACACATACATACAATACATAACATACATAGAGCTGATTCTCACTATCCATTTGACTTAAAATCACTCCCATTTCCCAATTTGCCATTCCCTGAAGGTCCATAGAGAATCAGTGACATTCAAGGATGTGACAGTGCATTTTACCCAGGAAGAGTGGAGAAAATTGGACCCATCTCAGAAGGAGTTGTACAAGGATGTGATGTTAGAGAATTACAAGAACCTTGTCTTTCTAGGTAAGAACTATCCTTTGTGAATCATATTATTTCCACAGTAGTATCTTTCTTAATACACCTAATTAAATTAGAATTTCCATTGTGGTAAACATTTGAGAATTAGTGTTTACTAATTCTGTTTTGGACATCAGTGGAACAGAAATTGCTCCCTGATCCCAGATGAAAAGCTTTTACTATGTACAACTGGGAACTGGTTAATTGTTTGTATTGCCTCTGAGATTGTGCCTTCCCTTCAGGTAAAAGATTCTCCCCCAGAGTTCCAGTACTAGTACCTAAGGGCAAAAAAGTTTCATCCTCTTAGTAGGGGTGGGTCAAAACTATTTTTCTTTGTGATGACAAGTCTATATATCTCAGGGATATAATGCAGAGATCTTTCAAAGGTTCTCTGTTCCATCTTTTGGTCAACCTTAGCATGTCTCTTTACCTCAGATAATAAGTGAATGGTGATAGAATAACAGACCTCTGTCTTCAATGCATTTCCATTTCTAATGAGCAGGACTTACAGTTTGGAAACCAGATGTGATCTCCCATTTGGAAGAAGGAGAAACACCTTGGATACAGGATCCAGAAGTACTTTGGAACACCTGTCCAAGTGAGTTATTGAAAAACCAGACATAAGAGAGTCATTATAAGTCATGTTTTCACTGTTCTTTTGCTTTGTTTCCAGTGGTCATTCTTTTTTGAATGAAGTGTATTAATTTTAATTTAAAAATAAGAGAAAACGTCCTATTTTTCTTTGTATTCCCTTCTCAGCAATTTAAAATTTATTTATTTATTTAAGGCAATGGGGTTAAAGGTGATTTGCCCAAGATCACATAGCTAGGCAATTATTAATGTTTGAGTTTGCATTTGAACTCAGGTCCTCCTGATTCCAGGACCAATACTTTATCATTGTCCCATCTAGCTGCCCCCTCTCTATTCTCTTTTTATCTTTTTCTCCTCATGTTGTCTAGAATTAATGTTCTGTTATATATGTAATTTTGATTTGAGTCTATATTCTCATTCTACATTCTCTGTATAGTGTTTCCCGGTTTTGTGTTCTTAAGAAATGACAATGATGATGGTGTCATAATAATCCAATTTTAATTATCCACAGTCTTTTCAACCATTCCTCAGGCATGTCACTTCAGGCTGAATTTTTGTTATCAGAAATAAAACCTCTGAATATTTGTGTAGAGAGATTATTCAATAATTTCTGTACCTCATTCATCTGAGTAAATTCAATACCAATATTTTGCAATAATATCTCTAGGATTTACTGTTTCTGTGGGGCAATGAGGTGACATAGAGCACTGGAATTAGAGACAAGAAAATCTGAATTCAGATTTTCTTCAGGCATTTCAACTATGTGATCCTAGGCAAACCTCTTAACCTCTCTGTACCTTAGTTTCCTCATCTGTAAAATTAGGAAATTGAACTTAATAATCAATACATGCTAAATTTCTTATGTTGTGATCTTATAAATAATGTGATTAATGGTTCAAAAGTTATAACTAGTTTTGTTGTTTTTTCCTATCTTGCATTTTAAGAGTATTTAGTTTTATAGCTAAAATATTTTTGCTAGTTTAATGGGTATTGAAGAATTGTTTTTATGTTCAATTTTTTAAATATTAGAGGGTTTGAATAAGTTGGGTATTGATAATTTTGTTTCCAGAACTGCCTTTTTGTGTGCTTTGTACCCATGGGGTAACAAAATTATCTAAATGATCCGTTCCTTAGATTTTAAATGTCTGATTTCTAATAGAAAGATTTTTTTCCCCCATTTCCTTTTTTTTTTTTTGCTTTGTAGGCATCTATAAGTCAGCATGTCTTTAGATGTCCTTATCTTTCCCTCAAAATCCCCATTCTTCCAGACTTCCCTAATAGTGTAGAGTGTACCTCTATCCTCCTATTTATCCATTCTCCCAGAGTCAATGATCTTCTCTTAAATTCACTCTACATAACCAGTCTGTTGCCGTATCTTCACATTTCTATTCCAAAAGCATCTCTCATATAACTCCCTTTCTCTGTGCTCAGGGCTCCTACTCTTACACAGGTTTATATCACCTCTTGCATGGACTTTTTCAATAGACCAATCAGGGTTGGTCTTCTTGTATCAAGGCTCTTCTCACTTCAATTCTTCGACTAAGATGTCAAAATATTCTTCCTAAAGCATAGGTTGCCTGACATTTTATTTTCCTACTGAGTAAACTTAAGTGACTTTCTCTAGGATCAAATATTAAAAAAAAAAATTTTTTTGATTTTTAAAACCCTTCATAAACGGGTATTCAGTCTTCTTAATCTTAAATTCCTTTCCTTTTATCCTGTGTAGTCTGTGATCAGGTACACTGGCTTTGCTGTTTCTCAAACAAAACATTGTTTCCTCAATGACAAGGGTACTTTCATTGACTGTTGGCAATGCCTTGAATTCTCTCCCTCATCTCTATTGCCTGACTTCCCTAGCT
The DNA here is from genome assembly GCF_037893015.1 of Macrotis lagotis. Classification (NCBI taxonomy): domain Eukaryota; kingdom Metazoa; phylum Chordata; class Mammalia; order Peramelemorphia; family Peramelidae; genus Macrotis; species Macrotis lagotis. Next base: position 80,603,362 of record NC_133658.1, on the reverse strand, counting down.
TTTCATGACTCAACTCAAATCCCACCTTTTGCTAGAGGTTTTCTGTTTCCTCCTCATCCCATTCCATCGCTAGTTCCTTTTCTCTGCAATTACCTTTTGATTTATACTGTTTGTTTCTAGCACATATATTTTGGCATGTGAGTCCTAAAGGACAGGGACTGTGTTTCAATCCATCTAAAAAATATGAAATTAATTGTAGTGTTCCACACCTGTGGGGCCTCCCACCTTTGTAAAGAAGAGGTTAACATCTTTCTTATAGCTTCTTTAGGGTTAAGCTTACATAATTTTGTTATTGTTGTTCAATCATTCTTCAGTCATGTCTGACTGACCTGACCCTATTTATGGTTTTTCTTGTCAGAGATATTGGAGTAGTTTGCCATTTCCTTCTGCAGCTCATTTGACAGATGAGGAAATAGAGGTAGTAAGTGTCTGTGACCATATTTGAACTTGGGAGGATAAGTCTTTCTGACTCCAGGCCTGGCACTTTATCTACTTCTTCACCTGATTTCATAGCATTTATTTAAATCTTGATGTCTTTTACATCATCAAAATTCTCTTCCCCCATAATAAAAATTTCCTAAAGACCAAAAAAAGATATTAAAAAGTTAGTCAAAACTAACCAGTCTAACTGGTCTGAAGATATTTTAAAATATCTCACAGTTACAAACCTTTCATCTCTTCAGAGATATTGAGTGGAATGTCTCTTCAGTATCTTTTGGAGCCATGCTTGTTTTTTATAAATTTGCACCATTTGCTTTCCCCCCCCCCCCATTCTTGTAGTTATTTTGTACATCGTTTTCTTGTCTTTACTTTATTCTTCATTAGTTCCTATAGATCTTTCCATGCTTCTCTGCATTCATCATGTTCATCATTTCTTACATCCCAGTAATATTTCGTTACATTCGTGTATTGCAGTTTGTTTAACCATTCCTTGATCAGTGGACATCTTTGTCAAATTCCTAACAATTACAGAAATACTGGTATAAATATTTTGGTGCATTTGGAGACTTTCTTTGGTTTGGATAGTTTAGCTTTTCAAAATGGTTGTACTAGTTCATAGTTCCATTAGCAAAGCAGATTGCGCGCCTGTTCTCCAAACTCTTTCAACACATTATTCCCTTCTTTTGTCATTTTTACCAGTTTTCAGTCTGAAACCTCAGCATTGTTTTGTTTTGTATATTTTTCCTTTTTAGTTATTTGGAGCATTCCTTCATACAGTTAATAGTTTGTGAATGAATAAAGCATTTATTAAGTGCTTAATATGTGCAAAGTCTCATAGCACTCACATTTCAATGGAGGAGACAACATCTAGGAAAGTTTCCACCAACAAGTTAGATGGAAAAGTTCTGTGGTCCTTGGGGTTGTTTATTTAAAAAGTCAATAATCTCCTTGGGGCATATGCCTATGGTGAATTCTGTTGATCAAAGGGCATAAAGCAATTATTTGAATAATTTCAAGGTCTTTCCAACATGGTGGTATGAATTCATGGGTCTACTAACAGTACATGAATGTGTTTGTTTTTCTGCAACTCCAACATTGACTTTGTTATTTTTACTAGTTTGTTGAGAGTGAGACATTAGTGTTTTTTTGATTTTCATTTCTCTTAGTTGTTAGTAGTTCTTGGTTTGTTGAATTCTTTGTTCCTGTCATTCTTTTAGGGACTTGTTTTTTGTTTGGGGTGTGTGTGTGTGTGTGTGTGTGTGTGTGTGTGTGTGTGTGTGTGTAGACTTACATACTTATATTCATATATTTTGGATCAGACTCTTCCTACTAGTAGAAAACACCATTCTATAGTCCTCCCTAGACTACATTGCCTTTTCCTTCCCTTTGTTAGAGAAAAAATAATTCTATTACATTTCTTATAAAGGCTCATTTGTAATTAAAGACATTCCCACACTAATTACATTCAAAACTTCCTGCCATTGTGAATTCTGATTGAAATTTGAGTTGTGACTCTCCCATAATCCTTAAGTTTTAAAGGCACTTTTCCAGTAGAAATCATTTTTAAGATTAACTACTTTACTCAGATATCTCTCCTGCTTTTCCTTCTTGTATCTCTCTCTAGATTTTATATTCCCTGGTATTTTCTAAATTGGAGTATATTACATGTACAACATAATGTGTTTATTTCATTACACATAAGGTTTTTCCTCTTGTATTTAAGATTTGATTTAAAAGTAAGGACTTCCCACGTTCAGTGTATCATAATAATAATAATAATGATGATGATGATGATGATGATGATGATGATGATGATGATGATGATAATAATAATAATAAATAGTGCTTACTATGCTCCAAACACTGTGCTAAGAACTTTACAGATATCTTATTTGATCCTCACAACAATCTTGTGAAGTAGGTACTGTAATTATCCCCATTTTATAGTTGCAGAAACTGAGACAAATAGGAGTTAAATGACTTGCCCCGGATCATAGTGCTAGTAAATGTCTAAGGTCAAATTTGGATTCAGTGCATGTATGAAGATTTTCTTCTGTATGAATCATTTTGATGATTGGACTCGTATTTTACATCACAGTCACCCTCCATAATCCCTATATCACAGGAAGAAGTGGCCATTCCTCCTTGCCAAGTCAAACCCCTCTATATGTACAAATAATCCTATTCCATCCCATTTTTTCAACATGATTGCTTGCTCTTTGATCCCCATTCTCTCACTTTTCTTTTCCCTCTTCCTGCTTCTTCTCAACAGCCTAATACATTTTCCCAAGACATTCTGACTTCTGACTTCATCACTGAACAGCAGCCACTCTCCAGAGTTAGTAAAGTTCTTTGAATTACCAAAAGTTATAACCTTTTCTCAAACCTCATTCTTCATCTTTTGAACCTTGTGATCATTTTTTTCTCTTAATATTCTCAAGTTTTTCACAACTGTACTCTCCTAATTCTCAACCTACTACATCTGATACTCTTTTCTTCATTTCCTATGCACTTTAAGAGTGGGTGATCCTAGTGCTCTCTCCAAAGCACTTTTCTCCCTCTGCTCTTTTATTTAGTGATTTCTTTAGCTCCCATGGATTGAATTATCTCTAAGCTAATGATTCTCAGATGCTGCTATCCAGCCTTATTCTTGGACATTTTGAACTGGATGCCACAGAGATCTTAAAACTCATTAAGCTAGTAGCTGTCTTTATTTTTCCTTCTAATCCCTTCCCTTTTTTATACTTTCCAATTACTGTGCAGAAAACCACCATTCTCTCACTCACTTAAATTCATGATCTAGGTTTTTCTCAACTACTCATTCTCTAACACTCTTCATATATAAGTAGTTAAATCCTACCTTTTCTAGGCCATCAACCCATCACACCCAAACTATTGAAGTAGTATTCTGGTCAGTCTCCTTAACTCCAGCATCTCCTGACTCCAGTCTCTCTTCTACTCTGCTGTTAAATTGATCTTAAAACACAGGTCTGACCATATCATTCCTGCTATTCAGTAAACTCCAGTGGTTCTAGTAACTTCTTGGAGAAAATATAAAATTCTCTGGCATTTAATCTGTCCTCTTGTTTTTTTTTCTAATTTTTATTTAATTTTAGGCAGTCGGGTTAAGTGACTTGCCCAAGGTCACACGGCCAATTATTAACCTTTTGAGGCCAGATTTGAACTGAGGTCCTCCTGATTGCAGGGTCAGTGCTCCATCCACTGCACCACTTAGCTGGCCCTAATGTGTCCTCTTTTAACACTTTTTGTCTTCTTACAGTTTATTCTTCTTCACATATTTTGGGAATCCAGTGACACTGGTTGTCTTCCTCTTTCAACCACAAAATACTCCATCTCATTTGATGTCCCCTATGCTTGAAGTTCTTTCCCTATTCATCTCTCTCTCTTGGAATCCCAACTAAAATTACACTTCCTATCTACCTTTCCTGATTTGCCTTAATGCTGATGCCTTTCCTTTGAGATTATTTCCAGTTTATCCCACATATATTTTGATGGATTTAATTGTTTGTATTTTGTCTTCTTAGGCAGTTAGATGCTGCAATAGATAGAATGCTGGGCTGATAAGGGAGACCTAAAGTAAAATTCTTTCTCTGCACTTAACCTTTATTTGACTCAGTTTTAGCTTCTTGAAATCTTTATTGTTTTAGCTCTTTTTTCTTATATTCCCCATTATGCCCTTTCTGAGTCCTTCCTTTTTTAATGATGTACAAATTTCTCTCTCTTACTGAAAAAGTGAGGGAATTTACATTTCATTTTTCTTGATTTCTGTCCATAGTCCCTTCTGGTGCAGGGACAGTGCTAGACCCAGCTAGATTTCTGTCCCCTTTTCTTCAGGCTCAGTCCAGCCACTTAGGCTAGTCCCCAGCCCTAGTTATCCTCTGGAACTTTGCTCTCGCTACTGTGCCTGAGCCAGATCAACTCTGTTCCCTTTGTAGGTGTTATGGTAGGTTACTGCAGAGTGCTATCCCAGACTGAAAGCTGTCTGATTCACCCCACTCATTCAGTCCAACTTAAGAGGTAAAAGAGGGAAATTGTCCTTCTCTACCTCCACTTTTATCAGTTATCAAAATCATTTGACACTTAAAAATTACAAAAGTATTTCATTAGAGTGGAGTAGTTAAAAGATTGATTTGAAATAATCCTTCTCAACAATATGGTTTTTGTAAACCTGTGAACAAAAGTTACTTTAGGATGAACTGACAGTTTGACAAGAATTACTGGGAAAAATCCTGAAGTTGGTCTGAATTGGGTTTAGACTAGCACGTCATTCAGCATTTCAATGAATTCAAAATGGATATATAAACTTTTATTTTTTGTTTTAAAAATTTGATTTATTTAAGCATTCTTTTTTAAAATTTTGAGTTCAACATTCTCCTTCCATTTCACTCCTTCCCTACCCATTAAGAAGGAAAGCAAAATGATATAAATTATACATGTGAAATCTTGCAACACATTTCCATGTTAGCCATGTTTTCCTCCCTTCCCCCCAAAAAGCAAAAGAAATTAAGTGAAAAAACAATTCAATTAAGCACTCAAAGTTCATCAGTTCTCTCTCAGGTCAATAGCATTTCCTGATAAGTCCTTTGAAATTTTCTTAGATCATTATATTGATTGGAATAGCTGTGACTTTCACAATTGATCCATTATTATAAAATCATATACTGTAACTTTTTTAGCTATTCTCTAATTGGGGGACTTCTCAGTTTCTAATGCTTATTTACCACAAAAAGAACTGCTATAAATATTTTTGCGCATATAAGTCCTTTTTCCTTTTTCTTTTATCTCTTTGGGATACAGACCAAGTAGTGCTGTTCTGGATCAAAGGGTATGCAGTTTTATATCTCTTTGGGCATAGTTCAAATTGTTCTTCAGAAAAGACAGATCAATTCACAATTTCTCCACAGCAGTATTTGTGTCCCTATTTTTTCTACATCCCCTTCAGCAATAAATGTTAACTTTAGAGATCATGTCAAATGAAAAAGAACAGTAGTATCTTTCATGGTATTGGTTCAGGGTGAATTTTAGGCAAAGAATGGTGATCCCAAAATTATAAAATAAATCATTACAGTTACATGAAACTAAATTTTATGCTAACAAATGAAAAGATGAGAAGGGGTGCTATCATTTGAGGAAAATATATCCTTATATTTAATAACTGATAGTAGTTTACTACCAAATATACATAGGGAAAGAATATAAATGTTTAACACCAAAACCTTTTTCTCAAAGGACAAATGGTTCAAAGAAATGAAAAAAACATCTTTTAAGATCTTTTATGGTCCTTAAAGAATTACAGACCATTAAGAACTATGTGTAATATTTCTTTAAATTTCTATTAAGATGAGAAAGGCAAATCAAAAATACTGATGCCCAGAAAATTGAGAAAGAATAGAAGGCATATTGAGGGAAATTGAGCAAGTCATCTTTAGCCATCCCAAAGCAAAACACAACCCAAGAAGTATTCTGCTTCTGATCATTTTAGAAGCCAGTGCTCTTTAAGTTTCCATTAAGTTCCAGTACAGAAAGAAAAGGACTCCACTAAATTTCTTTTTACAAATATAAATGATTCTTATTTACAATTCTGAGAAAAAGTAGAGAATGAAAACTGAAGATAAATAACCCTGACAAATACTGATACAAAAATGTGGTATTAGCAAAAAACCTATAGCAATATAGGAAAAAAATAAATGTTGATCATTTTTTCTTTTCAGTTTAGCAGGAAATGTTTGCTTTTGTTTTTTCTTTCAGATTGGGAGACTGGACCTGAAACTAGTCAGTTAACAGAGAAAAGACTCAGAAGGAATGGTTCCTATGTCTTTAAGTTGGGAGAAGCATTGAAATATTATGTCACTTTGGAGAAGCAGGAGCAGAACCATGAAGAGAAACATTCTAGGTAAGTTAAAAAAAAAATCATCTAAAGACAAAGTCCTAGTAAATGTAAGAGTTTTCAGGCTTTTAAATTCAGTCCACTTTTCTTAGCTGATATCTATATAAGAAATTCTCCATGAATGTGCTCTATGTACATATGTAGAATTTCAGACATTATTCAGTCTGAAACAATATTTAATAGATCCTTATCAAAGAATTAATTTTCTAAATATAATGATGTGAAAATTCATTCAGCTTATTATTCAGATATTTTCAGTAGCTTGGAAATTACATGAATGTAATCATATAGGTAAGCCTGCAACCACAATTCATCCATTATTTCTTATCACAGAATTCCTATTGGAGAAAATTTCCCTAAAAGTCATGAATATACCAAGGCCTTCTGGAACACACACATGGTTGATCATCAAACAATTCACAGTAGAGAGAAACCTTATGAATGTAACTATTGTGGAAAGGCCTTTCGCTCAAGCTCATACCTTATTCAACATCAGAGAACCCATACTGGGGAGAAACCTTATGAATGCAGTGATTGTGGAAAAACCTTCCGTTGGAGTTCCCAGTTTACTCAGCATCAGAGACTGCATAGTGGAGTGAAACTTTATAAATGTAATGATTGTGGGAAGGTATTCCCGAATAGGACATACCTTACTGAACATCAGAGAATTCATACTGGAGAGAAACCTTTTGAATGTAATGATTGTGGGAGGACTTTCCGATGGAGCTCACAGTTTACTCAACATCAGAGATTGCATACTGGGGTGAAACTTTTTAAATGTAATGATTGTGGGAAGGTATTCCCCAATAAAACATACCTTAGTGAACACCAGAGAATTCACACTGGAGAGAAACCTTATGAATGTAATGACTGTGGGAAGACCTTCCGATGGAGTTCACAGTTAACTCTTCATCAGAGAACTCATACTGGAGAGAAACCTTATAAATGTAACAATTGTGAAAGGGCCTTCCGAAGCAAATTACACCTCACACGACATCAGAGACTTCATACTGGAGAGAAACCTTATGAGTGTCATGAATGTGGTGAGTCTTTTCGATGGAGCTCACAGTTGACTGTACATCGGAAAATACATACTGGGGATGCTCCTTACAAATGTGATGATTGTGGGAAAGTCTTCTGCTGGAGCTCACAGTTTATTGAACATCAACGAATTCATACTGGAGAAAAACCCTACAAGTGTAATGATTGTGGAAAGGCCTTTGGCTGGCTCTCACAGTTTACTAGACATCTAAGAATACACACAGGAGAGAAAACCTATAAATGTTATGAATGCGGAAAGACCTTCCTTGACAGCACATATCTTACTGAACATCAGAGAATTCATACTGGAGAGAAACCTTATGAATGTAATGATTGTGGAAAGGTCTTCCACTGGAGTTCCTACCTTACTCAACATCAGAAGACTCATACTGGAGAAAAGCCTTATAAATGTAATGAATGTGGAAAGAACTTTTGCTGGAGGTCACAGTTTACTCAACATCAGAGACAGCATACTGGATTAAAGTTATATAAGTGTAATGATTGTGGGAAATCCTTCCTTAATAAGACATACCTTACTCAACATAGGAGGACTCACACCAGAGAGAAGCCTTATAAATGTAATGAGTGTGGAAAGAATTTCCGCTGGAGCTCACAGTTTACTCAACATCAGAGACTGCATACTGGAGTTAAACTGTATCCATGTAATGATTGTGGGAAGTCATTCCTTAGTAACACATACCTTACTCAACATAAGAGGACTCATACAAGAGAGAAGCCTTATAAATGTAATGATTGTGGGAGGACCTTCCGTTGGAGTTCACAGTTTACTCAGCATCAGAGATTGCATACTGGAATAAAACTTTTTAAATGTGATGATTGTGGAAAAGTATTCCCCAATAAGACATACCTTAGTGAACATCAGAGAATTCATACTGGAGAGAAACCTTTTGAATGTAATGTTTGTGGAAGGGCCTTCCGATGGAGTTCACAGTTGACTATTCATCAGAGAACTCATACTGGAGAGAAGCCTTATAAATGTAACAGTTGTGAGAAAGCTTTCCGTTGCAAATTAAATCTTAATCGACATCAGAGAATTCATGTTGGAAAAAAATAGTGTAACCCTTGTCAGTGGCCTTTGGTTTAGCTCTTTCCACTTCTATATCTGCAAATTCATATAGGAGGAAAAATACCTATGTATGTTACAAATGCAGAAAGACGTTCCTCAGCAGCACATATATTACTGAAATATTAGAAAATTCATACCAGAGAGAAGTCTTCTGAATGTAATGATTGTGGGAAAAGCCTTCCATATCAACTCACATCTTACTGGACATAAGAGACTTCAAACTGGAAAGAAATTATGAAAGTGGAAACATTTTCCATTGAAGCTCAGAATTTACACAGTATCAGAGATTACAAATTATTATGAAAATTGTACTTGTGAGAATTCTTTCCCAAGTGACAACTGAACAGCAGAGAATATACATTGCAAAGAAACGTTACAAATGTTGAAAGGCCTTTCATGAAAAGTGAGTTCTTACCAGTTAACTCATACTGGATGGATACCCTATAAATATAATGAATATGGAAAGATCTTTTGAGAGCAGAACTCTTAGTCAATGTTATAGTGCTCATATTGAAAAAAAACTTATGGAGAGAGGAATTTGTGAATGTAATTGAGAGCTCTTTCAGCTAGTTGAGCTGAGTCTAGAAGGAAATCAGAAATTGAATGAGTAGAATTAATTGTAGAGGGCAATTCAGGTATGGGAGTCAGAGAGTTCAAACACAGAATTGTAACTTGGATCAATATTCAGAATCTCCTAAACTGCACTCTTCCTACCTCTCCCTCCCAGTCCACCCCCTGTTCTTTTCCATTTAAATTGGAATATTTAGGAAATATCCTGAAAAGCAAGGAAAGTATCCCTAAGACTTAGACTAAAGCTCAGTCTGCTCAACCTTAACTATTGATGCAACTTCTGCAAGCTATGTTAAGATAGCTTCCCAGTCACCTAAGAACATAAAAAAAATTGGATTTCTAATTCTTGGGAATTTAGTACATTCTCCCTTCTAATCATATTTATTTGCTTATGTAGATGAACAGTGGCCTCTCTACCCAAGTTAAATGTTGCACCTTTATTGAGTATCTTTTTTTTTTTTTGCTCTGGTTAAGTAAATCTTTTAATTGTTGAATGAGTGTATGTATCTCATCCCATTACAATATTTGATTCAAACTAGTGGACCAGCTGGAGACATCTGTGATCCATAGCATTCAATATATCAGGATCAAAGTACATGAGGAGTAATGTGTAAGTATACCAGAGAGGTAAGAAGGGCCCTAAATGTAAAGAACTTTCAGGGATAGAAATGGGTATGTATTCTAGAGGTATTAGGGAGGCACTGGAGTTAATTATGTAAAAGTAATATAATCAGACCTATGAACTAAGAAAATTGCTGCATATATGTAGAGGATGCATTTGAACAGAAAGAAGCTTAAGGCAAAGAAACAAAGCCATTTCAATAGTCTTAAGTGAGAAGTATCATGAGGACCTGAATTAGTATGGGTGAAGAAATTGCAAAATATGTCCATCTTTGTAGAGAGACAATTGGTAAGCTTTGATAGCTGATTAGAAGTTAGGAGTGAAAATGAATATTTCAGGATTACATAGGGTTGGGGACCAGAATCATTGGAATAAAGAGTGTCTTGTAAAGTAATAGGGACATTCTAATGAACTGTGGGTTAAGGGAGGCAAAAAGGTAATGAATTCTATCATCTACATGAGAAATCTATGAAGAAATCCAGTTAAAATGCCTACTAGAGAGTATGAATGATAGAACTGAAGCTCAGGAGAAAACTTTTGGAATCTGGAAGTTTTCTGCTTTAAGATAAGACCTTTGGGATATGATGAGATAGCTCAAGTAAAATAGAGAAAAGAAGACCTCAGTATAAAACCTTCTGTTGTATCCACTCTTAGGGGACTTGTCCCAGATGAAGATTGTGCAAAGAAGAGTGGTTAGCCAAGTAAGGGAAAAACCAGGGGAGAACAGTATTAAGTAAACCTTTAAAGTCAAGTATGGTAAACAATTTTAAATATTGCAATCTTTAACATTGTTTACCACACTTTTTGCAAATAGGTCATTGTTGGGTTATTGTACTCAGCAAGTTCAGATATGAGTTGAACTAGATGCAGCTGAACTTCCTTTGAATGCTAGAATCGTATAATTTAAATGAGTACTTTAACCATTGTAAGATATTCATCATCAGTGATTAAACTACAAAGTAAAATTTCTTTTATATAAGTCATTAACATTTTAAAAAGTAAAACCTCAGAAATTTACAGCATGGAGCAATTTTTCTTTTTATTCTACATCCGTTTTTAGGATTCTGAATCTGTGCTACCTTTAGCTTTTTATCCTAATTCTTGACCCCATTGATTGCCTGTTTGCAGTGTCAATCCAGTCGAGGTATTCCAGAAGTCTTGGTATAGTTTTAACCTTATAATTTCATTAAGACTTTTGGGACCACCCCACATACACCCACCTAGTCATATCCATATCTCTCTCTTTCACTCTTTTATGAATGTCATTCAGGAGAGCATCTAAAGAACTTCACTACCTATTGGGAATGATATATCTTATAAATAACACTAATTACTATATTTCAAAGAAGGTTGCATTCAATCTGTGTACAGTTCTGCTAATCACAGTTTGTATCACTTTGGTATTGTAGGTCATTTCATATTGCTTTTTGTTTTATATTTTCTAATAGCACAATTATTTTACATTAATATACTTTATTCAATCATCCTTTCAGTGTGTTTGTATGTTTTAATGGGTGTGTTTTATTGACATTTTTGTTTTAAGTTATTTTGGAATAGAGAGACTTTCATTTTTATTGTAAATTTAGTATGAAGTCCTTTGATGGAATTGCTAGGATGAAATAGTAATAGGTGATTTTGCCCATTGAATATTACTGCATTTTTAAATATTCAAGTTTACTAATTCATTAATTATTTAATGAAGGGTCTATTTTCCTCATAGTTCCTATATTAGGATTTTCTTCAAAGCTTAAAAGCTTTGTATTCATTATCTAAATTAAGTGTATAATCTGATGAGTCTAGGTACTGTCCTTAAAAAGAAAAAATGCCCATCAATTGGGGAATGATTGAATACATTATACTAGAAGAATGTAATGGAAATGTTTGTTCTTTGTTCTCAAAGAAGACCATGACATCAGAGGAGATGATGCCATAATAAGCTTATGAATTGAATTTGAGTGAAAGGGAGCTAGGTTAGGTCACCAGTCTCACTTTCTCCTTCAGAGTCATCTGGGTCCAAGGGGCAGATATGAATGAGGATTATTGGAGATGACCCTGGATGTGAGGCAGTCAGAGTTAAGTGACTTAAGATCATGTAGCTAGTTAATTGTCAAGCATCTGAGACTGGATTTGAATTCCTGTCCTCCTGATTCCAAGGCCAGTGCTCTATTCACTGTGCCACTAGCAGCCCCTATTGTATAAGAAATCAAAAGAAAGGGAGGGATGGTTTTAAATAACCTGAAGAGGCTTGCATGAGTTGATGTGAGCAATAACATTGCAGAGGCTTAACTCTAAACAATGCAGTGGCCAACAAAAATTATAGATGAAGAAGAATGCTATCAACTTCTTGATGAAGTAATATACTCAAGTTGCAGAATACATTGGAATTGAGATATGTTTTTAGATTAACCCACTGTGGGAATTTACTTTGTTTAATTGCCACATATATTAGAAAAAGAGGAGAAATTATCCCCTCCTATTTGGCCATATTTCTTTAAAAATAGGACAAAGAATTTTTGATTGCTTTTCTTTCTCTAAATGTTTTCTTTGAAAGTGTGATATAGATACATGGAACAGAGAGCTAGAAGGAAATACAGTCAAGTTCTTTTTCTCCCTGCCTGCAAAACTCCCTTCAAAATAGATCTAGAAAAGGGCAGGGAGAGGCTTTGTGCAAGGTAAAACTTGGTCCCCAACCCAGACCAAGACATTGAACTGGCTCTGAACAAGCATGAGTTTGCTTGTTCAGGCTTCAGGAACAAGTGCCACTTAGCAGTTTTGTTGCCTACTACCTGGTTCTAAGTCACAGATCTGAGGTAATCTGAAGAGGACATCTTTGGCCAAGGATGTGAGAACAGCCCTTTGCTATGTAGTAAGGGGAGCAAGTTCAGAAACAAAGCAGGAGAGTGGCCAAGATCTCAGGAACACAGTGGAGTCCCAGTTCCAGCTTCTGGCCCCATCTGAATTCTACAGGGGATAACTAGGATCTAAAGGGAGCCTCCAGTTTTTTCACTCTGATGTAGCAGGTCTTATCATCTGACCAATAGTGACTGTGTCAAGCAAACTCATGCTCGTTCAGAGCCAGTTCAAGAACTTGGACAGTTAAGACCAGGAGGGCAACGATCATACTTTGCTCTGGATAAGACCACTTCAGAATTACTAGGAGCTTACAAATCTCCAACCTCCTTCCCTAAACATATTTAATACCCCCCAAAAGTACAATAGAACTAGCCCACTTCCCTTCAGGAATGCTACAAAGCCTAGACCAAGTCTGAGGTTGGAAAGTGGGCTAGAATAAACACACAAAGAATATCATCATGGAAAAGCTATTTAATGACAGATACATACTTAAGAGAAAACTAGTAAAAAATCTTAAAACATCTACAAGTAAAACCTCAAAGACTACAGCTTAGGCACAAATTAAAATAGAATTCCTGATCATATGAAGCAAGAGTTTTACAAGGTTTTAAGAAATGAAATGGGGGTAGCTAGGTGACACAGTGGATAGAGCATGGGCCCTGGAGTCAGGTGGACCTAAGTTCAAAACTGGCCTCAGAAGCTTAAATACTTGCTCAACTGTGTGATCCTGGGCAAGTCATTTAATCCCATTGCCTTACAACCCACCCCCACCCCCACCCACCCCCTGCCGCCAAAATGAAAGCTCCAGGAAAAAAAATGGTGAAATAAGTGCTATAGGAAAAAAAGGAACAGGTGTCACTAAGCAGTTTTGTTGCCCACTATTCAGTTCCAAGTCACAGATAGAAGCTTGGCACAAGGTTAAAAAACTTTGTTCAATAAACAAACTCATTGAAAGGGATCAACAATTTCATAAGATAATCAGAAATATTCAGAAGTCAAAGACTGAAAATATAAGAATAAAATGCAGCATCACGTAACAAAATCAACTCTCCTGAACAACAAATTGAAAGAAAAGTTTAGGATCATTGAACTATCTGAATCCCTTAAAATTATCTTAATAATTTAAAAAAATAATCTTAAAATTATCCACAGCTCTTAGAAACCTCAAAATAAAAATTCCCAGTAACATCCATAGCCAAAATGCAGCACCTTTAAAAGATTGAAGAAAAAAAAGACAATTCAAATACAATGAGAAGAACTATAGCCAATTTAGTCCCCTATAATGGTGGAGAAAACTTGGAACATAATATTCTAGAAAACAATATGAGCTTACAGCCAAGAAAAATGTGTCCATCAAAACAAAGTATAATTCATAAGAAACCATAATGAAATAAGGATTTTCACATATTCCTTATGAAAATACTAGAGCTTTAGAGAAACTTTAAATTCAAATACAGGTCTGAAGAAAAGCAAAAAGGTAAATGAGAGTAAACAAAAATGAATTGTGTGTTCCCTCTGGCACTATTATCCATAGAGGTCTTAAAGAGAGTCATTAGAGATAAGGCCTGGGAGCTTGTTTGTGTCTTAATGATCTTAGAGCAATGGAAAGAACAGAAGAGGAATATACTGGGAAGAGTTAAGGAAGCTTGTCAAAAATAATCTCACAAATGGTAGGAGTAACCATATATTAAGATGAAGAATGGCATAGGATGAAGTGGGATGTTGACCCTTGAATCTTCACTCTCATCTGAACTGATCAAAGGAGGGGAAAATATACATACAGATTTAAATGCCAAAATCCATTCCATTTCATAGGGGGAAAAGTGGGAAAAAAAAGGAGAATTAGGGAGAAAGGTAGATTCAGAGAGATTAGGTAGGACTAAGCAAAACAAAGAATGCACAAAACTAGTTTGTTTTTTTTTTAATTTAAGGCAATGGGGTTAAGTGACTTGGCCCAAGATGTCACAGCTAGGCAATTATTAAATGTCTGAAGTCAGATTTGAACTCAGGTTCTCCTGACTCCAGGGCTGGTACTCTATCCACTGTGCCACCTAGCTGCCCCAAAAGTATTTCTAATAATTTCTAATTTTTCAGTGGGAATCAGAGTTAATTCATAAATGAACATGTTGAATATAAATGTAATGCAATTCTATAAGTGTTATGAGAAATGATGAGACTCCTGGGAAGACATGAATTCATGCAGTAAACTAAGCAGAATAGGTAAACCATTTATATAATAACAGCAATGTGGCAAAAACAACTTTGAAAAAAATTAGGTACTCTTTATCAGCATAATGATTAACCACAACTCCAGAGAACTAATGAAACATTTTATCCCTTCCGTTAGAAAAGTGTGCTAAGTGCAGAATGAGACATGTTTTGTTGGACATGGCCAATGCAGAAATGTTTTCTTTGACTACACTTGTTTGTAACAAGGGTTTTGTTTTTCTTTCACTCTCACTTGCAAGGGGCATGGGGTGGGGGGTTAGAATGGGTGGGAGAGAATGGATGTTTGCTAATTGAAAAAAATGAAATCATTTTTTAAAAATGTAACACACTCAATAAACCAAATCTTTGTGCTGATAAAAAAATATGTGGTACCTTGGACTCATGCCTGTTGGTGGAGGTGTCTCTCCTGATGTTTCTTAAAGTTAGAAAAGATCAGAGGTCAGCACCATCACCTTTAAAGTCACTCAGAATGATAGTGGATTAAGCAGTCTATTGAGCACATTTATTGGACTCATCTTTGGTATCCTTGTTGAAAAAGGTTTTAATTTTGATGCCATTTTAGGTTCGCTTTTTAAAATGAATAGTAAATATTAGAAATTTTTAAACCATAATTTAGGGTATGTAACTATTAAGTTATTGCTTTGGTTTTAAAACTAATTTATCCACAAAATCAGGTTCAATCCACTGTTCAAAATATCAGTCTATCAGTCTATAGCTATCTTAGACTTTTTCTGTCACTGTTTGATATATTAGAAAAGAGTTACTATGTGATCTAGTGGCTCTTAAGGTCCTTGTGCCCATCTTCTTGCCTTTGTATTAGCTGAAATGCTATTTTTCCATCCATCTCTTGCTTTCCTTCAAATCTCAACTAAATCCTTTCCACATGAATCTTCCTGATTTGGTCCCCATTAATATAATTGACTTCCCTACCAAGATTATCTCTAATTTATCCTTCATATATCTATATCTATATAAGTATAAATCATTTTTCAAACATGTCTCACCATTAGACTGAGTTTCTTGAGAGCAAGGGACAAGTTTTTGCTCCTCTTTGTATCCCCAAGTGGCTGCCATGTGGTATTACAGTGCCTGATAAGAGACAGTCATTTAATAAATGCTTACTGACTTCATAATTGTTTCATTCTCTTTACTTTGAAAGAGAATTATGTAAGAATGTAACTATTTTATTCAAAAAGACTTATCCTTTTAAGGACATTGGAAATAGACAAAAAGATGTTCATTGTTCCACTTGCCTCCCCTCTACTAGAATTGCTTTTCAGTATAGTTTCTGCATACACCAGCAGGTGGTACTTTTGACTTGAGCTCCCATGGCTAGTTCTCTTGGCTTCAACTTAAACTATGGAAAACCAGCTAGTACAGTTTCCCCTTTTTGTCTTATGAAAGTTAAATTTGTTGTCTAGGGTTTGAAAATAAAAGGAATATTGTCATAGAATTTAATTGTTTTCTAACTTAGAGTTGCTTTTATCCTATCGTTAGTCTTTCTCCATTTAGCTAAAGAAAATTCACATAGTTTATAGATTAGATTATGGTAACTGAGGGAAATAAAAAAAATGAGAAAAATCTCTCCCTTCCTCCCAGGCTCATCAGAGTGACTATTTAGGAAAGAGCTTTCCAGCTAGCCTTTCTTCTTGACCATCACATAGAAACAGATGTGTTAAGGAGCTTGCTCTTGCTTCCAGGACTTAAGTAGGCAGGTCAGAGCATAGAAGTCCAGGAGCCATCATAGATCTCAATAGGACAGGTATATTTTCTTTTCCCACAGTGCATTGCTGTGCATGGCCAATGACTTCTCACAATAGGCTTAACAAGTTTTCTATCAATGTCTGAGGACCTGGCACCTAGAAAGTTGTTAACTAAAAGCCACAAATACTTTGATGGGAATGCAGTAGGGTTAACTCACTCTGATTGGAGGCTGGGTGACCACTTGTCAGGTATGATAGAGTAGAGATTCCTGAGTGTATCAGGTCTCTTTCAGCAGATTCTTTTACCAATTCAGAGCACTTCAACCCAAACTATTTACATTTTCTGCCTTTGTCTGGCATCTAAAATCTTTGGGAAATTGATGGGAAAATAACCAATTCCTTTTCAATATTAAAATGAGTGCTATATAGTTGGACAATAGTCCCAACAAGTAATAGGAAAATAAGCACCCATTGTCCATGACCCTTAAGCATATTCTCTACATATACCAGGAAATGTGCGTAGTGCCGGGAATACAAATTTAAAGAATGAAAGAAGCCATTTGTAATCTCATAAAGACCACAAGTGTGTGTATAAGTATAGTCAAGGTAGTTAGAACATGAAGTTTTGAAATATTAAGATTATTTGGGAGAGAGCTGGTGGCTTTTGACAAAGATCATCATGGTGCTTGTATTGGCATCTTGAATCGAGATATTTTAGGAGGCTGAGATGAAGAAGTGTAATGTGTTCCAGCTGGAGGTTATAGAACTGTTATGTGAAAGAGAGAAATTTGTTTGCTTGATCAGAATATGGAGAATAAAATTAACCCTTAAAAGGTGTCAAAAGACACCTTGAAAGCTCATAATCTAATGGAGATAACATACAAAGAAATATAAGCAAACTATACAAAATATATATAAATAAATGGGAAATGAATAACAGGGAAGTCATTAAAATTAAAAAAGGTTTCCTTTAATTGAGACTTAAAGGAAATTGAGAAAGGCAATAAATGAAGTTGATGGAGAATAGAAAAATGTCGAGCTAGGAGAAGAGGCCAGTTTCACTGGATAGAAGAGTACGTGGCTAGGAGTAAAATGTAAGAAGGCTGGAGAGATAGGAAGGGCTAGATTATAAAGCGCTTTAAACAGGACAAGATTTTGTATTTATTTTGGAACCTGTGCCTGTAGTCAGTGAAGAGCCAGTGTTTGTTGAGGTGGGGATGGGAATATGTATCTTGGACTTATATTTTAGAAAAATACAGTAAGTATAGTAATATACAAGGAAATTTGAAAGAAAAGTTGTGAGTTGTTAAGGGCTTTAAAAAGATAGGGCAACCTATTTTTGCTCTTAGAGAAAATAAAGAGCTCCAGAAATTTAAGTAGAAGAGTGGTATAAGCAGAAGGGAATTTACTTTAGCAGTAGATTGTAACATGGACTTAATGTAGAAAAATTTGTCAGGGAGACCTATCAGAAGACATAATAGCCTAGGTGGGAGCTAAAGGTGAATTAGGGTGGTGCTATGGAGCATAGAGAGAAGGGGACAGATCTGTGATTATTATGAGGTTTAAATGTTGATCTAGTAATAGATATTTAGTGTTAAGGAAGGGGGGGGTCATATATACATGGTATTCTGGAAGCATGGTGCTGCTTTAAATAGAAATAAGGAAAGTTGGTAGAAAGGGAAGGTTTGATAGTCATCTATCATTTATTAGAAATCTGGGAAGGGGGCAGCTGGGTGGTGTAATGGATAAAGCACTGGCCCTGAAGTCAGGAGTACCTGGGTTCAAATCTGGTCTCAGACACTTAATAATTACCTGGCTGTGTGGCCTTGGGCAAGCCATTTAACCCCGTTTGCCTTGCAAAAAAAAAACCACCCTAAAAAAAATCTGGGAAGGGAATAAGCATTAAGTGCCTACCATTTATCACCACTGTGTTAAATTTGAGGGATAGAAAGAATGGCAAAATAAACCCCCCAAATCCCCAGTTTTTAGAGAATTCACACTCTATTAAGAGACCACATTTTAAAAATGTGAATGCATAAAATAGGCACAGGGTAGATAGTGCTTCCTAAGATTAAGGAGATGTGAGAAATACTTCTTTCAGAAGATGCTACTTTGGCTGAGACTTCAGGAAAGCTGGGTGGTAGTGATGAGAAAGGAAAAGCAGGGAACACATTTGAGAGATAGTGTGTTGTGTTTCAGAAAGAGCAAAGGATGCCAATGTCACTGGATGGAAGAGTATGTGGAAGAGGAAAAAGTGTAAGAATAATGAAAAAGTAGGAAGAGGTCAGGTGTATGAAAGGTTTCAAAATTTGAATGTTATTTGGTCCTGAAAATCATAAGGAGCCACTGCAAATTATCAAATAAATGAGTGATATGAACAAACTTGTGTTTTAGGAGGATCAGTTTGCCAGCTAAGAAGAGGATGGATTGATGTGGGAAATTAGTTGAAGCAGGGAGACTAACCTGATGCTATTGGAGTACAAAAGATGTTATTAAGATAGAAATGACAGAACTTGACTACCAATTACATATGGGATAAGAGATAAGAGTGGACTGAGAATTTGGAAATTGAGATGTGAATTGAGATGACTAGAAGGATGGTGATACTTTGGAATGGAATAGGGAAGTTTGAAGTGGGGGAAGGTAAAGTAGGGAAAGTTAAGTTCTTTTTTGGACATGTTGAATTTGTGATATTTCTTATACTCGATTTTAAATATCCAAAAAGCTAGGGAGAAACTGAGTCAGGAAATATAGCTCCTCGGAGTCTTTGGTATAGGATTGACAGCTGGTCACTGTGTGAATATATTTTGCTTAATTATATTTATTATGACTTTCTCCTCTTAAACCTAACCTTTTCCCTCCTCATCCTTCTATCCCATACCATTTTAAAATAGCAGTGGGGGAAAGGGGAGTGAGCAAGCAGAGAGGAAGAGAAAATGGCAATGATGGAAAAAAAAGTTCATTGAAACAATGATAAAGCAGACAGTATAGAAGGTAGGTCTGAAGAAAACAAGACAAACCCAACAGTTTTGAAAATATGAATTGAATTTGTTTTTTTAAAAACAAGTACAATGAGAGATTCACAGTTTTCTATTAAAAAAAGCCTTTGTGTTCTACTTTGTAAATAGAAATGTCCTTTTATTTTGGTGTTGGATATATTTTTTTTAAATTAAGGTGACTGAAGAAATTGCAAGATTTTTGGACTGACCTAATTCAGCACTAAACCAATAGAGGAAATGGAGATCAAGAAAGAGGTAAATACTGTCAACCAGATTTACCTGTTAACTACTTAGATGTATATTTCAGTTTTCTTTTAAACTTTCACCACCTAGTTCAAGGAAATATAACTTAAAGAGTTTTTATTACACTATTATAATTTTCAAACCTTACCATTTTCCATGATTTCATGGGCCTCCAGTGCAGAATTTTTGAGATCTTCTAATTTATTATCCTATGTAGAATACAGACTGGGTCTAATAATCATGAATTTTCCATTAGTGGAGATTAAATTAATGAGCTTTTACTATATTGATAGTTTAGTAAACTAGTCTTCTAAAGAGCAAATATTCTGTCTGCTGCGCCACTCAGCTACCCTACAGCAGAGCCAGAGTGAAAGGAGAGAGAAAAATATAGTACATGGTAGTGAAGAAATACGAAAGGAGGGAGTTGCGATCAGCAATGGCAACGGTGGAAAAGTATGGAAGTAACTTTTTGCAATGGACTTATCATAAAGAATGTGATCCACCTGCGACAGAGTTGTTGGTGTTGGAACAAAGACTGAAGCACATTTTTTATTGTTATTTTTTGGGGGGGATGCAGGGCAAATGGGGCTGGGTGGCCTGCCTGGGGCTGCATAGTAGGGTGATCGTTGAGTGTCTGAGGCCAGATTTGGACCCAGGTGCTCCTGGCTCAAGGGCCAATGCTCTGTCTGCCACCCAGCCACCCCTACTATTATTACCATTTTATTTTATTTTGGGTCTTTTTTTTTTCTTTTGGTTTTTGCAGGTCAGTGGGGTTAGGGTAGCTTGCATGTCACACAGCTGGGTGATTTTTGGGTGTGTGGGGCTGGATATGGGCTTGGGTGCTCCTGGCTCCAGGGCTGGTGCTCTGTCCATTGTGCCACCTGGCCACATCTACAATTATTACTATTATTTTTTCTTTTTAATTTTAATTTTTTTTCTCTCCCCTTTATCGCTCAAGCGAGTCTATATGGGGGAGGGAGTATTTTGTTTACTCTTAAACAAGAATATTTTATTGTATAAAAAAATTTGTACAAAATGAGAATAAATAAATATTAAATATTAAAACAAAGCAGATATTAATCATTTTAATAACATGCATATATTAGAAGAAGAGAGATTATTTTGTAAAGCCTCCAAAGGAAGAAAAATTGTCATCTTACCATTGCATAATGGTTAGATCATGGGGACAAATAAGTAAAAATCCAATCATCAGAATTTTTGTATACATTGCCAAATACCTAACATCCAAATTATTAGTTTAAAAATTTTTTATATGGTCAGATATTTGTCATTGCTAGGTCCAAACTTAAGAACTAATTTCCTCCTAGCAAAAATGAATCAAACAATTTAAGAAATTTGGTGCTAAAAAATTCTTAAATGGCCCAAAAGATTGTCTTGATTATTTGGTCAGGGAAATCTATTAATAGTTTTTATAGAAAAAGACCAAGAATGATGGCTTTTCAATTTATGAGTCACTCAAAAACATTTTATTGAGGGCCCACCTGTGCCAGACTCTATATGCTACCTCTAGGAATACAAAGAAAAGGAAAAAAAAGCAGTTGCTTCTCTCAAGGAGCTCAAAGTCTGGAGGAGAAGATAATTTGCAAACAACTACATAGAAAAAGATTTCAATATAAGTTGAAGATGATTTCAGGAGGAAGATGTAAAAATTAAGGAGGACTAGTAAGGCTTCTTGTAGAAAACTGATTCTTAGCTGATTCTCAAAGGAAGTAAGGCTCAAGGAGGGACAGAGTTCCACATATAGGAGACAGCCAGTGAAAATGTTCTTAGATTCAGGGGATAGATCAATAAGGCTATTGGATCACAAAGTACATAAAGTGTAACATCACAGTTCCTTAAAGGGGGGCGGGGCTAGGTAGTGTAGTGGATAAAGCACTGGCCCTGGAGTCAGGAGGACCTGAGTTCAAATGTGACCTCAGACACTTATTACCTAGCTGTGTGGCCTTGGGCAAGCCACATTTGCCTTGCAGAAACCTAAAAAAAATTCTCATTCTTTCTATTCATTTTTCTCTTATCTTTCCTTCCTAATTACTACCCTCTTTCTAGAGGACTTCAGTATTGTTACTCCTTCAGATACCTTCAACTCTCAGTTCCTCAGCATACTCATTTATCATGACCAATTCTTTTGCTATATTTCAACTATAAAGGTAGATGGTCATACTCTTGATTTTACCATCATCTATAAATGTAGCTCCTCCATGTTCCTAAAACTGAAATTCCCTTATTTGATCATCCCCTGTTGCAATTCCTATTCTACATCCACACCATCGACCTCCAGTCCCTCAGTGCTTCAGTTCTCTCCCTGGCTGAACTCCTTTTCCTGTCAGGGGCTCTTGGTGAACCAGTTCAACTCTTTATTATATTTCCAATTGTAAACTGCCAAACCTCAATACTGGATCACTCCTATTTCTTGTCTTCCCTTCTCATTGCTAGGCACAAGCCCAAGCACATACTAGCAAAAATGAAGGAGGCAATTCAAGAAATTTGGGGGGGTTGGTGCTCCCTGAAATTCTCAAATTACTCAAATCTATTTCAATTCTCTGTTTTTCTTAATGGAACCCCAAAATATAGAAAAACAGTGATGAATAAAAATATGTAACATCTGAATCCATACATTAGGAACTAAATAACTTTGATTTAGTTAAGTATACTTTTTTATATTCATTTATCCAATCCATTTTCTATCATGCCAGACACACAGTATTATTTTCTTTGGGATCATTATTTTTCTGTCCTAATGATTATAATGTATCTACATAAGAATCACATTCACGGGTCATTCAGTTAAAAATCTTCCACTCATTGAATGACATGGGGATAAAGCCAAAACATCTATAAAGTTACCTGAATCTGGATCAAGTCCATCTGTTGGACACTTGACATTTATTAAACCTCAGATGTTGCTTAACACTGGAGATGCAAAAGAAAGGCAATGGTTGAATCCTTGTTCTCAAGAAGCTCCTGAGCAGATGGGGGAAATGGCACAAAGAGAAATTAAAAAGGGACAGAGTACCCTGAGCAAGGGGCATGATGAAGTCCTATAGATCTGTGAGAAATGTTAGTCCAAAAGTTGCTAACTTTTATGAAATGCCAACTTTGTACCTGACCTTGTCCTGAGCACTTTACAGATAATATCTCATGAGATCCTCACAACAGCTCTGGGAGGTAGGAAGCTATTATGACTCCCATCTTGTAGATGAGATAAAGGAAGCAAAAATAAGTGGCTTACTTCAGGTTAACACAGGAAGTATCTGAGGCTGGATTTGAACTCAGGTCTTCCTGATTCTAGGCCAGTTGCTTTATCCTCTGCAACCTGAAGAGGTATGAGTAAGAATTGAATTCATCTTGCAGATTAGATTTCTGGAGGTCATGAAGTGCAGCAAATCAGCCTAGTGGGAAATAAAGAGGTGAATTCTCTAGGTTTTTCTCCTCAGTAGTTTTAAGAGGAGTTCTCAGATGTCCATCCCCGTCCTCTTCAGTTTGAATGATTTAAGTTTGCAGAATAATGTGTATGTAGAGATCATAAAATCCAGATTAACTAGGTGGGAAATGAAGATGGAATTTTAGCTTAAATTTAAAGGAAACATAAGGATCTTGTTTCTCTTCCTCTTTCATCTTTTAAATTAAACAGTTAAGGCTTCCTAAAATGGTTGCCACTGTTAACTCTCTTGAAGAATAAAAAATATATATATTGAATCTTTTGGGAAATATTCTAACACACATAGGAAGAAAAATGAATTACCTTTTCATATGTTAAATACATTTTATCAGGTCTTTCACTGTATGATTTGAGTTAATGGAAGGGTATTAGGTGGGCATGGACCAATAAGTCAGAAATTTATGTAGTGAGTATTAAAGCTATATATAATAATCTCACATAAACTAACTTCTCATTACCCAATCTTATCATTTCTGCCAACAAATCTGTCTAATATGTCTTACTTTCATCACACAGTTACTGTCCTCTGGTACCAACTAAAGGGATCAGGAAGCTAATTTGATGAATTATTTATTACTTTTTCAGATCAATGAAAGCTAGGGTTGGAGAGAACTTAGCCACAGAGCTATAGAATTTTAAAAATCAGAAAGGATTTGATATTCATTTTTACAGTCTTCCTGGCAAACTTGTCATCAGTCTAATATAAGCCCCGTATTCCACTCTACTGGACAATTGTAATTAGCTTACTAATTGATCTTCTTTCTGCAAGTTTATCCCCATTTCATCCTCCACTTAGATGTCAAAATTATTTTCCTACAGTGAAGGTGAACCCACATTACCTAGGCAATGTGATTCTTTCTTACCTTAAAGATACACTCTTTCACTTATGAAGTCCTTGGGCAATTAAAACTCTTTATAAACTGGCTTCTTCTATCTTTTCTTGTTCCCAATTCCCTTTGCAATCCAGCTACACTGGCTTGCTTTTTGTTCTTCACAAACTGCAACTTCTGATTTTTGTCCTGGCTGTCACCTATGTCTAGAATATATTCTTCCTTTCTCACCCTAAACTCCTAATTTCTTTGATTTCCTTCAATTCTCAACTCATCCCACTTTCTTTAGGCCTTCCCTGCCCCTCCATACTCCTTTAAATATTATAGCCTTTTCCTCTGAGATTATCTACATCTACTCTTTTTTAGAAAGATTTTATTTTGAGTTTTACAATTTTTTCCCCAATTCTTGCTTCCCTCCCCCCACCCCCAGCAGAAAGCAGTCTGTTAGTCTTTACATTATTTTCATCCATCTACTCTTTATATAATTATTTGTTTTCTGTACCCCTCATTAGAATGTGCATTTTTTGAAAAGAGGGAGTATTTTTAAAACTTCCTTTTTATTGCTAGCACATATACACCTGACACATGATGAATGCAAATTAAATATTTTTCATCTAAATTTTGAAACTCCTAGAAACTCTCTGGCAGTCTCCATTTTTTAGGTCCTTAGCCTGGACATGACTAATTGAATATAAACTACAGACAGTCAGCACAGGATATCTATATCTAGACCCTTCTGTGTACTATCTAAACTCGTGCAATTCTCATACCTGAAGAAGATGCTGTTCATTATATAATATTCCTTATATAATGTGGGTGACTTCATATTTCTTGTATAACTCAAAAGAAAAAATTGCCAAGAATCAGTTATCTATAAGGAAATGGACTTAGCCACCTTGTCATAGTAAGCATTTAAGCTGATATTGGGGATCACAACCTCTGTTTACTTCAGTTTCTTCATCTGTAAAATGAACCTGAACCAAATGAAATAATGTTTGTAAAGCATTTAACATAGTGGCTAGTACATAAATAAGCATTATATAAAAGCTATTAATAAATCTGACTTCCTTTTTTTAGCCAATAAGAAATACAATTTTTATTGCTTTGTATTGTAGTAAACTTTGAAATCTGATAAGAGCAACTTTTCTACTTCTTTCATTATTATTGATGTTTCTTGACTTTTTGTTCCTCCATATAAAAATTCTTTTTTTTCTTGCTTTATGCAATATTCATTGTCATTTTTATTATAGTGGCTTTACTTACTGCTGAGTTAATATTTTCTTCAATTATTTAGATATCTTTTTTTCTGCAAAGGTTGTTTTATAAGTGAAATCCTATGATTTCTGGGTGAATCTTGGTACACTCTCCAATATTTATAGCTAAGTCTGGATTGAGATACTTTAGGAAAATGTTAAGACATTGTTCCATTGACAATTTAGCAAGGTTGGTCTTGGTATTGAATGTGGAATATAAGATGTTAAGTGGATCTTAAGTACATCACAGATTTTGCATTAGAAGTAATCTTTAACACTTATTTTACAGATAAAGAAACTTATGCCCAAGAGATAAAACAAAAAGTTTTTATATACTAGTGCATTTAGGAATTCCATTTTTAGAATGTGAAAAACCAAACTTCATTGCTAAACAAGATAAAAAAAAAAATCAGGACTGAATTTAAACCCAAATCCTCTTAAAACAAATCAAATATTCTTAATGCTGTCACACTGCCACCTTTTATATCAACTTCTTTTAGGACAATAACATCCTAATGACACCATGGTACTCTATGGCATTATGTTGTCCCGAGTTGGTATTAATCAGCAGCAGCAGTGGCTTACCTTCATCTCACAGTTCCTGTCCTCTGGGACCAATTAAAAGAACCTGGAGGCTAATTTGATGAATTATTCATTACTTTTAAGAATAAATGAAAGCCAGGGTAGGAGAGAACTTAGCCACAGAGCTGTAGAATTTTAAATTAGAAAGGACTTGATAGATACATTTAGTCTAGCTGATATGTGAATATAAGATTAACATCCCATTGAATAAAGATATGCTGAAAAGTAGCCATATTGTAAAAATGGACATGAGATAATTTACAGCTTTAATTTTATGGTTAAATTTCATTCTAATTTTCATACCTGTGGGTTTTGTACTAAATAAGTAAAACATGATCTATAATAAGAAAATTATCTTGTAAATTTGCCAGGAAGATTGTAAAAATGAATATTGAACCTGACTATAACCCAAGCCTGAGGCATTTTGTATATTGATGCATATATGGCAGGAGATGTGATTCCAGGTTCTGGAAAAGAATACTGATCAGGATGCTGTATGCATCCAGAATTCCTGGAAGAGAAACATGTAGTGCCAGAGAGACTTTGGGAGAGACATGTGAAGAGAGATGTGGCAGACTTATAGAGTTGTTTTCTTGGTATAGGGTATATTTCTAGCTTCTCTCTCTAGAGACTGCAAAGTGGATCTCTCTGGGTGAGATTGGGGCCTCACTTATTTTTCGCTAAGCTAAGATCTCATTTCACTCACAAAGCACTCACTCTGTTTTTAATTCAATTTTTAAATTATTTTCTTTGTTATATCCTTAACTTGACAATCATCAACTTGAATATTGTTTTAATACGGAAAAAGAGGGTTGTATAGGAAATCATGAAGTTTTATTAAATATAGCTTGCTTTTTTATAGAAAATTAAAATTAATATCAAACCTGGCTTTTTTTCCCCTAAAGCTGTCTTTGTTTTATGCCTCCTGAACCTCTGTTCTTTTATAGGCTTAAAAAAATCCATAATCTGCCTTTTTTTCTTTCTTTTTTCCTTTTTTTTTCTTTTTTGCATTTTTGACATTCCTTCTCTCACAATTTCACCACCCCTTCCAATAAAGGAGAGGGGGATCCTTCATTGTTACAAATAAGCAGAATCAAGCAAAGCAAACCCACACATCGACCATGTTAAAAAAAAATGTCACAGGAAAAAAAAATGAACAACTGTTTGATACATTGAAAAAGTGTGTGGCCCTCACACCTCCATAAAGTGGTAAATTTGGGGCTGCTAGGTGGTGAAGTGGATAAAGCACCGGCCCTGGAGTCCGGAGTACCTGGGTTCAAATCAGGTCTCAGACACTTAATAATTACCTAGCAGTGTGGCCTTGGGCAAGCCACTTAACCCCATTTGCCTTGCAAAAACCTAAAAAAAAAAAGTGGTAAATTGGAACTGTCTTTTCATATCTTTTCTTTTGAGTCCTGCTTGATCTCTATAACTTTATTATATTCACATCACATTGATGTACTATAATTTGTTTTGCCATTCTCCATTTTATACTTTGCATTTGTGATGATCCTTTTGTAACCAATGTTTGATGGGAAACTACTAAGTTGACAAGAGTAAATTAAATGATACTTTCTGAGAGGAGAGGTTGGTATAATTTTATTTTATTTTCTTAATTTTTTTGCAAGGCACTGGGGTTAAGTGGCTTGCCCAGGGCCACACAGCTAGGTAATTATTAAGTGTCTGAGTCCAGATTTGAACCCAGGTACTCCTGACTTCAGGGCCGGTGCTCTATCACTTGCACCACCTAGCCACCCTGAGGTTGGTATAATTTTTAACCAGGTACTCTTCTTGAAAATAGGTGAGGCAAGGAGCAAGTGCCTAATCATACACCATTTCCCCTTCCTCTCAAAAGAATAATTGCGGTCACTTTTGGGAAAGGATTTAAAGAATAAATCTTCACATATCCATGAGTTGTATATCTACATTTAGGTAATCCATGTGGATAAGCTCTGTATGGACTAAGTTATCTTACCTAGTAAGAGAATAATGGTCTAGTAGTTCAGTATATTCTGATCATGGCAAGGCTGTGACACTAGCCATCTAGAAATAGAAAGCTTGATAACACCCACCAACTAACTGGAGTGGAGAGAACCCTTGATTTAAAATCAGAATGCTTTTTCTGCATTCAAGGAGACGATTGTGAGAAAGCTAGAAGCAGCAAGCAGGGACAAACAAAGAAGGAGAAGCCACATGGGCCCACTCAAAACTGCCTTCCAGTGTCAGTTGGTATAGTGGATAGAGTACTGGCCTTGAAGTCAGGAGGATCTGAGTTTGAAATAGGCCTCAGACCTTTGACACTTTCTGTGTGACCTTGGGTAAGTCACTTAACCCTGATTGCCTCATGTCCCAATTCCTCTCCAGTAATCCTGATTCATATCTGGTCACTGATTCTTATCTGATCACAGATGGCTCTGGAGGAGAAAGTGAGGCTGATGACTTAGCACAGCCCCCCCCTTCAAATCCAATTCACATGCTTGTCATGATGTCACTGTCTTCTTGGAGAGTGAAGGGCAAACATCATGACTTACTGTATCCTCAGGAGATACCTCGTTTTAGACTAATTTGGCTTTTCACCATACCTCAAGTAAACTCATCATTTGTGAATCTCGCCATCTTTCAAGATTCAATTAATCACACTTCATCACTATCCCTTTGACTGGAGAGTGGAGCCATAAACTCCTCCATTTAAGGACAAATATTTCCCACCCAGATGTTTGGCCTTTTTTTGACTTCTCTGGCAGGATTCATTTTTTACAACTTTGACTTTCCTGGTAGTACTTATTTTGGACTTCTTTGACTTCCCCACCATAACTCTCCATATTCATTTCTCCTTTGTGTGTTGTCTTCCTTTGTTAGACTGTAAGCCCGAGGATCTTTTACCTGTTTTTATTCTCAGGGCTTGTCACAGGGCCTGGTATATACTAGGCACTTGATAAATTATTGATTATTGACTGAATGACCTTAAACCCTCTTGGAAATCTTCTAGTGTTCTAGGGAGAGTCAAATAAGATAGATAAGATCTTAAACCTTTTATATTGCATAACATGCTATATAAACAAAAACTTAATAGAGGGTTAGGAAGAACACCAGTTTTATGTAGATTGGATGGGTAAGGAGGCCATTTTTCTTACTGCCAGGGATTAAAAAATATCTAGCCCAAAAGGAATTAGTTTTAAATATTTAACTTTGCCTCTTGTCCTGGGGCTTCTTCCCTAATTGTGCTAATTCTGTAGGAGGGGCTGAGTATTGTTTTTACTGGAACATTGGAAGGACTTCCTGTACAATCTCAGTAGGACATGGACTAGAGTTTCACAGAATGTGGTAGTCATGGGTAGTTTGCAGTCTGCATGATTGGCAGAACTGATGAAGAATTGATAAGATCAAAGCTCTGAGTATTTGAGAGTAATAGTAAAAAAAATCTGAATATATATATGTGGAAAAGGGGGGTATAAGATAAACAATAATACAATTTTATTATATTTATCATCTACAATATAAATATTTTATACATATTTACATTACATATATATGTTTTTATACATCTGTATTATATATTCTATATTATAGATTGAATATTTTTAGAAGTGAACATTTTAAATCACTTAAGGTTTGCAATGTACTCTCTATATATAATTACTTCCCTTTGTTCTTAGAACAAACTTGTAATGGAGGTGCTGTTATTTCCATTTTTTAGATGAGGAAAATGAAGTTAATAAAAGTTAAATGACTTCCCATGGATCACAAAGATAATAAGTGTCTAGGATAGGAATAGAACTCAGGTTTCCCTTATCCCAAATTCAGAATTCTTTCTAATAAAAGAAATATATAGTTATATGCATATGTAATATATGTATGTATATATATTTATGTTAAATATATGTATATATACTTTAAAGTACTGTAAATAAAGGTTTACCATTTTCTCCATTGTGTCTTTTGTGTATCTAAATTTGTCTTCTGACTTCCTTTTACTTTCAGTTCAGATGCCATCTTCTGAAAGTCAAGATTGATTTCCTTCTAGTCCCTAGTAGCTTCCTCCAAAAATTCATTATAGGTCTTGAATTTAGTTTTATTTCATGTACACATTCCCTCCTAATAGAATGTAAGCTCTAAGGCAGAGACTATTCCATTTTGTTTTTTTTGTCTTCCCATTGCCTAGCACATAGCAGATTCTTAATAAATGCTTTTAGTTTTTATTTTAGAAATTTTAGAGTGTTTCATTTATGAGGTAATTCTTAACCCTGATTATTTCCCCCCCAAATTAATATGTAAATA
Source organism: Macrotis lagotis (assembly GCF_037893015.1). Classification (NCBI taxonomy): domain Eukaryota; kingdom Metazoa; phylum Chordata; class Mammalia; order Peramelemorphia; family Peramelidae; genus Macrotis; species Macrotis lagotis. Next base: position 80,573,263 of record NC_133658.1, on the reverse strand, counting down.
TATTTCTGTAACAGGAAATATGGTGGGGTACCAGGATCATACAAGATTTAGCAGCCACCATATAAAGGAACAGAGACCTTTCATATTTCAAAAGTCATAGAATCCAAGTATATTTAAGAATAATACCACAGAGTGGGGAATATGGACATTTAATGAAATAGAAGACTTTCAGTTATTCCTGTGTAGAAAATGTGATATTTAAACACAGAACTCAGGAAGCATAAAAAGATAAAACATAAAATTTTTGAAGACTAAACAAGGTTAACTGTTTAAATTCTCACACACACATGGATGATTCATGTTATCCCTCAGAACTTTTTCATTCCCAGGAGTCTTAAGAAGGAATTTAGATAGCCAGAGATCCTTGGTATATTTATCATGATAGATTGATTTCAAAAATAAGAAGAGGTTGGGAAAGAGGAATACATTGGGAGAGGAAGGAAGATGAAGAATGGGTAAAATAAGTTTATACAGTGAGGAGAGATAGCAACACTTGAACTTCATTCACATCTAGTTCAAGGAGAAATGAATATACATACACAGAGGGAGGAAAAGAAATATGCAGCTATCATAAATTGTATGTGAATGGGATGAACTCATAAAATATTTTAGTACTGAAATAAAATAAAATGGAAGAGGGCAACATAATGAGTTAGAAACCAGAATCTAACAATATATAGTTTGCTAGAAATACATTTGGAACAGAAAGATACATGTAGAGTTAAAATAAAGGGCTTGAGTAGAATCTTTCATTCTGCTCAAGTTAAAAGGTAGAGGTGGCAATTATCTCAAAGAACAAGAACTAAATAAAAACATAATCATGGAGGCAATGAATTAATATCAATACTGAACATATATTTACCAAATGACATAGCATACAAATTCTCACAGAAAAGATAAAATTAGTTATAGAAGCAATAAATCTAAAATAAGGTAATACCTCAATTTATTCCATTCAGACCAAGATAAGTATAACCTTAAAATAATAAAGGAAATGAAAACCATTTCAGAAAAAATGGATTTCATAGACCTCTGGAGATTATATGTAAAAAGAAAGTAGTGTAACTATTACACATTTGAGCATGGCCTCTTTTCAAAAACTGATCACATATTACAGCTTAAAAATTGTACAAGTGCAAAAAGTAGAAACAATCAATGTACCCTTTTCAGATCATAATACATTCAATAAAAGATCTTTGGAGCATAGGTAATAATTTGGAAACCAACTTACTCCTAAAGAATTTATAAATAAAAGAAGAAATTATAGAAATAATAATTTCATTAAGTATAATTACAACAGTGAGACATCTCAAAACTTGTAGATTTTCAGTCAAAGTACTGCTTTTTATATCTATATATGTAATAGATATCAATAAAATGAAAAAGCAAATTAATTATTCATGTATAGATCCTGGAGTGGTGCAGTGAATAGAGCACCAGCCTTGGAGTTGAGTACCTGAGTTCAAATCTGGCCTCAGACACTTAATAATTGCCTAGCTGTGTGACCTTGGGCAAGTCATTTAATCCCATCGCCTTAAATAAAATAAAAAAAACAAATAAAACATGTATAGATCCTGATCCCGCCATCCTGTCACCTTTTAATTCCTCTGGTACTATGCCCCCTGATCTGCTTCCTACTTAAAATTGCAAGCAGCCCAGAATATTTTCAACATGTCTTATTTTGCACCCCAGTTCTGAGAACTAGTTTAACCATAATTTTTCTGAATTCAATGGACAAACAAAAAGCAAGATCTGTCCCAGAGTACTAAAAGCATATTTATCCTCATTCCTATTCAGTGACATAAAAACACTGTTCTCTCCCTGAATGGTATGACTCTTCTTAAATGGCAGACCCACCTTACCTGATGAATTTAACAAATTTTGCTTTAGTTTACAGATTTCTGGACCAGTTATTTGGTTAATCCCATAGTCTTTCCCCATAAAATGCACTCAGGAATACTAGAAAATAACAAATTAAAAATCTCAAATTAACACCAAAATAGACATCTTGAAAATCAAAGGTAAGAAGACCAAAATCAAAAGTAAAAATGAAAACTGGCATATTTTTTAAAAATTGAAGAAAGTCAAAATGCCAATATCAAAAATGAAAAAGATTAGTTCACAACCAAAGCCAAAAAAAATTAAGAGCTATTTTGCACAGCTATATATCAATAAAATTCTTAAATGGTTGCCTTAAAAAAAACACGTCATAAATGCACTCTCTAAGGAACAAATCACGGGAGCAGATGAGTTTGCAAATGAAAATAGAAAAAGAATCAGAACAATTTCCCTAATGATCATTGTACAAAAAAGATAAAATATTAGGATATTACAACAATACCACAAACATTGTACACTATAATCCAGGTTAGATTTATACCAGGAATTCAAAAATGGTTTCATATTAGAAAGTTATAAGCATAATTGACTATTAATTAAAAAGAATAAACCATATGATTAATTCAGTAGATATAGAAAAATTTTGACAAAATGGGTATTTGCAACACCTATTCCTGTTTTAAGAAATATATTGGGAAACAAAAATGATGCATGTTATCTATTTAAAATCAAGAACAAATATTACTTAAAATGGGGATAAGCTAGAAGCTCTTTTTTAGAAGGTGAGGATTTGTATTATAACCATCACTATTCAATATTATAATAGAAATGCTAGCTGTAACAATAAGATAAGAAATATAAATTGAAGGAATAAGTATAGACAGTGAAAAAAAACAAAAACCATGATTTTTTTTTTAGGTTTTTGCCAGGCAAATGGGGTTAAGTGGCTTGCCCAAGGCCACACAGCTAGGTAATTATTAAGTGTGTGAGGTCGGATTTGAACTCAGATACTCCTGACTCCAGGGCCCGTGCTCTATCCACTGCGCCGCCTAACCACCCCTAAAACTGGCTTTTTATTGAAGGAACAATAAAATAACAAAACAATAAAATAACAATAAAATAGATAAATCCTAGAGAGTCAACTAAAAAAAAATCAAAATTTCAATTAAGTTTCAGAATATAAAGTAGACCCCCACAAATCAATATTTCTGTAAATTTTCAACAAAGCCCAGGAGAAAGTTAAAAAAGAAATTCCATTTTAAAAAAACACAATATAAAAAAAACTTAGTCTACTTGATAAAGACATAGGAACTCTGTGAACACATTTAGAAAACTTTATACATTTAGCAAATAATTCAGATCTAAATAGTTTGGAGAAATATTAATTGCTCATGGGTAGACCAAGTAATTATAATAAAAACGATATAACCTAAATTAAAGGTTTCCTTAATAGAGCTACAAGAATTAATAACAGAATTCATCTGGAGGAACAAAAGGTGAAAAACAAGAAGGAAATTAAAAATTTTTGATAAGACAAAGTAGAAACTAAGCAGATAGTAGGCCTACTGTAATTAATGTCTCAGTTTGATTTTTGAGACTCCAGCTAATGAGATTGGAGTTTCAATAAAATGATCCTAAGCCAATATAGAAAAATTTTCTAACCATAGTCTCAACTTTTGGTAATAAATGTGCATAATGTATTTACTTAAAAATATATACTCGTGCATCTTAACAATTTTCTCTCTGGATGCCTTAATATCATTTTTCTGACAAGCATTTCCACATGCAGATACACATATTGTGTAGCTAGGAGGTGCAGTGGAAAGGGCATTGACCCTGGAGTCAGGAGGACTGAGTTCAAATTTGACCTCAGACATTTGACAGTTACTAACTGTGTGACCTTGGGAAAGTCACTTAATCCTGATTGCCTCACATCCAAGACCATCTCCAGTCATCCTGAATCATATCTGGCCGCTGGACCCAGATGGCTCTGGAGAAGAAAGTGAGACTGGTTGACAGCACAGCAGCCCCTCATTCTAGTCCAATTCACATGCTTGTCATGGCATCACCTCCTTGATGTCATGGTCTTCTAGAACAAAGGATAAACATCATCATCATCATGTATATTGGGAAAGTATTGAATTTGGTGGCAAAGAAAAAAAAAATACAGTAACAATTTTTCACATTACACAACATGGGATTTTCAAAATATGCTAAATCCACCCTGTTCCTGGGAACCAAAGCCAAATCAAGTCCCAGTCAAATTGCCCTATATTTTTTATCTTCTCTAGATACTGGGGAAATACCAAACGTTTGGTCACATGTGTGTGACATGTATGCAATATTCCATTAATGTCCATTTAAACAACAGATTTTCTTTTTTAAATCTACCTCATGAAGTTATCTGCTTCTGGAAACCATTTTCCTATGGAAATCTAAATGGCTATATCCTAAACCTTTGTTCATAAAGTATTTAGTTCAAATCATTCAAAATCAGGCACATGCATTAATATGTTGCTATATTAATTGGGATATTATTTGGGTTTTTTTTAGTTTAGTTTTTTTTACAAGAGGCAATGGGGTTAAGTGACTTGCCCAAGGCCACACAGCTAGGTAATTTTTTTTAAGTGTCTGAGGCTGGATTTGAGCTCAGGTCCTCCTGACTCCAGGGCTGGTGCTCTATCCACTGCACCACCTAGCCACCCCTGTGGGATATCATTTTTTAATGGGCCTTATTAGGGCAGTTTTGGAAAGGTGTTCCTTCCCCTAGATCTACTTCCCAGGTTTTAAGTCGTTGCTAGAGATTTAGTAGCTAAAAATGCTTAAACCTGCTAGAAATAAATTGTAACATAATTTAGTAGGATCTGAGAAAAATCTTTTTACAAGGGCTGTCAGGAATTAGCTTTATGTAATGAAAGTCAGATCAAAATTTAAGAGTAATCTTATATACATCAAATTAGGTGACCTATAATTCATCTGAAAATTTAGAGGATTTCAGTATTTATATACTATTTGTTTTTTCTTTCTGTACTTGAACACTGTATATGATTTAGATAACACTATCCATAGGCTAAAGGACTGATCTGGTTTTGTAAAATAAGTCCTTCTATCTCTAGATATTACTAGAGAGAGACTTCAAACAAAAAAATTATTCTGTCACAATATAAAATACAATATAAAATGTTTCTTTTTGATGATATTCTGTAACTAAAGCAAAAATATATATTTAGCTACATTATTAAAACCATTCTTTTTCATTTTAACTCTCCTAATTTGAAAAATTGGCCTATTAACCAAGCAATTAGACCACAATACAAACTTTATCCTCCAACAAGCTTTCATACTGAAATATTATAGACAACTTGATTCATAACATTGTATTGTCTGATCTTCAACAAATTGATACAAAACTTTTTCTTAAAGCTTAGTGCTTTAAGATTATGTGACTATATTAAAAGTTCTGACTTCTTTCCACCATCTTCAACATTATGTGGACTGTAAAAACTTACTGAGTGGTTTGAAAAAGGGTTTCATTTCTGGTCATCCTGAGAATCAAGTATTTTACTTCTCATTTCCAAATCTATACATATATAATGTATGTATCCACAGGTAGAGAAACAAAAACGTTTTTTGACAATTAAAATCAGTTCTATATGTGATGGCTTCAATCCATCGTGAGACTTTATCAATGATCACTAAAACATACCCAAAGATACATACTAAAATGTATCTCAAACTTATCCAAAGCCTGTGTACTTAGGCATCTGATTGGTTAAGCACCTCTGAATATTAAAAAAAAAACCTGAAAAGTTTATTATTTCCAGGATAAAATAAAAAATATACTATTGAGGATCAATGAGATTATTTGAATTTTTCACTATCAGAACAGCACAAGTTTTAACTAATATAATATAGGTGTCACAAGAAGTTTTAAATATATTCCATTCTCTAATGAAACACTGAAATCAATTACTTATTTTCTAGTTCTCAAATGTAACAAATGTAATAATGCTGGTTCCACTGAAAGTAAACTTTTTCATCTTTATCACATCACACCTTTATACTAGGATCCCTAGGAACTCATGTGTAAAATTAGGTCTGTACAGTATCACATTTTTTTCTAGATGATATGAGAATGATATATATCCTCAAATATCAGAATATATATTTGTGTATATGTTGTAATACATAATATATGCATACACATATATGTTGTAATATATAATGTACACATACACATATACACACACACACACATATATATATATATATAGGTATATATAGATATATATTCTGATAATTGAGGATATATATCATTCTTATATCATCTAGGAAAAAATGTGATATTGGATAGACCTATATGAATACATCTCTAATGAACCAGTAAGCAAGGAGATAGCAAGTTTACAAACTGATTTTACCCACTCATTCAGAATAGATTGAGAGAAATAATGGTCAGAAATCCAGATTGACAAAATTAAAGAAAGGGTCTTCTATTATGCAGTTCAAAGATCTTTGTTGATTGTAACAAAAACACATACTAGAAAACATTTGCAGTTCCTTTGCCAGTCAGAAAAAAAATTGGTATGAAAGAAAGGGCACCTCCATAGAAAATCAAGACTATTTAATTTCCTTTATCCTAAGCCTGAAGTTATAAACTGACCTATCACTTCTATGCCAAAGGGATAATTCTTTAACTCCGTTTGATGTAAGATAAAATTAAAAAAAAAATAACTCTTGTAGCAGAGTTCTATATAACTCAAATTTCTAAGTTTAAAATCAGCCATTCCTATTTAGAAAGGAAATAGAACAATGGGAAACTGAGTCAAGAGAACATAGACATTACTTTCATAAGAATATCTTCTCAAATTTTCCAGTCACATGCATCAAGAGTAGTTTCCAGAAGGCACCTTTGAGGAGCTTTTAGTATTTCCCTTGAATGGTGAAATACTAAGAAAAATCCTTCTAACTTATGATAAAGAATACTATCCATCACAAAGACAGAATTGATGGTGTCTGAATACAGATGTAAGTATACTTTTTTTTTAAAAAAAAAAACTTTGTTTTTCTTATGGTTTCTCTCTTTTTTTTTTTAGGGGGGAGGTAGGTTATGTTTACTTTTGTACCATGACTACTGTGGTAATGTTTTTCATGACTACACATTTTTAACCCATATCACATAAACTAGCTTTCTCAATGAAGGGGATGACAGTGAGAGGAACGGAAAGAGTTCAGAATTCAAAGGTTTGAAAGTGAATGATGAAATTTGTTTTTGTACATAACTGAAAAAAAATAAAATTGAAATTAATAAAAGAAAAAGAAAAATCCTTCTACCTGAACATAAAACTTGGAGGAAATCAAATTATGGTTCCATCCCACATAGGGAGTTATATTATTTATAAGTTTAGAGCAGGAATATAGTTGCTTTTAATTTTGCAATAACTATTGGTTAACAATAAGTAACAATCTTAAAGAATTCATAGATATTAATATGTGAAAAATATTCTCAGTGAGTTCTTGTGTTAGGTAATTGCTGCTGAATAACATTATCATCATGTAGAGATTCCAGAAGTTAAACCCAGGTTTTATTATGGTTAAGCACAGGTTTAGAGCTCAGAAAAATAACTCTGAACCTCATTTAGGGTTTGATTAAGCTTATAAAGTTTTTAATTATGCCAGAGAGATAGAAAAATGATTTTCTTTCTAGAACTTTTGTAAATGATACAGTCTCACACATTGACCAGAGATAAAGCAAAATTTTACAAAAATGAATTTATAGGAATTACTTTTCAAGACTGGGCTTGTTAAATTTACCCTATAAGGTTACATTTGGAGAATTTACAATGAGTTATCAAGAGGGAAGATTTATATGCCAAAGGGTCCAAGTTGGATGAGATCATTAACATAAATCACTTTGGAAAACAACCAAAATATAGGTGTAAAAATTTCCTTTGTTCTCCCCTTTGGCTTATCTCAGGAATGTCTAAGGGCCTTCATTTAATTATTGACATCCCATGAAAGAAACTTAGGCCAACCAAAAAACATCCTAAACGAGAGAAGTGTTCCTGAACTCCAAATAATAAAGAATAATAAAAGAATGTAAAAAATTATTATGGCAACAGTATTTATATGTATAAGATCTTTCTAAAAGTATTTTAATTGGTTTATTTATCTAGTTTAAACATATGCTGATGTGAAAATCAATTAAGAAGAAATTAAGAAAATAAGAGGTTTATACATAAAGCATCTATATAATAATTCACTCACAACTCAGAGCAAAAAACACTGGTCACAGGGAGGCTAGGTGATGCAGTAGATAGAGCACCAGCCCTGTAGTCAGGAGGACCAGAGTGTTCAAATCTGGCCTTAGACACTTAATAATTACCTAGCCATTTGACCTTGTGCAAGTCACTTAACCTCATTGCCTTGCAAAGGCAAAAATAAAACAAAACAAAAAACACTGGTCACTGTTAGCCTGAACGTATTGAAATAATTTAGGTAAAACTAAGTTAGCTCAGGGGGGCGGAGCCAAGATGGCGACATGAAGGGATCAAGTCTTAGGAGCTCTCTGATAAAAACTCATAAACTAAGGACTCTAACTAAACTTTCGAGAGACAGAACTCACAAAGGGACCCAGTGAGGCAGTTCTCCTACTCCAGGTAACCTGGCAAAGAGCAGAAAGGCTCTGCTCCCCGGGTCGGAGGGGCAGCCTGCCAGAGGGGTGGCCCGCCAGAGCGAAAGAACTTCAGCCTCCCAGAGGCTATTGAGGAGAATAATGCTTTAAAAAGCAAAATTGGCCAGATGGAAAAAAGAGATAAGAAAACTCTCTGAGGAGAACAAATCCTTCAGACAAAGAATAGAATTCAGGGAGATTGATGAATTTACCAGAAATCAGGAATCAATAGTTCAAAACCAAAAAAATGAAAAATTAGAAGAAAATGTGAAATATCTCATTGAAAAAACAACTGATATGGAAAACAGACTTAGGAAAGATAATTTGAAAATTATTGGAATACCTGAAAGTCATGATCAGGAAAAGAGCCTGGATATCATTTTCAAAGAATTACTACAGGAAAATTGCCCTGATATTCTAGAAGCAGAGGGCAAAATAGAAATGGAGAGAATCCACCGATCCCCCCCGAGAAAGAGATCCCAAAAAACCAACCCCCAGGAATATTATAGCCAAGTTCCAGAACTCCCAAGTCAAAGAGAAAATATTACAAGCAGCCAGAAGGAAACAGTTCAAATATCATGGAGCTGCAGTCAGGATCACACAGGACTTAGCAGCAACTATATTGTAAGCTCGTAGGGCTTGGAATACAATATACCAGAAGGCAAGAGAGCTTAGAATGCAGCCAAGAATGAACTACCCAGCAAGGCTGAATGTCCTCTTCCAGGGAAAAAGATGGACTTTCAATGAACCAGGGGAATTTCAAAGGTTCCTTTTGGAATGGCCAGAGCTGAACAGAAGGTTTGATCTTCAGATACAGGACTCAGGTGAAGCATGGAGATTGGAGGAGAGGGGGGAAATATGAGGGACTTAATGAGGATGAACTGCATGTATAGAGAAATGATACTGATAATATTCATATGAACCATCTCAGTTAATAGAGCAGGTAGAGGGAGCTTTTATAGTTGAAGCACAGGAGAAAGCTGAATTCGAAGATAAAATATGGTGTAAAAATGGAGTCAATAGGAAAAAAAGGGAAATGGAATGGGAGAAAGAAAAAGGAGAGGGGGAATAGTCCAAGATATTTCACATAATAAGATTTTTTCATTACAATGAGCTATTGCAATGATATGAAAGGGGGGAGGCAAGGGGGAATGAGGGAACCTTTGCTCTCATCAGAGATGGCTAGGAGAGGAAACAGCATATATACTCAATGGGGTATAGACATCTGGAGTAAGAAGGAGGGGGGAGCAGGGGGAAGGGGTGGGGATGTAAATAAAGGAGGAGAGGATGGACCATGGGGGGACAGTGGTCAGATATAACACATTTTCTTTTTTACTTCTTGCAAGGGGCTGGGATTGGAAGGCCTGCCCAGGACCATGGGGCCAGGTGGATTCTGGGCCTAAGGGGTGGTATGGGGGCTCAGGGCTTCTTGGTCCCAGGACCAGGGATCTGTCTGCTGCGCCACTCAGTGACCCTACAGCAGAGTCAGAGTGAAAGGAGAGAGAAACTATAGTACATGGTAGTGGAGAAATAAGAAAAGAGGGAGTTGCGATAAGCAATGGCAATGGAAAAATATGGAAGTAACTTTTTTGATGGACTTATATAAAGAATGTGATCCACTCATGACAGAGTTGATGGTGTTGGAACAAAGACTGAAACACATTTTTTGTTATTATTATTTGGGGGAGGGTGCAGGGCAAGTGGGGCTGGGTGGCCTGCCTGGGGCCACATAGCAGGGTGATCTTTGGGTGTCTGGGGCGGGATTCAGACCCAGGTGCTCCTGGCTCAAGGGCCAATGCTCTGTCTGCCACCCAGCCACCCCACTATTATTACTATTTTATTTTATTTTGGGTCTTTTTTTTTCTTTTTGGTTTTTGCAGGGCAATGGGGATCGGGTGGCTTACATGTCACATGGCTGGGTGATTATTGGGTTTACGAGGCTGGATATGGCCTCAAGTGCTCGTGGCTCCAGGGCTGGTGCTTCGTTCATTGTGCCACCTGGCCATACCTACAATTATTACTATTATTTTTTTAACTTTAATTTTTTTCTCTCCCCTTTACTTTTTCGCCCAAGCAAGTCTATCTATATTCATGGGGGAAGGGATATTTTGTTTACTTGTAAACAAGTATATTTATTAATGTAAAAAAACATTTGTACAAAATGAGAATAAAAAAATAAATTAAAAAAAAACTAAGTTAGCTCAGAGGCAACTACATGGTTCCACTGAACTATTCTTTCCTCTCAGACCTTCCATCTTCAACAAACAATGCTACTCCAAGAACCCAAAGACCTTGGTTTCCCTGAAGCTGCCCAGTGGGTCTTGGGAATAACGCCACCTGTTAGCCAGTGGGTATCAATTATGGTTGGAGCTATGACAGTATCTGATTGTCTGAGACAATAGCCCTCTTCTGTTTTAGGCATGCGCATAAACCTCTGACGCCACTTCCGGAAATCCCGGCCTCAAGACCCCGGTTCCGCCAGGGTGGGCGGGGCCTTCTCTAGCGGTTGCCACGGAAACGTCCACACGCTCCAAAGAGCGGCTTCCCGCGGTTGCGGCGACAGCTGAGGGAGAATGGCCGGAAGGGGCGGGAGGCAAGGGGCTCGTTACTTCCGGTTCCCATGGAGGCGCTCAGCGTCTGCTCCGTCTTCCCAGCCCTGGCCCTGGGAGCCGGCGCCCCTCCGGCCTCGGGTCCCCGCTGCTGCCCCCCGCTCCTGGGGAGCCATCTGCCCGACTGCGGGGTCCGCCGGGCGCGGGTGGGCGGAGGGGCGTCCCGGGGCCCGGGCCGGGATGCGCGGCCCCGAGGAATGAGGTCTTGCTCCTGAGTTTGGGTTTCTGGAATATTCACTTTTTGGAGATCAGTGATCTTTAGAAGGGAGAATTTAAAGCTGCAGGGTCGTCCTGTATTCCAATCCCATCAGTTTAGAGACGAGGAAAACAGCCCCAGAGAGAGGCACTATTAGTTATTAGTTACATAGTATTTTTAAGTTTAAAAAAAATTTTGTGCCTCACAACACTCTGTAGGAACTAGAGGTGCAATCTTTATTTTTATAGATGCTACAACTGCTAAGAGATGAAGTTTCATCCCAGGTCTTCCTGACTCCCTTTCAACATTTGACCCACAATATCAATGCTCGATGTCAGAGGTCATGTAGCTGAACCAGGATTCCCTACAGATCTTTTGGTTTCCAGGGCTTTCCCTTCTCTGTACCATGCTGCCAGCCTCCATAGGATGTGCTTTCTACTTTGCTACTATCTGCTCCACATACTCATGCAAGCCGTTTAATTCTAGGTTGTGAGGGATAAAATACAAATAATACAACAATATAAAATATTTAAATCAGTCTCTGCGAAGCACTTTGATCTTAGAAATGTGTACATACTATAAACAATATTTACCTATTTGGAAGGAGGAAATTGCCAAGGAGGGGAGTTAAATAGCTCAGGATCATTTAGCTAGGTAAGATTCAAAAAAGAACAACTATATATATATATATATATATAGTTTAAATTCCCAATCTTAAATATTCTGCATATACAGAGAAAAATATAGGATCAAATCATTGCTGAATTTTTTCTACATATTAATCATTTTTGCTTTTTTAGGTAATATAGGAATCAATCTTACTGGTTTCAACAGAAAAGTTTGTGTTGTGGAAAAGAAAGAGAAAAAAGTTAAGGCTCAATTGGTTTATGTTTCTTTGATTATATTGACCTGGAGGGTAATTTATCCGAGGGCTTCCAGACAATTGTAACAATGCAAGTAATATTTTTTTTATTTTTATTATCAAAAGACAAGTGTTAGAATATCTTTTCATAGTATTGAAAAGTATGATACTCAAGATGTCTTGAAGTTAATTTTTTTGGGAGGCAGTATGTTGAAGTGGTTGGACATGAGTGCAGGAAGACCTAGGTTTGCAATCCTACTTCTCAACATAATCAGGCCACTTTCAGGGCACTTAATGTCCTTGCATCTCACTTTATTTGTAAATTGGGGAAAAGTACACAGGATCTTTGCAGTGTTAAAATGAGATAATGTCTGTAAGGGAGTTTATTGCCTGATTTACTATAGAAATATCAATTATTAATATTAGAATACATCATCTTAGTAATGCTTTGGTAAACTTTTGAATTAACCTGAAATGGTGCAAAAAGGAAGAAATGGGATAATGTTATCCAGTAGAAATTATATTTGATCATTACTGGAAAGGGATTATGTTGTTACTTCTAATTGGAAATCAGTAATATTGATATTAGTGTTGGATTTTTAATTATAAAATGATATTAATATCGAAAATATAAATTGGACATTTGAGGGAAATGTGCTCATATAATGAGATGACGGCAAGTATCATTTAGTCTTTTTTTTAGAATTGGTGTTATCTGTGTGAAATGAAGATAATAAATTTGTATCCTGGAATTTTTGGAAATTTTATGGGAAAAGTACTTCATAAATCCAATGTGCAATGAGCTTATGAGTTGCTTTTGTTTTTTGTGCACAGTGAAATATACATAGATTGTATTGGATGTGAATTTGACTTGGAACCCTAAATATCAAGAATTACCCTTTAAAATTTCTACTATATTTACCACCCCCAGGAAGCCCCAAAAAATTCAGTGACATTCAAGGATGTGGCTGTGTATTTTACCCAGGAAGAGTGGGGAAATCTGCACCCTTCTCAGAAAGAACTGTACAGGAATGTGATGCTGGAGAACTATAGGAACCTTGTCTTCTTGGGTAAGGCGAGTTATCCTCTGACTGATTGTTTCCATAGTGGATCCTTTGTCACTTCACTTAATAAATCAACATTTTCTACATGGTAAATATTTGAGAGTTTATATTGGCATGTAGAGTTCAGTGCTAATCTTTAGTCCCATGTGAAAGATCTTTACTGTGTATAGATGGAAACTATTTGTGTTACATCTCAGTCTGTTTTTTTTTCTATTATCTGTCCATTCAGGTCAAAGATTCTTCCCTAAAGTTCTAGTGCAGGTGATTAAGGATGAGAAAGTTTCATTCTCTTAATGGGTTTGGGGCAAATGTAATTTTTTTGTGTTGGCAAATTTTGTTTTTTCTCTATACATTTCTGGACAACAATGTAGAGTATTCTTTAGATGTGTTTTCTACTACCCTTTGCACATACCTTGCATGTCCCTTTACCCTTGATAATGATTGAGGATAGAATATGGACTTATCTCCTCAACTTTTTCCCATTCCAATGAATAGGACTTACAGTTTGGAAAGCAGAAATGATTTTTCAGTTGGAAGAAGGGGAAGCACCTTGGATGCAGGACAGAGAAGCACCAAAGAGTATCTATTCAGGTTAGTCACTGAATATCAGACATAGAGATCCTTAGAGGCCATCTAAGCTAACCCCTTCATTTTACTTATTAGCAATTGGGACACAGAGGTTGAGTGTCTTGTGCATATCACATGAATGGTAATTTTCAGAGGCAAAGTCTATATCCAGATTCTCTAATTCCTGAGCCAGTTTTCTTTCTGCCATACCAATCTACCCAGAATATGAAATTAAGTAACTTGATTAATTCCTTTCTTTAGATTTATTGAGTTAGCTAAGTGGTGAAGGAGATAAGTATGCTGGACCCAGAGTCAGAATTAATTGAGTTTAGATCATAAAGTGGTTAACTGCTTGGCTTTGGACAAATTACCTCACCTCACTTTGTTTCAGTTTCCTTATCAGGAAAATGATCTGTCTCAGTTCCCTTATCAGGAAAATGAAGATAATAACATCCACTTCTACCTACCAGACTTGTTTTGAGATAATGTAATATTTGTACCATCTACTACTATTATTATTGCTCTGGCTCTTCTAGTGGTATGTTCCATAATGGAAAATTAGGCAGCCTTGCTTTCACCTTGACTTTGCAGTGAAATATTCCAATGTTTATCCAATATAATTAATGTCTCATCTTAGTTTCAAATACCTACTTTTATAATTTTGTAAAAGCAAAACTAAACATCAAAAAAATCTGTAACCCGATGCAATCTTTCAAACTCATAATTTGACCTCTACAAAGACTGGAGAACGTTTATTCTATCTTGTATTTTTTCCTTTGGAGCTAACCTTAGTCAATATAATTTCATGACCTCTATTTATGATTATTTTGTTATTGTGTTTCCATTTATAGTTGATTTATAGTATAGTTTTTCCTGTTACTATGTATTCCCATTTTCTATAAAGTCATCATTTTTTTTTTTAGATTTTTCAAGGCAATGGGATTAAGTGGCTTGCCCAAGGCCACACAGCTAGGTAATTATTAAGTATCTGAGGTCGGATTTGAACCCAGGTACTCCTGACTCCAAGGCCGGTGCTCTATCCACTGTGCCACCTAGCCACCCCCCGAGTTATCATTTTTTTTATATACACCCTACCAAACTCCTCTTATTGAGACAACTATATTATCAATACCTAAACCAGGAGAGGATAAGATACAGAAAGAAGATTATAGACCGTATATTACTAATGAAAACTGAATCAAAAAATTTTTATCCTGACAAAAAGACCATGATACTATAACCAAAAATTATTCATTGAAGTCAAATTATATTTGTTCCAGCGATGCAAAAATGATTCAATATTTAGAAAACAAACTAATGAATCTTATTGGAAACAGAAGCATTCAAGCCAGAATTATATCAGTGGAGGTAATTAATTTCTTTGACAAAGTATAATACTGATTATTCCTAAAAAAAACACAAACCAAAGCATAGAATGAATTTAAGAAGTCTTATGTCCAAGATCAAAAGCACTTTTGTTCAATGGAGAAATGCTAAAAGGTTTCCCATTAAATCAAAGGAAAAAGACTACTTTTTTGTATGTTGTTACTTGCTAGTGATAGAAATCAAAAAAAGAGTAAGAAATTAAAAGTAAAAATAGATGAAAAAGTGTTAAAATTATTCCTATTTATTGACAAACTGATGATTACAATGATACCTAACAATTATTTTTTTAATTTAAATTTATTTTTTATTAGAGATATTATTTGAGTTTTACATTTTCCCCCATCTTGCTTCCCTCCCCCCCCCCCCCCACAGAATGCACTCTGTCAGTCTTTACTTTGTTTCCATGTTATACCTTGATCCAAATTGGGTTTGATGAAAGAGAAATCATATCCTTAAAGAGAAGTCTAAGAGGTAACAAGATCAGACAATAAGCTATCTGTTTTTTTTTTTTTCTAAATTAAAGGGAATAGTCCTTGTACTTTGTTCAAACTCCACAGCTCCTTATCTGGATACAGATGGTACTCTTCTTTGCAGACAGCCCAAAATTGTTCCCGATTGTTGCACTGTTGGAATGAGCAAGTCCTTCAAGCTTGAACATCACTCACATGTTGCTGTTAGGGTGTACAGTGTTTTTCTGGTTCTGCTCATCTCAGTCAGCATCAGTTCATGCAAATCCCTCCAGGTTTCCCTGAAATCCCGTCCCTCCTGGTTTCTAATAGAACAATAGTGTTCCATGACATACATATACCACAGTTTGCTAAGCCATTCCCCAATTGAAGGACATTTACTGGATTTCCAATTCTTTGCCACCACAAACAGGGCTGCTATAAATATTTTTGTACAAGTAATGTTTTTACCCTTTTTCCTCATCTCCTCAGGGTATAGACCCAGTAGTGGTATTACTGGGTCAAAGGATACCTAACAATTATTTAGTGCTTGCTATGTGAGAGACACTGTACTTAAGCATTTTACAATTATTATCTACTTTAATTTTTCAGTAATCCTAGAAGTTATCATTTGGTGCTTATTAAAAACTAGAAAATCATTTCAGTGGAAAAAGACTAGGTAAGAATGGATCAGAAAACAGTAATATTCGATAATCCAGGGTTAGGTAAGTCTAGAACAAAAATTAACTGAGGAAAAACTTAATAATATGTCAAGAACTAAGAGCATTTGAAAGAAAATGGGCTAGAATTAGTTTTAGACAAAATCTACAAAATACTACAGAGAAGTTCAAAATAACCTTACTGATCACACTTTTAAACAAAATAAAAAAATACACAGACCAAAATAACTTTCAGAGTAATGAGGACAGGGAGCAAAAAAAATTATAATTAATATTAATATTAACAATCAGCAATTAGGATAAGAAGGGATATGTATCACTTCTGATTAATACCTTTGATAATGGCATGCTATCTAAGGTACAGAGAACTAATACAATTGTATAAAACCAAAGCCTTTCCTCAAAGTTGGGATCATTAAAGAGAATATAAGAAACATTTTTGCAAATCTCCAATAAAATAAAAAAAACAAAAGAAAAATAAGAAAGTTTAGAAATCTTAATCCAAAGGAAAATTGAACAAGTCATAATTGTACTTCAAAGGTTAAACAAAACCAAAACTTAACTGACATCGTGGTGATGATCATGTTAAGTGAATATTCTTGTGTTTAAAAGAAAATTGTAAATAAAGTCTCCCAGAGTAGGGAAAGAGGCTCTGTAATAAACTTACCAAACACATAGGTTCCTCATACTGATCTAGAAAGAGATAAAGTAGAAAAAGTACTTTAGTTCTGTAAATCTAGATGTAGGAATGTTATATAAATTTTTAGTAGGACTAATACTACCATTAAAAATAATATGTTGGTAATTTTTTAATGGAGAATTAAGAATTACTTTATGTAGAGGACAGGATTTATTCTACTTTGCTTTCAAATTCAGAAGGGAATATTACATTTTCATTTCTTTCAGATTTGGAAATTAGACCTGAAATCAAGGACACAGTTTAAGGAAGATTCAGAAAGGATGGTTTCTCTGACTCTAAAAGGGAAACATCTTGGGAATATTATGCTAGATTGCAGGAACTACATCATAAAAATGCAGAGAAATATTCTTGGCAAGTAAAAAAAGTTAAAGAAATTTTCTGGTTAAATCCAATCTATTTATTTTAGATTTATCTAGAAAATATATTCTTAAATTTGATATTGATAGACAATTTTTAGGCTTAAGCAAATTAAAATAGAACATATTGAATATGAAAAACGTGTTCCATTCATAATTAGATCTTTTCAGTTATTTGGAATATTTATGGGATAGAAACTTTGAGAATAAAATACATTTAGGTAAACCTGCAATCAAAAATTCATTCACTATTTCTCATCACAAAGTTCTTTTTTGGAGAAAATCTCCATAAAAGTCTTGTACACATAAAGATTATTTGATCTTGTTGAATATCATATCATTGATAATAAAGGGAACTCTTATTAAGATAGTAATTATGTCAATTCTTTCTATTCCAGTTTATACCTTACTGAACAGCAGACCCTGCTTACTGGAAAGAAACCTAACAAATGTGAAAATGCTTCCTGCTGCTGCTCACAATTTACCCAACATCAGAGCCTATATACCAGAGAGATGCCTTATGAATATCATATATTTGGAACAGCATTCCCCTCTAATAAATATATTAATTACCATCAGAAAAATAATAGGAGAGAAAAATCTTACGAACATCATGATTGTGAAAAGACCTTGAGCAGGAGCTTACACTTATCTGATCAACAGCAAATTCTTACTTTAAAGGAGCCTTACAAATGTAATATTTGTGGAAAGGCTTTCTGCCAGAGTTTACAGTTAACAGAGAATTCATACTGGAGAGGAGCCTTTCAAATGTAAAATTTGCAGGAAAGTCTTTAGCAGGAGTTCACAGTTAAGTGGGCATCATAGAATTCATTCTGGAGAGGAGCCTTCCAATAAATGTAATATCTGTGGGAAGACTTTCCGAAAAAGTTCACAGTTAATTCTACATCAGAGAATTCACACTGGAGAGAAGCCTTTTAAATGTAATTATTGTGAGAAAGCCTTCCACTGAAGTTCAAGGTTAACTCAACATCAGAGAATTCATACTGGAGAGAAGCCTTATGAATGTAAAGATTGTGGGAAGGCCTTCCACCAGAGTTCAGAGTTAATTAAACATTAGAGAATTCATACTGGTGAGAAACCTTACAAATGTAATGATTGTGAGAAAGCCTTCCACTGAAGTTCAAGGTTAACTCAACATCAGAGAATTCATACTGGAGTAAAGCCTTATGAATGTAAAGATTGTGGAAAGGCCTTCCACCAGAGTTCAGGATTAACTCAACATCAGACAATTCATACTGGAGTAAAGCCTTTTAAATGTAATGATTGTGGGAATGTTTTCTATTGAAGTTAAAAATTAATTCAACATCAGAGAATTCATACTGGAATAAAGCCTTATGAATGTAAAGATTGTGGGAAGGCCTTCCACCAGAGTTCATAGTTAACATTACATCATAGAATTCACACTGGAGAGAAGCCTTTTAAATGTAATGATTGGAAAGGCCTGCCATCAGAGTTCAGAGTTAACTATACATCAGAGAATTGATACAGGAGAGAAGCCTTACAAATGCAGTAATTGTGGGAAGGCCTTTTGCCATAGTTCTAAATTAACTGCTCATAAGAAAATTCCTACAGGAGAGAAACCTTTTAAATGTAATGATTGTGTGAAGGCCTTCCATCAGAATTCAGAGTTAACTGTACATCTGAGAATTCATAATGGAGAGAAGCCCTACAAATGTAACCATTGTGGGAAGGCCTCTCACCGGAATTCAGAGCTAACTCGACATCAGAAGATTCACACTGGAGAGAAGTCTTACAAATGTAATGATTGTGGAAAGGCCTACTACTGGAGTTCAGGGTTAATTCAACATCAGAGAATCCATACTGCTGAGAAGCCTTATGAATGTAAAGATTGTGGAAAAGCCTTTCATGGGAGTTCACATTTAATTTGACACCAGAGGATTCATACTGGAGAAAAGCCTTATGAATGCAAAGATTGTGGAAAAGCCTTCAATGTCAAAGTACACCTTACTCTACATCAAAGACTTCACTATGGGGAAAAACCTTATAAATGTTATGAATGTGGGAAGGGCTTCCACTGGAGTTCACAGTTAACTGTACACCAGAGAAGTCACACTGAAGAGAAGCCTTACAAATGTAATAGTTGTGGAAAGGCCTTCCCCCAGAGTTCAGAATTAACTCAACATCAAAGAATTCATACTGGAGAGAAGCCTTATAAATGCAATGATTGTGGGAAGGCATACAATCAGAATTCAGAATTGACTTGACATCAGAGAAGTCATACTGGAGAGAATTCTTACAAATGTGATTGTGGGAAGGCCTTCAACCAAAATTCAGCATTAACTCAGCATCAGAGAACCCACTTTTGAAAGCAACTCTATGAAGCTAACTATTATGGATTGGTGATCATATCAAAATGTACTTTTACCAGGCATCAGATTTTTCCTGGGAAAAGCCTTATATATCAGAAAATTCATAGTGAAGAGGAACTTTACAAATGTATTTATTGAAAAAAGTTGAGGAACCCACAGTTCATTGAACATCAAAGACTTCATACTGGAGAAAAACTACAAATGAAATGATTGCCTAAAGGCTTTTTCTTGGCTCTCAATGTAATCACATCTGAGAATTTATATGGTAGTGAAACATTCTAAATGATAATGATATGGAAGGATCTTCCCAGATAGCAAAATCTTACTGGCCTTCAGGATTCATATGGGAGAAATGCCTTATAAAGTTGTGAGAAGGCCTACCATTGGAGTTCATCCTTTAATCAGTATTAGGATATTTATAATGGAGAGAAGCCTTATAAATATAATGAAACAAAATTCAGAGTTTATTCATCATCAAACACTACATAATGAAAAGTGATGTTTTAAAATGAAATGACTGTGGAAAGGAATTCCTTAATAGCACTCCCACACCTTAGCAAACATCAGAAGCAATACCCTAGAGAGAAGCCCCATGAATGCAATGAAATCATTGTTGGAAGACCTATGAAAACTCCAACATTGAACTTTTCACGTTGGAGAAAAACTTCTTGAAGATAGAATCTTGTAAATGCAGATTAATATGAGAAAGCTTTCAGCCAAAGTACCTAATTTAGCTGAGTTGAGTTTTCCCTTTATTTAGTGTTCAGGGATAACAAGAGGAAGAGATTTATTAAAAGCCATTCCAGGTGTGATTGGTTCAAAGGAGAAGTGTCAAGTAAGTGGGCCAGTGTGATAGGTTCTGTATCAACCAAGGTTCTCCCACCCCTTTCCCAAATAGATTAGGCTAGTATTTTTCCCTGAAAGACAGGAAAGCTGTCCCTAAGACTTGATTGGCAAAGATGGCTAAGGCTAAAACTGTTTAGCCTTTAAAATAATTCCATTTAGGTCTCAACCCATGTAAAGGAGGACAGTGTCATCTTGGACAAGTCATTCACCTTTGTAAGAGGAAGACAACAATAGAACCTATCTCAGGGTAATTTTGGGAATAAAATGAGTTAATAAGGTACTTAGCATAGTTCTCAGCATATAGTAGGCACTGTTTTCTTCCCCTCTAAAAACATAAAAAATGTCCATTTTTATATAGCAGTTGGATCTTCAGACTCCCCAGGACCAGTGGAGGTACCATACCTTCTCCTGACCTGACTTATTTCCAAATGAAGATATAGGATGTCTTGTTTTTATAAAACAACTCCATTCTTTCTGAGCATCCTTTCTATGTTATGGCTAATTAAACATTTTGTTAACTGTTGAATGATCTATTGTTAACTGTTGAATGATCTAAGTGTCTCATTTAATTCCAATATTAGACCTAAGCTACTAAGGAACTAACTTGGATCTATCTCTGCTTCCAGAATTTGATTCCTCCTTCCAGTCTTCTTGACTCTTAAAGTTCCTGACCCAAATTTGAGTTAATTGATTTATCCTTGTTGGGAGTAGTTTTCTTCTAAATTCATCCAGTATTAGCTTATTTGGAGCCTTTGGAAATTTAGAGTGACTGAACTGTGGGTTCATTCCCTTTTGATCTTGGAAGTCCTGCCCTGGTTCTACAGCAGACTTCCACACTGGATTAGAATCTGGAATCTCGAATTCATTCTGCTCCTGAGATCAAAGTCACATAGCCACATTTTATTTCAAGAATTTGTACTTGCTCAAAACATAGCTTAGGGTTCATGTTTCATGACATTCCTCTCTTCCCTAGATTTGTGACCTGGAATTGGATAGTGGAAGACAGAGTTGCCAAATGACCCCCGTTACACCCTATACTAGTTTAGACATCCCTGGGATCCCTTTTTGCCCTGGTGCTTCCTGCCTTGATGTACAATCTCAGCCTTCTTTCAGTCCCTGGGCATTTAATTGTGTCTAGTGTCCATAGATATCTCTGTTAAATGTAAGTTGCTGTGGGCTAAAAAAAAAAATTCACTATGGAGAAGGAAATGACAAACCATTCTAGTATCTTTACCAAGAAAATCCCAAATGGAGTCAGAAAGAGTCAAACACTGGAAAAAAATGACTGAAAGAAAAAGGACACTGCATTGATCCTTGTGGTTACTGCAGGTAAGGCCAAATGAAAACCCTTGTAGTTGCTCAAACCACCCTATCATTAACTTCAAATACTATCATATATTGGGTCAGGTCAAAGAGATTTCCTTTCTAATGATGGAGATAGAGTATTTTGCTTTGCCAACATTCCTTTGTGGCACATGAGGAAGGCAGATGGAACCTGGTGATTTATAGTAAACAAGTGGTCATACCCAATCTTCTGTTTCAGACCACATCAATGTATTGCATCAAATACCTTATCTCCAGGATGACCAGTATAGGATTATCAATCTTCCCAACATTTCCCCCCCCCCCCCATCTACTGCAGTGGCTAAGACTAGTTAAAAACAGTTTTCACTTGGGAATGAGCAGTATGTAACCTCACATTCCAGGAAGCAGAGACCTGAAAAAGTCTCCTGAGGGTATTGGTGTCCACCATTGCACTGATAACCTGTTAACTGGGCCAGATGAGACCCTAGATCAGTTGATAACCCATGAGAGAAAAAGTGGACAATCAAAGCTAGGAAGATGTTGGGTTTAAGCTGTGCAATTGAGTGCAAAAACTAAGGTAAATAGGAAACCAAATGATTCCAGGCATAGTATGAATAAGCTACTAATACTTTCCCACATTCTGTTGTAGGCAGGGAGCACAGTGGATAGAGTATTAACTAGACCTAGGCCAAGAAGACCTGAGTTCAAATCTTGCCTCAGACACTAGGTATGTGTGACCCTAGGTAAGTCATTTACTTTTTTGTCTTAGATTCCTCATCTGTAATAAGGGGATAACATCTATCTAACAAGTTTGTTAGGCATGCAGACTGCTCTTCAATCTTTAAAGTACCATTACTAGCTATTATTAATCAAATATTATTGAACTTTGGGATATCCCCTCTCCTATAGTACCCTAATGACCTCCTTTTTTCTGACTTAGCAGCAAATTTATCCCTTTTGAGTGGGACCTAGAATAGGTTTCTTCACTAAAACGGAAAGAGTTCATTGTTAATCTAGACATAATACCACAATGCTCTTTTGTGCTAGGTAGGAACCAATGATCCCTTTAACCAAGAGCAAGTCAAGTTCTTCTGAAAACTCGGTTATTTATAGTTTATTTTCAGTTCCAAATTCTCTCCCTTCACTTCTGCTATCCATTGAGAAGGCAAAAAATGTAATATCCATTATACATACGAAGTCATGCAAAATATTTCCACATTAGCCACATTCTAGCTCTGTGTCAAGGCTTCTCTGCCCTTGGGCTTTTGGTTGGGGTCAGTGGCTCTGTTTGGTCACTCTCAATCTGGATTCCTGGACTGATCTTCAATTCCTATGATTTAAGTTCCTCCCTACATTTTTGAGATGGCCCTGGAGCCTCAAAATTTTTTTTTTTTCATTTTGTATATGTGTGTGTGTGTGTGTGTGTGTGTGTGTGTGTATGTGTGTGTATTTTAATTCTTGTCAAAAGAAACTTCAAAGATTATACATGATTTCAAAATGATGCTGTCCCAACATGATCCTGGAGTCTTCCATTTTACTCCCCTTTTACATTAGTCGCTCAGAAATATGATATTTTCAGTTGTTATTGTTGTGGTTTGTCGTCTCACATTGTTTTTATCCACATATTCACCATAGTCTATTTTCCCTTCCACAAAAACTCGAGCCCCTTGTTTTACATATTGATAGGCCAGATTCCTCAGGCCTGGCCTGAAGACTGATATCCTGTGCCATGTGGTCCTTTGACTGACATCTCTGCTGAGATGTCTCACTTTCCCCTGATCGCCACATTTCATTTGTGGCCATAGATTTTTTCCCTTCTGACTGTCTTAGAACAGGATCTTGACCCACTCTTCCAAGTAACTGGACATGATTAAGAGATTGTTCAAGAATTAAACTGGTACTTCCTTCAGAGTAAGGTCTTGAAAACTGACAAAATACCTGTAAAACAGGTCTTCGAAATAATGTTTTTTCTTTTCTTCTTAGTTGGTTTGGAGTTTCTTCCTAATGCAGAGGCCCGCAAGCAGCGCCAAGCCCCACAGAGGTGATCTAGGAACTCGGAGCTTCAAAATTCTTTCTGGAGTCTTGGAACAGAAGACCTGAAATCGATCCCCTGAGCCTAGGACAGAGTTTTCTCTGGAAAGACACTCTTTGTTATCTATGGACACAGAGTCTTGTTGGCTTCTAGTATCCCTGAGTCATCTCTGATCATACTGGGGAGTTACCTTGTACTGGTGCATGCTCTGCTGTTGGGGGGTGGGGGTTGAAAGCCTTTCCTATTGTTTCTGGAGGGTTTTTTTTTTGCAGTTTTGTAGTGGAAGAATTTGTTTACTGTAGTTTCTCATAAGATTACTTGGTCTTTTGGAAACTTGATTGTTTTGCTGTAGGTCTATGGTAGTGGGGAAATCTAACACCTGATCAAGTTGTCATCTTAGCAAGAAAAGGATTGATCATCTTTTCCACCCCATATTTAAAGACTCACATCAAAAACTCCTTATAGGAGGAAGTATCCTAACCTTAATCACTTTTGCTTAAAATAAGATGGAAACAATCTCAATATCACCTTCCATCATCCCCAGAACTCTTTTTATGGGCAGCCTTCTTTGCCTAGATATCTTTCAGTGCTTTCCCAAACTCTTTGAATACTGTAAATTATTCTTTCCAGGCCAATAAGGTAGAATAATGGAGGAAACCTATATCCAAAGCCTGATACTACTTAGGTACAGCTCCACCCAAAAGTCAGGACAAAAGACCCTGACAGATGTTGGTTATAAAGATCTGGATGTGGTTGGTAGCTAGTTAACAAACTATTCTGTGCCCAAACCCTCCAAGCAATTGGGGTTGTGATTTGCCAGGGTCATATAGCGTCTCAGATTGAATTTGAATTCAGGACCTCCTGACTCCAGGGCACTCTAACCACTTTGCTATCTAATTGCCTCTAAACCAATTTTTTTTTTTTTTTTTTTTTTAGGAATTTCATCTTGTCCCAAACTGGACCTAATGCAGATTGGTGTCCCAATTCAATACTTAGAAAACAAGGAGACATGAAAGAATTAAAATAGGAGATTCATTTGAACTACAGGTCAAATTGTGCCCACTTTCTATTTTTGGACACCTTAGATGTTAAGAATGATTTTGACATTTTAAAAATGAAGAGAGGATCTAGCCCCATGATCTCCAATTCCTATGATTAAGTTCCTCCCTACCTTTTTGAGACAGAGCCCTGGAGCTTCAAAATTCTTTCTGGAGTCTTGGGACAGAAAACCTGAGATCCCCTGAGCCTAGGACAGAGTTTTCTCTGGAAAGACACTCTTTGTTATCTATGGACATAGAGCCTTGTTTGTGTCTAGTATCCCTGAGTCATCTCTGATCATATTGGGGAGTTACCTTGTACTGGTGCAGGCTCTGTTGTTGTGGGGGGGGGGGTGAAAGCCTTTCCTATTGTTTCTGGAGGGTTTTTTTTTTTTTGCACCGTGTGGACCAATCTCAATAATCGTACCAGTGATTGCAGCCCAGACAATAGAGGAGTAATAGCAACAATGAGACAAGTTTGATTCATAATAAGACTTCATGACTAGAACATGGGTACTCTAGATGCTTGTCTGAGGTCAGAGACCATCTAGAGTTGGGGTGAAACAGTTCTGAGGTTTTCTTTGGTTAAGATCATCCAGAGGGTGAGCTGCAAAGGATTATTACTATGCCACCCTCAGGACACAGTTTGCTTTCTGGGCCTTAACTCTGGAAAAGGGGGGTGTCTTCTAATAATAAAAAGAGAGTGGTGGTGTGAGCATGGGGATCCTGGCATTCCTCCCTTTTGGCCACAGGGAGGGAAGACATCCTCTCTCCCATTCTGGCCAGTTAAAGAGAGGCAGGTATAAACCAAGATGCCATAAGAGGCCAGTTGGACCAGGACAAGATGTTGAGTTGAGGGACAGCTGTAGACTTAGGTTGGGAAGGGTTGAGGTGATAAATTCAACAATTTGTTAGCCCCCCCCCCTTAGCAGTAATGAAATGGCATTTTTATACTAAGAGGTTAGTTACTATAAGTAGGAAAACCAAGAATGTAGAGGGAGAAAATACAACACTTGAATTAGGGCTGTGATGTTTGATCAAATATTCTATACAGACCTCTGTTCTGCTTCTGTCATCTTTCCTGTAGTTATCAGGCAGCAAATACCATATCAACTGCATAAAACTGAATTTTATCTACAGAATACTATACTACTATACTAAATATTCTGTATTGTAGATGTCACATCTATGCAATATAATAAGCATTTATGGTGTATGTAATGTTTACATATATATTATGTGCAGGTGGTTGTACATATAATCTAGACATTATACATATAAAATTTAACAAAATAAAGGGGGTTCTCAAAGAATCTTATGAATTTATGAAAGAAAAAGAAAATGAACTGGTTACATATGAGAAAAGAGATGGTTACAACATTCCATGGATATGCTTGCAATGTCAGGAGAACATGAGGAAGTATGTTAATTATATAGAAGGACATGAACTAGAATATAATAGGATGGTCAGGCTGATGTGCTTCCATGGAAAGAACTCCAGAATCAATGGTATCAGAGATCTATTTGAACATAACAGCAAAAAAATCTAGGATAACATGACGGCAGTTGAGAAGGGAATAAAAAAACTAAAAACGTATTTGTTAACTGTTTAAATTTTATAGGTATGATGTATAATATATACAACCTCATGCAAAAATCATATTATGCTGCTTACTACATATGTATTTTGAGAAATTAGATCACTTAATCTCTCAGTTTTCTATCTATAAAAGGAGGGACTTAGATTAAATGACTCTACCTGTTATAGATTTATGAAACTATGTCTTCCTGATTCTAAAGTCAAACATTTGTCCAGATTCATGCATACACATACATATGTATATAGACATATACATACACATTCAAAAATGTACAAATGTGGACAAATATATATATATATATATATATATATATATATATATATATAAAACATGATATATAAAAATCACATAAAAATTATGACTCCTTACTATAGAAGTATTTGTGTGAGTCCATATAATATATAACATACACATCACATCCATGATAGCCATGCAGAAAATTGTAAACTTGTTTTATAATTTATGTATGTTTATATGATCGAGATAAAGTAGAAAATCTCCATTTCTGTGATTTTGGATTCTATATGAACACAAATTTTTTTTTTAGGTTTTTGCTAGCCAATGGGGTTAAGTGGGTTGCCCAAGGCCACACAGCTAGGTAATTATTAAGTGTCTGAGACCAGATTTGAACCCAGGTACTCCTGACTCCAGGGCCGGTGCTTTATCCACTGTACCACCTAGCTGCCAGAACACAAATATTTTAAGTAATACAGTGGAGGTTTACTGTTTTCTGATTAATCTTTTTGATTTTTTGTATACTTGAATTTATGTTCTGGCTTCCTTCTAGGTTCAGCTCATGCGCCATCTCTAAGAAGTCAGTACTGATCTCCTATTTACTAGTATCCCCCTTTCATAACTTTGTATATATATATTTTATGTACTTTAACTTGTGACTTTTCCACCCAATAGAATGTAAGAAAGCCCTTACTCCTCTCTGGCAGAGTCCATTGGTCTGGTGGCCTGTTAGAGCCACGTGATAATCCATTCTCTATAAACATCCCAGCCCTTTCCAATTAAAAAAAAATGGGGGGGGGCTTTTGCAAGGCAATGGGGTTAAGTGGCTTGCCCAAGGCCACACAGCTAGGTCATGATTAAGTGTCTGAGGCTGGATTTGAACCCAGGTCTTCCTGGCTCCAGGGCCGGTGCTCTATGCAGTGCGCCCTTTTCCAATTTTTTTAAAGGCCCCCTGGGCATTCTGTGGATTGCAGGTCTCCATGAGTTAAGTGGATTTGGATTAAGTAAGATTTGGATTACAAGTCTTCCTTAATACTATGTGACCTTTTTTCAAGTCAGTTAACCTGTTTGCTTCTCAGTTTTCTCATCTATAAATTGCATATCTTCGCAAGGTCTAAAAGAGATCATTTTTGGGGCAGCTAGGTGGCATAGTGGATAGAGCACCGGCGCTGGAGTCAGGAGTATCTGAGTTCAAATTCAGCCTCAGACACTTAATCATGACCTAGCTGTGTGGCCTTGGGCAAGCTACTTAACCCCAATTCCATGAGCAGCACCAACAGTTCCTCCACACGCTGGGATCTGTTTTAAGTCGTGGGAGTGGGTATATATATATATATATATGTATATGTATATATCTCCCTTGGGCGGGGAAGGGGGATGTCGCTAAAGGACGCGGTTCAGCCGCGTCCTGGGAACAGCTCGGGCGGACACCGGGCATCGGCGTGGCCCGGAGGCGCCCCGCGGCTGGCACCGGGCCTCGCCCGGAAAGGAGGCTTTAAACGAGCAAACTCTCGCGAGACACGGAGAGAGCAAAGTCTCGGGCGCTTCCCAAGAGTGGCCCTCTTCTGTGCTAGGCATGCGCACAAATCTCTTCGGGCCTCCGCCTCCACTTCCGGAAATCCCGCCCCCCGGGGACCCAGCTTCCATCAGGGTGGGCCAGGGCCTTCCAGGGCGGTTGCCGCGGAAACCGGGGTTGAAGAGACCGTGGAGGAAGGATGGCCGGAAGGGGCGGGCGGAAGGGGCTCCGTCGTGCCTTCCGGTTCCGCTCCGCTGTCACTCGGGCAGTCTGACCTCATGGGCTTGCTTTGTGTCCGCTCCGTTGCTCCTGGCTCGGGCCTGGGCCTTGAGGCCCCTCCGGCCGTGGGCCCTCGGCCCGACCATCCCGGAGTCTCCCCGCCTCCGCCCGTCCTGGCGCGCTGAGCTGCCCCCGGGGCTCGGGGCCTGCGCGGAGCCCCCCCGGCCGGGGGGACCCTAGCGGCCCGGCCCTTCTCCCGGCGGGTGCCTGGGCGGGCCCCTTCCGGCGCCGGCCTCGCCCGCGCCCCCGTCCGCGCGGAAGGAGGCCGCCGCCCGCGGCCCGGCCTGCGCGGCCTGCCGCCGCCCCTCCTGCCGGTCCAGGCCCCGGGGCCTGCCTGGCCAGAGCGCGCCCGCCGGGGCGCGGGCGGGCTGAGGGGCGCCTCCGGGCCCGGGCCTGCGCCAGCTCCCGCGTCCTTCCGCAGGAGGCGCCATGGCCCCCGTGCTGCTGCCGCCGGCGCCGGCCTGCAAAGTGAGTCCGCTCGGGGCTGCGCGGCCCCGAGGAGCGAGGCCCGCCGGCGCCCAAGGCCCTTAGATAGCCTTAG
Source organism: Macrotis lagotis (assembly GCF_037893015.1). Lineage (NCBI taxonomy): Eukaryota > Metazoa > Chordata > Mammalia > Peramelemorphia > Peramelidae > Macrotis > Macrotis lagotis. Next base: position 80,544,143 of record NC_133658.1, on the reverse strand, counting down.
CACAGGGTAGCATTCCGAGCTCCAGAGGACCGTAGTCATCATTCCCTCGTTTTAGAGATTTATTAAAAAGCTCTGCAACCTGAAGTAATAATGATGTCGTATGTTAAGATTTACAAAATCCTTTCATCGGCTCTTTTAAACCTTACCAGAACCTGCCTATGAGTACTTAAAATGCTAGCCTCATTTTACAGAAGGGTTAGTAAGAAGTAAGGTTTGGGCTCTGATGTTAACTGACTCTAGCATTTGATCCACAGAGTCCTCCTGCTCCATATCTGAGGTCACACCTGTAGTAAGTAAAAGAACCAGCATTTTGTTACAGATCTTCTGACTTCTCAGGCTGTTTTCCTGCTCTATACCGTGCTGCCACCCCCATCCAACTATGCAACTGATCCTTTTTCTTCTCAATCTAAATGTCACTTATTCAAATACCCTGCTCATTTCTGAGCTGGATAAGTGTGAATGTTTAAAAAAAATTGTAAAATTAGTAGATATTGAAACCAGCCTCCTAAGTACTTTCTTCCCAGAAAATTTACAGAGTGCAAGCATTATTTTTCCATTTGACAGATGGGAATACTGAAAGCATTTACTTCCCAACATCAATTAATTAAGCAATACTCAGATGCTTCAGTTTTTATTTTAAATATTTTGGGTAGAGAAGGAATATAGTATAGAATCTAGTGGTCTCTTGTCTTCTTTTTCTATATTAGTATTAATCTTATTGACTTTTTTCTTATAGGAAAGCAGGGGGGGAAAAATTAAGGTAGAATTATTTTGTCTCTTATTTCTGTGGTTAAGTGTGTCCCAGAGGATAACTGTAGAAACTAAAATAACTGCAAAGCAATTGTAATGATATAACTCAAAGTATTTGTTAAAAGTTAATTTTGTGAGAATGCCTGTCTGTGGAATTCTAGTGTTAAAGCTACAAGATTTCTTAAAATTAAATTGTTTGAGGAGCATTTTGGTGCAGTGATTGGTGTTACATGTGGATCCAGGAAGATTTGGATTACAAGTCTTCCTTAATAGTATGTGACCTTTTTTCAAGTCAGCTAACCTGTTTGCTTCTCAGTTTTCTCATCTATAAATTGCATATCTTTGCAAGGTCTAAAAGAGATCATTTTGGGGGCAGCTAGGTGGCATAGTGGATAGAGCACCAGCCCTGGAGTCAGGAGTATCTGAGTTCAAATTCAGCCTCAGACACTTAATAATTACCTAGCTATGTGACCTTGGGGCAAGGCACTTAACCCCATTTGCCTTACAAAAACCTAAAAAAAAAAGATCATTTTTATAAGACAGTTTTCAAAACGAATTGCTAAACAAATGTAGACTGCTTGTGTTAAATGGTAATGAATCATCTAGGGGATAGCTATAGTAAGCATGTTTGAATTAGTCTGAAATATTGCAAAAAAAGGAGAAAATGGCACTGGTGAATATTATCCAAAGGAAATTATATTTGATTACTAGTAGAGGAAGATTGTACTGTTGCTTCTAATTGAAATCAGTAATATTTGGATTATCATAACTAATGTTACTATTGTGTATTGTAGATTTTTGATAGCAAATTATGAATTGAGCATTTGAGAGATACATCTGGTTCACATATGTTCACTTAAAGAGATTATGGATGTTTGATTATAGGTATGTGACTTAGCCTTTCTTAGATTCACTTTTCTAATCCATAAAATGACAATACTTGAAATATTTCAATTGTTTTTTATAGAAAATGTACATGCAATATACATGTGAGCTTATATAGTTGTTTGCCCACAGTAAAAGCTGCATCATTGATAACTCAATTTATTTTTGGCTTTGAACATTAACCTTCAAGAACAACTCTTTAAAATTCCTACCAAATTTATGATTCCTTGAAGGTCCAACAAGAATTGGTGACATTCAAGGATGTGGCTGTGAACTTTACCCAGGAGGAGTGGGAAAACCTGAACCCTTCCCAGAAGGAGTTGTATAGGGATGTGATGTTGGAGAACTATAGAAACCTTGTCTTCCTGGGTAAGGAGAGCTATCTCTTTCTGATTCTTTCCATAGTGGAGTCTTTTTCCATTCTTTTAGTAAATTAGCATTTTCTACACGATAAACATTTAAGAGTTATTGTTTGACCAAAAAAAAGACCTATTTGCTAATTCTGTTGTGGTCATCAATGCTTTTCTTTTGCTCTTTAGTCTCAGGTAAAAGGTCCTTATTGTATATAACTGGAAGTAGGGTGCTTGTGTGTTACTATTGAAGTTGTACCCTTCCCATTCTCTTGCCTTCGGATCAGATATTCTCTCCTAAAGTTCCATTGTATATGCCTGAGGATAAGAAAGTTTTATACTCTTGGTGGAAATGAATCAAATGTACTTTTTTATTTGTGATAGGAAATCCCCTATGTCTGGGGGGGAACCCCGCTTATCTAAAGAAAACAGTGAAGATGATACATCAGAAGTCCTCTGGACCCCTTTTGGGGATTTTTAACATGCTTCTTTACCTCAAATAGAAATTAGAGAGAAGGACTTTTGTCCTCAACACTTTTCTATTTCCCAATAAGCAGGACTTACAGTATGGAAACCAGATGTGATCTTCCACTTGGAAGAAGGGAAAACACCTTGGATGCAAGACAGAGAAGCACCAAGAACTATCAGTTCAGGTGAGTCATTGAAAATCAGGCAAATGGGAATCTTCATGAATACAACTTATTTGGTCTTTCAGGGGGAGTAAATCAGTTTTAGAGTTCTCCTTAAAGGCCTCTGCATCTCTTGAGCAGAGCTGAGCTCTGAGAGGAAGAACTATCAATAAGCCATTTTCCTGATATCTGTTGAGAAAGTTTCCTTCAGTCAAAGAACTTCCCTTTCCATTTTTCCTTCAGGCCACTTAATCCCCAACAATTTTTTTATCCTTAATTCTCTTAGCCTTTTTTAAAAATAAATTTTATTTAATTTTCTTTGATAAGCAAAAGTCTGTTTTCTTTCCTGACTTCCTCATTCCCCTTTGAGGGTAAAGGAAAACTCTTACAGCAAATTAATCATAAACAAGCAAAACAAATTCCCTCCTTGTCCATGTCCTAAAAAATCTACCTTGATCACTTTTTTTTCAAAATATGTATACTAACTTGGTAACAGCTCTTGGTGGATCAGTGGGTAGAACACTGGTCCTGAAGTTGAAGTCCTGATTTAAAATCCATCTTCAGACATTAGCTGTATGACCCTGGGAAAATCAGTTACCTCTTTGCCTTAAGCCAGTTGAGATGGAAATGGTCAACCACTCCAGGATCTTTGCCAAGAAAACCCTATGGACTTCATTGGCATGCCTGGGCCATGGAGTCATGATGTCATTAACTAAATGTTGGACATGAATGAATAACACCAACAACACCAACTTGAACACATTATTTATAACAATTATTGTGTTTATTGTGTATTAGACTCTTTTTTTAAGTTCTGAGGATACATATTCAATTTAAAAAACAAGCGGCATTTTCAAAGAGTTTACATTTTAATGGAGGGAAGAAAATACAGATGGGATTCTGAAAAGCATGTATTAGAGAGGGGTAGGTTATATAAAAGGTTTTGGGAAATGGTGGAAGCCAGCATCTCAGAAATGTAGCTTTGTCTAGAGATGAATGATTCTGGAAAGCTGGCCTCCAGGGCAGGAGAAACTGCTGTGGAGAAAATAAAACAGTTATACAAACATCGTATTTTCTGCCATATCCTTTTTTCCTTTTTTTTCTTCTAAATGTTTTTTTTTTAGATTTAGGGTTTGTTTTAATATAACTTTCTTTAGAGTATATATTCTCAAATTGCTTTCTTTGAGTTAGTTTGCTAGTTTCCTTCAGTCAGAGATCTTCCTCTCCCATTTTTCCTTCAGGCCATTTAATCACCAACAATCATTTATTTTACCTTATTTCTCTTAGTCAATCTTTTTTTTTTATAAATTTTAATTTTTTTCATAAGCAAAAATCTGTTTTCTTTCCTTACTTCCTCATTCCTTTATAAGGACTGAGGGAAATACTTATAGCAAATAAATATAATCAAGCAAAATAAATTCCCTCATTGTCCATATCCTAAAAATATACTTTTCTATTTTTTATACTTAATGGTATAATAATAATAATAAGAAGAAGAAGAAGAAGTAATTAATTCATAGTCTATTTTGCCATTTCCTAAGAGTCAAAAGCATGGATCTTTTGTGGTATATTACAAATAAAAGGGAGAGAGAATCATTTTTATGATATTTAAATATTTGAAAAATACATAGATTATTGGTACACATGGAACTCATTAAAGGATATAATATGATATGTCTCCACTCAGTTTCTCTTCCCCAGTCTGTAAGCTTAGATTTGATTACAGAAATCTCAACATATCCAAACTCAATATATGCAAAATGGAACTGCTTATATTTCTCCCAAAATTCTTTATTCATGCTATCTGTCTTGCCAGTAATCAAGCTTTGCAAAAACAGAGATATTCTTGACTCTTCTTTTTCCTTCAACTCTTTTATCCATTCACTTATCAAGTATTATTGCTCCTGTTTCTACAGAATTTTTCTTATGTCTCCTTTTGTCTCTACTCTCACAGCCTCTACCTACCTTCATCACTTCTTGTCTATTTGTCTCTCTGGAAGATACTGTTCTCTATACTACTGCCAAATTGTTATCCTTGACATCCTTCTGGCAGTGCTATCTCCTTGGTGCAAGCCCTCATCACTTTATGCCTAGATTATTGTGCTAGTCTGCTCTCCCTCCCCTGCCTCCTTCCTCAAGACTATCCATACTCTATTCCTTCTCCCACTCAGTTGTCAAATTGATCTTCCTAAAGTCTAAGTCTAACCTTATCACCCCCTGGTCATTAAAATCCAAGGACTCCCTCTTTATCTGTAGGATCAAATACAAAATCTTCTGTTTTGATTTTAAAGTCCTTCGTGCCTAGCTTCTTCCTACCTCCTTGATCTTAGATTTGGTACTTCTTCACATATTCCATGACTTGGCCCCACTTGCTGTTCTTCCTAAATAATGTTCTATTTTCTGACTGGGAATTTTCACTGACTTATAGTTCCTTCTTTCTGATTTTCCTCCTTTCATGTCTCAGCTAAAGTTTTAGTCTTTAATCTTAGAACCTTTCTTCTGAGATTCTCTCCCATTCATTTCCATCTATAGCTTGTTTTCACACAAGAGTTTACATGGTGTATCCCCCATTAGGTGAGGAACTATTTGAAGGTGGCCATTGTTTCTGCCTTCCTTTATATCTGTCCCTTAGCACAGTGGCTCATCATGGGTGCTGAATAAGTGCTTGTTCACTTGACTTGATTTTCTGAAGCACAGAATTTGGCAGATCATTCCCCCCTCTCAACCTTACTAAAAAAAACCTTCAATGACCCCCTTATTAGAAAATTTCCAAGTGAAAATGGAACTCATTGACCATCTAGCCTAACCCATGACCAAAAAAAAAAATACCTCTACAGTATATCTGATATGATGATCCAGCTTTTTCTGGAAGACCTGTGAAGGCAAATCCACTACTTTCTGATCCAGTTGCTCCATTTTTGTATTGCTTCAGGTTTTTTTTTTTTTTTTTTTTTTTTTTTTTTTTGTGGGGCATTGGGGTTAAGTAAGTTGCCAGAGTTATACTACTAGTAAGTATCAACACTGGTGCTCTATCTGCCCTTCCACCCAGCTGTTCTTTTCTTCAGTTTAAGGATGTTTATCTTACATTATCTCCCAGATAAAATAGATACTGACAGTGAAAGCTTCCTACCATCTGATTCCTACCTACTTTTTTGGACTTGTTTCATTACTTAGTGGAGGGAATCTTCCAGGTCATCCAGCCCATCCTGTTTATTTTAAGATAAGGAAACTGAGATCCAGAGAGATTGTCAATTGCTCAAGATCTAATACATTTACTAAGTCACAGGTGAGATCTGAACCTAGGTTCTTTGACTCCAAATTCATTTCCATTATACCACTGTCCCTTCTGCCTCTATGTCTTTTCTCCATCTCTTCTTTTTGGAACCCTTGATGCTGCAAATTACAGTTCACATATACCTCTTTTATGGGACCTTTTATGATTCATTTCAACACTTAGCACTCCCTCACTTCAATCATTTCACATTATTTTTGTTTATAATCTTCCACCCCACACCCAAATATAATCTAGTTTTACATCAAGTTTAATTGACCTTTTTCATATTACAGGTTGCAGTTAGATCAGGGATTATGACTCATCTAAAAACAGTCTTATTTTTATTTCCTTTTTGTCACATAGATTTTTGAGACCTGAATATAATATTACACAAATTGAGTTTGTGTGGTTTTGATACCCTTCCTAGCTTATTTACTTTAATGTCCTTTTTACTTTATTAGTTAATAGATTAAGAACCATGTTTTTATTATTCTTTGTTCTTTAACTCAATATCAATGTAAAATAATACATTATAAATAATATTAAAATATGCACTTTTGGGGGGTTTTTTGCTAGGGAAATTTGTTCCCACTTAATGCCAATATAGTAAAATCAGCAGTAGTTCATCATGATCATAGGTATTTGGAAGTTTTTTTTTTTAACAGTTTTACTTATTGTTTTCATAATTAAGACTACTTTGCCAGCAGTATGTTGTGGCTACAACATAGAATATATTTTCTCTCCCTGCTACTTTACTGATGATATAGGACCACAGATCATAGATTCATAGATTTAAAACTGGAAGTATCCTCAGAAACTGTATAATATAATCCTCTCAATTTAGAGCTAAGGAAACTGCGGCTCAAAGAGGTTATATAACATGTCCAAGCTTATGTACAGGATGTTTGTAACAGGTTTTGAACCCAGGTCTTATTAACTCCATAAATAGTGGGGGTTTTTTCCACTGTAACCAGTATAAAATTACTTATCTTAATTAATATCTTTTCTCTTCTATTGCTTTAACTCTTGTGGGCTTATGTTGAATGTTAAAGGAGAAAGGAAGTCATCATTTCTATATCCTTAAACATATTCAGAAAACTTCTGATGTTTGTGCATAACAATTAATATTCAGTCCTAATTTTAAATGGTATGTATGCATTTTAGTATGTTTAAATTTTCTTTTTTCATTTTTTCATGCTTCTTATATTTAATAATTTAAATAATGCTTCAAAAATATTTAATGATATTTCATTTTTCTCTCAACTGCCTTTTGCAATATATCTTCTCATATCAGAGAGAATCATAACTTAGAGTGAAAATATTTTTTTTAAATAAATAGCTCAGGAAACTGTAACAATACATTAAAACATGTGAAGTTTTATTCTAAATTCATTGTCTTCTAGCTATGGGAGTGGGAGGAGGGGTCCCTTATGAAAATGTAGAGGAGAGATTGTTGCCTGTATTTTTATTTTAAGGTCAAGCTCATTCATTGTAATTTTGTGGCCTTCATTTTTTATTACTTTGTTATTATGTTTTACATTTTCATTTTCATTTAATTTATTGTGTATTTTTTCTTGTTTTAGTTTACTCAGTGTCTGTATCAAATTCATGTGGAAGAATTCAGTAGTAAGGAGATATTCAATGAGAGAGATTAGATGATTATACAGGCAATCTTTAATAAAAACAGATAAAATAGAATCAAGGAAATGTGTAGAGGGATGAAATTTTTAAATTTTTTAAAGTTTATTTAAAAATTTTTTTTCAATTACAAGTAGAAACAGTTTATAATATTGTTTCTTGTAAAATTTTCCCACTTGTCTCTGGGTTTTTTTTTTTTTTTTTTTTTTTAGGCAATGGGGTTAAGTGGCTTGCCCAAGGCCACACAGCTAGGTAATTATTAAGTGTCTGAGACCAGATTTGAACCCAGGTACTCCTGACTCCAGGGTCGGTGCTCTATCCACTGCACCACCTAGCCGCCCCTCATTTTATAGATGAGGAACTGAGGCAGACATGGTTAACTGACTTGCCCAGGGTAACTCAAAATTGGTAAATGTTTTAAGACTAGATTTGAACTCAGGAAAATTAGTTGTCATAACTCCAGGTCCAGTACTCTATTCACTGTGTCACCTAAGTGACCCAAGTTGCTATATAAAACTTTTTTTTAAAGGACCAAATGTTCCAAAATTTATAGAGATTTTTGTTTAAAGCAGGAATGAAAAGGGAAAGAATGGGAAGATATTTTCATCACCTCTTATGCTATAGAGAAGTAATTAGCAAGCTCATTTAGTAGTTTTTAAAACTTAATAGAAACATTTCAGTGGGAAAGATTAGATAAGAATTGATCAGGAATATCTGTCCTTAACAATTTAGTGTTAGATAAGCCTAAAAATGGGGCAGCTAGGTGGTGCAGTGGATAGAGCACCGGCCCTGGAGTCAGGAGTACCTGGGTTCAAATCTGGCTTCAGCCACTTAATAATTTTTTTTTAAAAGATTTTATTTATTTTGAGTTTTGCAATTTTTCTCCCAATCTTACTTCCCTCCCCCACCCCCCACAGAAGGCAATTTGCCAGTCTTTACATTGTTTCCATGGTATACACTGATCCAAATTGAATGTGCTGAGAGAGAAATCATATCCTGCCAAAACCTAAAAAAAAAAAATTTAGATAAGCCTAAAAAAATATTATCTGAGAAAGAACTCACAATTTAACAACTTGAAAACTTAGAAGTAATTGAGCTGGAATTAGACCAACATCATACAGAGAATTAATATACAGCCTAATATTACAGATCATACTTTACAACAAAATTTTAAAAAATTAAACCAGGTACATTTCACAGTGATGACTGGATAAGAAAGAACAGATTTAGACAATTTGAAACTATACAATAGAGCATTTCAGCTCCATGAAATTGAAAAATATTAACACTAATATTCATAGCTATTAGGATAAGAAGGGATATTCTTATATAGGATTACACTTGTATTTTATAAGCTCTCATAATGGCATACTATCTAAAATATATGGGGAACCTACATAAATAAATAATACCAGATGCTTTCCCTCATAGATTAGAGGGCAGATAGGTGGCACAGTGTTGGAGCTCTGCCCTTGGAGTCTGGAGGGCAGATATTCATTAATTTTTTGTTTTTGTTTTTTCAAGGTAGTAGGATTAAGTGACTTGCCCAAGGTCACACAGCTAGCTGATTATTAAGTATCTGAGTCTGAATTTGAACTCAGATCTTCCTGACTCCAGGACTGGTGCTCTATCCCCTGCACCATATAGCTGCCCCTGGAGGGCAGGTATTCAAATCCAGCCTCAGATACTTGATGCTTACTAGCAGTGTGATCTTGACCAAGTTACTTAGCCCTGATTGCCTTGCATCCAGGGTAATCTCCAGTTGTCCTGATTCATATCTGGTCTCTGGACCCAGATGATTCTGGAGGAAGAAATGAGGTTGATGACTTAGCTGAGCAACCTCTAACTCAAAGGAGAAAGTGAGGTTGGTGATTTAGCTCAGCATCCTCTAAGTCAAATCCAATTCATGTGCTTGTCATGTCTTCACTTCCCTGATGTCAAGGTTTTCTCTGAAAACAAAAGACAAATATCAGCAATGGTTAAAGGATATGAAAAAAACTGTTCTCAAAAGACTTAGAGATTACCATAAGATTTAGATAGTTCTTTAAAACTCGAATATAAAAAAATCCAAATTTAAAAAAAACTTATAGTCAGAAAATATGTGAAAGATAGAGATTTTAACCTCAAGGGAAACTGAATAAATAACAATTGAACCTCCAGAGGCAAAGCAAAATCATAGCTTAACAAACACTCTGGTCCTGATCATTTTAGAAATGCGTGTTTATGTATTTAAAAGCAATGTATAGTTTTTGAAAATAAATGTTTCCAGTAATAGAGAAAGTCTTCATGCTAAATTTCTTTTACCAAACAAATAAAATCTATACCAATTTCAGGGTGAGAGAAAGTAGAGAAAGAATTAGATAAATATAAAATTCTTGGTAAAAATTGAACAAAAACCTATAGTATATTAAAAAATAAATGTAGACAGTTTTTCATGGTAAAGAAGTCAGAAGGATGGATTTGTTATACTTTTGGATTTAATAGAAAATAATTACATTTTTTTATTTTAGATTGGGAAACTAGGTCTGAAACCAGTTTACCAATTCATGAAAAATTAAGAAGGAATGATGTCTATATTTCTAAATTGGGAGAATCCTGGGAATATTATGTAAAATTGGAAGGACTGCAGAAGAATCAAGAGGTGATACATTCAAGGTAAGTAAAAAACATTCAAAGGAAAACTCAACATATGGTGGAATTTTCTGACTAAATCTGATCCATTTACTTTAGTTGGTGGCCATATATGAAAATATCTCCATAAATATACTTTCATAGAACTTTATACATTATTTGGGCTTAAGGAAACAAAAATGAACATAAAATTCATTCAGTTCATAATTCATCCTTTCATTAACTTAGAAACCTATTAGGTTGAATGTAATGCATGTAAGTAAACCTAAAACCACAATTCATCAATTATTTCTCATCACAGAATTCCTACTGGAGAAAATCTCCATAAAAGTCATGAATATATAGAGGCCATCTGGAGCACACACCTTGTTGAATGTCAGACAATTCATAGTAGAAAAAAGCCTTATGAAGATAATGATTATGGGAAAGTCTTCCATTCCAACTCATTTCTTACCCAACATCAGACCCTACACACTGGAGAGAAACCTAATAACTGTGGAAAATCCTTATGCTTGTACACACAATCTAACCAACATGAAAGACTTCATACTGGAGAGAAACCGTGTGAATATCATGTATGTCCAGTAGAATTATCCTATAGCCAGGTTCTTAAAAAGCGTCAGAAGATGCGTAATAAAGAAAAGTCTTATGAATGTAATTATTGTGGGAGGGCCTTCCATTGGAGATCACAATTAACTGCACATCAGAGAATTCATACTGGAGAGAAGCCTTACAAGTGTAATGACTGTGGAAAGGCCTTCTGCAGGAGATCACAGTTAACTGTTCATCAGAGAATTCATACTGGAGAGAAGCCTTACAAGTGTAATGAGTGTGAGAAGAAATTTCGCCATAGTACAGAGCTAAATCTACATCACAGAATTCATGCCTCAGAGAAGTATTATAAATATAACAATTATATGAGTATCTATGGCCAAGATTCAGACTTTATGCTACATCAGAGAATTCATATGGGAGAGAATCCTTATGAATGTAACTATTGTGGGAAGGTCTTCCATCAGAGTTCTCAGTTAACTAGGCATCAGAGAATTCACACTGGAGAAAAGCCTTATGAGTGTAATTATTGTGGGAAGGCCTTCCGCCAGAGTTCACATTTAACTCGACATCAGAGAATTCATACTGGAGAAAAGCCTTACAAGTGTAAGGATTGTGGGAAGGGCTTTTACCAAAGTTCAGAGTTAATCCCACATCAGAGAATTCATACTGGAGAGAAGCCTTATGAATGTAACTATTGTGAGAAGGCCTTCCATCGAAGTTCACAATTAACTCGACATCAAAGAATTCATACTGGAGAGAAACCTTACAAGTGTAACTATTGTGGAAAGGCTTTCCACCAGAGTTCACAGTTAACACTTCATCGAAGAATTCATACAGGAGAGAAGCCTTACAAATGTAAAGATTGTGAGAAAGCCTTCCACCGAAGTTCAGAATTAACTCTACATCAAAGAATTCATACTGGAGAGAAGCCTTATATATGTAAGGATTGTGGGAAGGCTTATAATAGGAATTCAGAGTTAACTTTACATCAGAGGATTCATACTGGAGAGAAGCCTTATAAATGTAAACACTGTGCAAAAACCTTTCGCCAAAGTTCACATTTAAATCGACATAACAGAATTCATACAGGAGAGAGACCTTATAAATGTAACTTTTGTGGGAAAGCCTTCCGCAACAAAGAACATCTTATTATACATCAGAAACTTCATAATGGAGCCTTAGGAAAGTCATGAATGTGGGAAAGTTTTCCACAAGAGTATACAATTATTTCTACATCAAAGAACTCAATACTGGAGAGAAGCAATAAACCTATACTGACTGTGAAAAGACCTACACCTAGAGTTCATGGTTAACTTAATATTAGAGACTTCATCCAGGAGAGAAAATACATCAAAGAATTCAGTCAGCAGGCCTTCCATAGGAGTTAATATTTAATTATACAACAGAGAAGGCCTCCTGAACAGAAGACTTATGAAGGTAATTATTTTGGGAAGTCCTTTTATATCAAAATTTACCTTGCTATACAGAGATATTGCACTGAGAAAGAACCTTTTAAATGAATGTGGGAAAATCTTCCACTATACTTCAGAATTACCATCAGATAAATTCATACTAAAGAGAAGCATGTCAATGTAATAATTGTAGAAAGACCTACAACTGGAGTCAGAGTTAACTGACATCAGAGAATTAATCTTAGAGAAAAGTCATACATCTAATTAACTATTCTGGAAAGACCTTCTGTATCAAAGAACATCTCACTACATCAGAGACTTCAATTGGGGAAGAAACATTATAAATGTAATAAATGTGGGAAAAGTTGTTCCCTGGAGCTCATACTTAACTGCATATCAAATAATGATTGTAACAATTGCAAGACACCCTAAAGTCAGAGTTCATTCAGCATTAGGGGATTCACACTAGGAAGAGGATTTTTGAACTATTCAGGGAAGACCTGTATCAGAGTACAACTTAGCTCAAGATGTCCTACTAAAAAATATCCTTATGAATGTGGGAAGGTTTTCCACTGCCTCTTTTAATGGCCTGTATATTAGAAATTCATAATAAAGTAGCACCTTAAAATGTATTTATTGAAAAAGCTGTTGGAGCTCATGACTTTACTGAATATCAAAGAATTTATATTAGAGTAAAAACTACAAGCATAAATGATATGTGGAAAGATTGGCATAACATCAGAATTCCTACAGAGGAGAAAGCATATGAAGGGTAAAAAACCTTCCTGTACATACTCTGTGGAACATTAGGGAATTCATGCTAGAGGGAAGCTTTTTTAATATAATGATTGTGGGAAAGTTTTGATTGACATTCCATACCTAAATCAAAATCAGAAGACATAATGGAGAGAAGCCTAATAAACCCTATGAATAGGGAAAGAATTTTTGCTGAATCTCCATTTATTCAATATCAGAGTTTGCATAGAAAAGTGATATTTTATAATTGAAATTAGCTGTGGAAAGACATTCCTCAACAATATATATCTTAGCAAACATCAGAAACCTCACCCTGGAGAGAAGCCTCAAGAATGTAGTATAATGATTGGAGGAAAGCCTTCCATGAAAACAAACTTTATTCAACATTGAAGTTCTCATACTAGAAAATATCTTCATGAAAATAGAAACTTGTGAAAATAAATACCTTGAGAAAGCCTTCATGCTATTCAGTTGACCTGAGTCATGACAAAAATCAGGAACAAGAAGAAGAAATGTTTAGAAGAGGGCATTATGGGGGATGTCTGAGGGAGAGCAAGTAAAGCAGTGTGACAAGATTAAGATCTACTAGGATTTTTGTTCCCAAGTAGATTAAGCTAGTTCTTCCCTTAAAAGGTAAGGAAAATGTCCCTAAAACTTGATTGGCCCAGGGAACTGAGGTCCAAATGGATCAGTTTATTGAAATAGCTTCCTGCTGGATATAAACCATCTTAAACTGGCTTTATGTTCAGCTAACAGCATAAAAAAGTACATTTATATAAACTCTGGTTCTTCAGACTCCCAAGGTCCCTGGAGTTAGCACATCTTTGTCTACTGACCTGGCTTATTTCTCTAAAGAGATGAAGAATGCCCAAACAACTGATGCATTCTTATTAAGTATCCTTTTTAAGCTATGACTACTTAAATGTTCTTTTGTCAGCTACCTCAATTGACAAAAGATACTTAGGAGTATCATTTTTCATTTCAAAATTGAAGTAATACTACCAGTTTGAATCCAACTCAACTCATAGCTTTTAGCATTAGTCAGTAGTAAATTGAGTGCAAGAAAAGACTTACTCCAAATATTCATTTTCTGGACCACCCTTCCCTCATTGTTTTGAACTGCCTTAGAGAATTTGAGACCTCAGCAAAAAAGTTGCATTTGAACTGAATCAGCACATTGCATAGAAAGAGAATTCCCTATTTCTAAAGACTGCAGTGAGACAAGCAGTTGCTGAAGCTACTAATCAGTGGTGCAAGTGGAAAAAGTGATTCAGCTGGTAGCAGAGACAGACTTTAGAAAGGATCTTATAGGCAAATGTGAGAAGTATGGTTTTGTTTTGTTTTGTTTTGTTTTTGTTTTGCAAGGCATTGGGGTTAAGTGATTTGCTCAAGATCACATAACTAGATAGGTATGAGTGTGTGATGTGGGATTTGAATTCAGGTCTACCTGACTCCAGGATTGGTACTCTATCCACTGTGCCACCTAGCTGACCCTGTGAGAAGTAGGGTTTTTAATCAAGAAGGTTTATTGGAAAATTTCTCTATCCTTCTGAGATCAATGTTGTATGATTTGAGAATGGAAATGAAGATGAAACTTGAAAATTGTAGGTTAAAAATTCATGTGATTCTATTACTCTTTCTCCTTCCCCCCAAAAAACCTTTTATTCCATAGAGAAATGTAGGGTAGGAGAATATTCACCATCAAAGAACTGGGAAGGTTATGCAAGAATAGTAAACAGCAAACTAATGAGATGATAAGAGTGAAGGTGTCCACATTAGTCCTATGAGTTTGGCAAGTTGTAAGAAGATTTACTTTTCCTAAGCCAATTAAATCAGTTGTTACAGATGGAAACTTCCTTTGTCCTTTTTTAAGGTGTCTTTGATGGGTAGTAATTCATTACTTACCCCATAAAAGTTAATTCCCAGTTCTCTCACTTTGAGGGGAAAGTAAGAGGAGATCCTAGGTGAAAGAGATGTGGTAAATTGGAACTACATTCCTCTCTTCATTAACTTGTCATGCTGTATGATCATGAGTTGGGGCAATTAATTAGATTTTGCCTTTAAGTGAGAATATTTCCCCACCCAGATGACTGTAGTTCTCCCTCCCCACAGTCATTAAGGAAATTGGAGATCAGTAGCTAAAATTTGACAGGAAAATGATCAGGATATATAAGTGCAGTCATTGAAAATAGGCGTTTTGAGAATGGGAAGGAAGCACAAAGCCTACCTTTCTACCAGGTAAGTAAAAGGTGATATTCTTTCTCTCAGAGATCTTTTGAGTGTGATTCCTAAAAGAGTTGATAAGAAAGCAGATTGCCAGCTTTTGGAGATGCTGATAAAACTATTTCAAGAAACATTACACAGGGAGTAAAGACCCTTGAACTCCACTTGTATCTGATGAATCTCTTAAAACTCCAAATCCATTTGGACATAAGTTGCTGCATAAGTAAAACCAAGGAAGATCTAGAGATTCATCCCAGTTTCCACAGGTAAACCACCAACGGAAGACATCAAGCTTTTAGGAAGCAGTAACTGAACTAGCGAGTATGGCCAAATAGAAACTTTGGCAGTTGCATATCATGTCATTAATATTAAATATTACCCCTTCCACTGCGGGGTAGGGTAGAGGGAGTAGTCAAGATTTCCTAATGCTGGGGATGAAGCACAATTACTTTACCAACAGCCCTGTGTAACCCATGAGAAAGGTGGATGGCACCTGATTTCTAGTGTATAATAGAGAGCTAAACCAAATGGTCATTTTCACCTCACTGTAATAGTTCCTGACTTGCCATTGTGGTAGGTCAGGCAGCCTAGTTCCAGGATGATTCGAATAAAATTATCAACCTCCCCAACATAGTAGTTTTTTCTTTTCATGGTTACCATTCAGGAGCAGTTGGTTTTCACTTGGGAAGGAGTCCAGTATGTCTTCACCATCTTTCCCTAAAACTCTTGAGTTTTATGACCCCTTCATCTGACCGCATTTTGGTGGGCAGGGACTTGAAAGAGGTTTTTTACCCGAGGGTGTCGATGTCCACCACTGAATTGATGTCATAAGATTGATCAAGCTAGATGAGAACCTATATGAGATAGCCCATATGAGGCGAAAGTGTTGGGCAATAAAGCCCAAGAAAATGCAGAATCAAAACTCATTAGAATTTCGAAAACCATGGTGAATGGGGAGAATCCAAATGATTCAGGACACTGGGTCAAGCTGCCTAGACTTGCTTCCCCACAATGTTAGTCAAGCTAGCTGCAGAGTAGCTAGAATATGAAACATGCAGTCAGAAAGACTTGAGTTCACACTGTATGACTTTGGGCAAGTTATTTAACTTCTCTCAGCCTCAGTTTTCTCATGTGTAAAATGGAAATAGTATCAACTTTATAAATTGGTTGTGAGAGTAAAATGAAAAAAGTTCCTTGAAATCATCAAAGGTGATTTATTGTCCTGGAGCCTATGGGATCAAGATTACAGTAAGTTTGGGGAGGAGGGTTCCCCCCAGTCACACTTAGGTCTGGGCAAAAATAGATTGTTCACATTGTCTTTGTGGGGGATGTTTTAACAGTTAACTCAGTTTAGTATAGAGAAATTATATTTCTTATGCTAGCATTTTATTATATAAGTTTTGTTCCACATAATATAGATTAAAATGATACATTTTAGAATACAGTATAATCAGTTAATGGGGTTACAAATCATACTTGATTCAGCAAAGAAATGAAAATGTCAATAATAAGCTGGTTTATTAGATTCTTGGAGATTTCCTCTTACCCTTTACCCTGACATTCTCCTTTTACTGAGCTACCTGCAAACTCATCTCTTTCAAGTGAAACCCAGAACAACTTCTGTCTTGAAAGACCTAAAGCAAGCTGTACAGCAATTTCTTCCTTAGACTCTTAGGACCCTGTGAGGACCCATGCTTTTGGAAGTCCCTATTCTTAAAGACATGATTAAATAGGCTTTGGTAGACACTTTTTGAAAATATATGAAAGTTCCCCAAAGTGTCCGTTCTGTATACCACTTTTGAAAATTTGCTTGCCTGGGCTCTAGTTGCTGCTGCTCAGTCATATCAACATTCTGTTCATAGGTGGTTATCATGAGTTGGGTTATATAAAAAGACCCTTCTAAAAAGATGGGCAAAGCTCAGAAACTTCGTATCATTAAACCAGAATGGTATATTAAAAATTTCTCTTGTAAAGGTAGAATGAATTTTAGTGCACTTCACAAACAGGTTGTAGCCTCTGAACCCTGATGGTTCCCTACTAATGTGGATCTAGGTCCTGAGCAATTTTCCCTATTTTAGCTATGGCTGGTTCTTCATAAAAGCAAGGCATATGCAGCTAGATTTCACTAACTCTAGAGAATGGATATTCTATTAAGGCTTCTTGAGCTGTGCTGCAGATAGTATGGTTGGCAGGTAAAAGAGCACTGAGATCAGATAAGATCATCATTATACACTGCTTCCTGGGTGGTGTCAGTGGTGGTCATGAATTTGTCAAGAGTGTATATGGTCTTAGGAAAATGGGACAGGACAATAAAAGGATCTCAGAAGATCATCGGTAACTATGAAGGAATTTTGCAAATGTCTCCCATAATAGGAAGGATTATGGGGTATGTTAGTACTGATCATGGATATATGCTTTCTGATGAAGCACTCAACAAAATCAAAGCCATAATGAGAATGGCAGATGTTGGAGAATGGTTCTGTTGCCACTCTGGACAGGGGATTATTATGCTATATTGTGCTGGGGGGGGCGGGGATCATTTGATCCTCATAAGGAGAAGGCAACTCTTCTTGCACAACTCTCCTTAGGCTACTATCCATTTCCACCTAATCCCCATTAACATTAACCTTATCCTAACCCTAAGTAGCAAAAAGGCTTTTACTACTTCTCAGAGCAAAGAGTTTGTCTCTGCCTGATAAGATTGACACCTCCCATAAGCCACGTTGCTCATGATTCAATGTCAGTCTAAAATGGGAGAAAGATTTCTGGTTCAGTAGTTTTTAGGATCCAGCCTTCTTAAATGTATCCAATAAGGAGAGGATGCTTTTGACCAGCTCTTCTCCTGCCCTTCCTTCTTGCACAGGGTTGCCCTACGTCTTTGTGGCCCTTGTCTCTTCAGAGGGCACCACCTACCCTAGGGAAATAGCTCAGATCCTTTTCAATTGATAATTCTCCTTTCCTCTTGGATGGTTTGGATAGTGTATAAAAAGGGTTTGGAGAACTATGGTTCTTGTCCTTCATTATCCAAAAGACCAAAATGACATCACCATGTTTGAGATAAATTACAGTGTGTCCTACTGTTGCTGATCAGACCAATAAGAGCTCAGAATGCTCCACCACAGTTGAGCACAAATTGTCCTTATGAACACCTGGGGTGTATACTCTAAACTTAGAGATGTCATGTTTCCTTTGAGCTGCTTCAATTCTACCTTCCTCATAGAGGAAGCAGCACTCTTACTGATGAGGGCCATGCCATGCTGAGTGGTTCTGTGCCAGTGTCTCCCATGCTGTACAATCAATTCTAAAGTTCTTCAATGACGCCTTCATAAATGTCTCAGTATCACTTCTTCCAACCCCCTTGTGGGTGCTTGCCCTGTGTGAGTTCTCCATAAAATAGTTTTTTTTAGCAAGTATATGTCTGGTATTCCAATGTATCCAGCCCATCGTAGTTGCTCTCTCTGTAGTAATGTTGGAATGCTAGGCAGTTTAGCTCAAGAAAGGTCCACAGAGTCTGGTATCTTCTGCCAGGTGATTTTCAGTATCTTCCTAAGGGATGCACTGGAATTTTTGAGAAGTGGGCTAATATGGTTAGACCTGTCAGTTAAGAAAAACATTCTGGTGACTAGAGAATGTGTTGCAGCTAGGTAAGGCTTAATTCAAGGAAATCAAAAGGGCTAGTCCAACCGTGTGAGTAGAGAAAAGGTAGATGAGTGGAGAAAGGGGAAATAATTCAAATGTAACATTTGAGAATTAATTGAGAATGTGGAATGAATAAGAATGAAAGAATGTCACTGAGATTCTGAACTTGAGCATTTGGAAGGCTGGTACCTTGTATAGAAATAGGGAAGTCCAGAGAGTTGTGTTTGGGTGAAAAGATGAATTCTGTTTTTGACTTGAATGTGAGACACAGCTTAAATTGTCTGACAGCTTTAACAGCCTTATGTGTAATGTGGGACTAAAACTCCACAGATAGATTGGATCTATAAATACAGGAGTTTTAAAATTAGAGATTATATTTGGATTCATGGGAGGCCATGAGTTACCCATTGCAGAGATGGTAGGTAATAATAATAATAATGATGATGGTATGATGACATATCACTTAATGATTTTCAAGATGCTTTTCAAATATCTCATTTTATCTTCATCATAACCCTATGAAGGAGATGCTATTGTTCTCATTTTACAAATGAGGATGCTGAGATTAATTTTCCCAGGGTCACTCAGCTACTTAGTGTTCGAGGACCAATTGTGAATTCAAATTTTCCTAACTCCAGGGTCAGCATTCTATCCATTCTACCACCCAGAGGCCAGGTAGAAAGAAAAAAAGTCAGGAGAAAAATCTTGAATGCATCCATGATTTGTGAACATATCATGGATGAAGACTAAACAAGGAAGACTAAGAAAGAACAAACCAAGAAAGAACACTGTCAAGATAACTCAGAGAAAAGATAACCATCCAGAAAAGGATGGTCTATAGTATTAAATAATACAGAAAAGACAAAAAATGACACTTCAAGTGGATGATGACTTGTATAGAATACTGTGGTTCATGTATGACCTGGACTAGATGGTCACTGAGCTCCCTTTAAATACTATAATTCTGCATGAGGATTCTTGCCTACTGTCCTGAGGCCTGATTTTTTTTAATCACTTAAAAATTTAAAAAGTTAACCATCAAAACTGTTTGTAATTTAAAATATTAAAATCTTAGTATTATAAATATAAACCTTTGGTATTTGTAAAAATGAAACCTACAAATTAACAAACAAATTAAATGATTTTGTTCTTTTCAAGAATCTGTTGTAATTTGGTTTATCAGTGATTGTTCATTAGCAGTGTCTGTTGTAGATTATTGTCTATCTAATTTTATTTTACAGCCTGCATAATATTCTTTGTCCACTTGGTTTTTCCTATTTGGATAACTAGACCAAAATCTTGCGGAATTATATATCTCATTTAAAAGACTGGATTGTTCTGAGACTTGACATAATAAAAACAATATCATCCATAAAGAGGAGCATCTGAAGGACCTTCTAATTCTTGCATTGCCGCCTTGGCTTTGCATCTTTTTGTATAAGCATTTTCAAATTGCTAATATTGATGACATGATTATATTACATTAATTAATGGTCTCGATACTGTGATATAGGAAGGGACTTTTTTCCTTTTCATTAGTTTTGGGACACTGGTCTTAATGGAGACGTTGAACTGAAATGTATATATGATCATTGTTGTGACTCATAAATTCCTGTATTATTTTCTAAATGTATAAAAATATGCAAATCTCACCAATGATTTAATAAAGGAACTATTTCCCCAGAGCCTTTATGTATTCAATTTTATAAAATTTGATGATGTTTTTGATGTTCTAATGAAAGTAATGTAATATTTTCACTTCCCTAACACCCTGTTCCTGGGAAAATCTCTTCCGAAGAGAATTAGAAACATTTGAAAGATTGGCAAAATAGTAAGACTGGAGATGTCCAGGGCTACCCCTGAGACCCCCAAGAATCAGTACTTTGGCCATCTATCCCCTCTACTACTATCAAGTTTCTCCACTGCAGACCTATCCTTAGATCTGTGGCCCTCCAACCAGATCCCACCGTTATAAATTCCCAAAGATCCTGCATTTTTCTTTCCCATGTTGACTCCCTTGGATAGTACAACTGTGAGTTGTTTCTTCCTTTATCATCTATGGTCCTCCTACCTGACTCATGATCTCTAGAAGATTTCTATCATGTTTCAATCTCAGGTTTCCTTTTTTAGAGCTACTTGGAGCCTCAAAACTCAGCAAGTTGTGAACTCTGATTAATACAAATGTAGGAATACAGTAAGTGTAAGGGTCTGCTTGCTCCTGTTAGAATTCAGTAAGAACATAAAAGGCAAAGACCAAGACAGGAATACTTCATCTATATCTGCAATGACTTCCCCTTTTACACCTCATCATCTGTCTTTGCTCTTTAAGATCTTCAACTTTATTGAAAGTCTAAGGAGGGCATGCCCATATATAAGCAAATCTATTTATTTCATGTCCCAGTAGAAAACAAGGTAGAAATAAAATGGTGCCAAATAGAATCAAATATCCCTGATATAGAAATAAATTTAATAAATTTAGACCCACAACCCTTTCAACATCATCATAAAGATAGGTTATCTCATTTTCCCAACATGACTCTTACGTTTAAAAAAAAGTAACATGGCCCAACAGAACAACTGTGAATATAAATTAATAATATCTCTATCTGAAGCCTAGTGTAAGCTGTTAAAGTAAAATTTCAAAAATGAAAGCACAGTTCACTACTGTAGGTTCCACTGATGCTTGCCCCACTAATGAAGGCCTTATGGTACTTCTACAGAGAGGTTCAGTTATTCCCATAAAAGTAGATAACTGTTCACACATTAATCAGAATTTTATATATATTCCATACTGTAATTCTATCTGCAAAATAATTGTGATCTAATGGTTATGTAACAGCTTTTGTAGAAAACATTTCTACAGAGCCAAATAAAACTTCTAACAACATAAGTCAGAGTGAGACTAGGGATTTGCACTTCTGGATCATCTGAAAAGTGACCTTTTTTTTTTAGGTTGTTCGCAAGGCAAATGGGGTTAAGTGACTTGCCCAAGGCCACACAGCTAGGTAATTATTAAGTGTATGAGACTGGATTTAAACCCAGGTACTCCTGACTCCAGGGCTGGTGCTTTATCCACTGCGCCACCTAGCTGCCCAAAAAGTGACTTTTCACAATGTCCATAATTATTCACAGCCTCAAAAGTATAAACAAATAGAAAAAACAGTGATCAGTCTCCTGAAGACTAAAATATAGGCATTTTGAACAGGAGAAAATTTTGAATTTCACAATAAATAGAGCTAAGAATGCTAATCAATATGGAGGAAAAGTTACTTTGTATAAAAAGGAAGAGTTATCTAAAAAATTATATTAAAAGTTGGCCAAAGGTTCAAGGAACTGATTCATCTTTGAAATGATCAGATGGTAATTAACAGTGTATAGTAGATCAGTGGAAATCAGTTAAGCAGAAAGTGACAGCAGAGAAACAGAATTCTTGGAACCAGGAAATAATTTCTTTTTTGATTAGGATCTGGATAAGAAAACAAATCCAAAATATAATCCCAACCCCAAACCAAAACATTGTCTATACACAAATAATTTTGTTCAAAATTACAGTTTAAAAATGAGAGCACTAATAAGCATAAAGTGAGTTATAGCCTATAGAAATTAATTTTAGCACCGGCCCTGGAGTCAGGAGTATCTGAGTTCAAATCCAGCCTCAGACACTTAATAATTACCTAGCTATGTGACCTTGGGTAAGCCACTTCATCCCATTGCCTAACAAAAACCTTAAAAAAATTAATTTTAGATTTTCTTATTTGATAAGATAATATGCATGGCAACTGCAGCTTCTGATTCTTTTGAACACTTACGTTACATAGCTTTTTTCTGTTATAAATACTATTCTCACAAGCACCAGAAAACGAAAATGACCAAATGCAAACAGTCTTAATCCCCTTTAAGACTGAATGCCTTTCAGTTAATGATTAGAACTTAACACTTTTTCTCAGGTCACATGTTTAAATTATTATAGAAAATTATACAGAAAGCTTGTATTATCTTAAAGAAGGAAGGGATTACTTAGCTCTAGTTCCAGTAATAAATCATGTAATTTCTTTTAAAAAATTTTTTTATTAATGTCTTTCAATATCATCACAGCTTTCCCCTATATTTCTCTCTCTTCCCCTCTGAGTCATCCCATATAATTTTAAAGGCAAAAAAGATTAAAAATCAGTACAAGCAATCAATACTATACAAAAAATTGAAAACCTGTTCAATGTGCAACACTCATGGATTTCCTATTCCCTTGAAGGTGTCTATGAAGGGATGGATTGGGATGTTCCTTTGAAGTCTCTTCTTTTGAGTCAAACTTTTTTTTTAATTTTTTAACTTCATAACATTTACTTTTGAATTTTTTGGGTGGTCATCTTTTCATTTATATTGTTGCAATCATTGTGCACATTGTTTTCTTGGCTCTGCAGTACCTCACTGTAGCAATTTACTTAGATCTTTCCTTGCTACATTGCATTCTATATTCATCATTTTGTATAGCACAGTAATATTACATTACATTCATATACCATAGTTTAACTATTCCACAATTTATGGATAAATACTCCATTTCCAATTCTTTGTTAAAACAAAAAGTGCTACTATAAATATTTTTCTATATTTAGCATCTTTTTTCTTATTCTTCTTTGGCGGGGGGTATAACTACAGTAATGGAGTTTCTGGGCCAAAAGATATGGACATTAAGTCACTTTATTTGCATAATTCCATTGTACCATTCCACAGCTCCAACAATAATATATCAGTATGCCTCTCTTCCCCAGTTACAAGATTGACATCTGTCACTTTTATTCATTTTTGTCAATTTCCAGAGGGTGAAATGAAACCTCAGAGTTTTTTAGATTTGCATTTCTCTTAGTGATTTGTGTTTTGTGGCATTCTTTCATTTGGATGTGGATACTTTGCAGTTTTTCTTTTGAGAACTGTTTATTCATATCTTTTGACCACTTATGTATTAGGTAATGGCTATTATTCTAATTTATATTTATTAATTGAATATCTTAGATACTGTTGGGGAATTACCAAACCCAGAGATCCTAAAATACTCCCAGAATTCTTTCCATGGTCAGTTTAACTGGGGGGGGGGTCAATAAATCAAAAGGCAAGGCTAGAATAATAAGTGATTTGGGGAGAAGATATAATGTCTTAACCATGATGTAACTAGTAAATCTTGGGTACCAAGATCAGGTCTGTTCCTCTCATTGGAATGTCTAGGTGGGACCTGAGATCTAAAATGGAGGAGGCTTTCTTGATATTGAATCAGAATGGAATATAGACTGAGTCTGGTCTCTATTTATACAGTCTTCCAGGCTCTATTTCTTTGACATCTAAGACAACTGTTTCTGTGCAGATGTTTTCCCTAAACTCACAAAACACAGATTTTATCCATTTTTTTCTACCAAGTCATTATTATATATTATACCAAGTTATTATTATATATTTAACACCAAGTCATTATTAGAGAAATTTGATAAAAAGACCTTTTGTCTATTCAATTGCTTCTTATCCTCAACCTGATTTAGTCCCTCTGTCAAAACAATTTATTTGGATGTGGTTGTTTGAGCATTCTTCAGCCTCTTAGAGTCACAGGTGAAAACTGGGTGGATCAGGTGGACACAAAAGGTAGAAAATCCCTGAAAAGGGGTCAACAGCCCTCACATGATAGGTACTAGTCTTACCTGGATAATGTTGTCCTTCATTTTTGAAAAGGACCATGACATAAAAACATCACTTGTACAAAAATATTCATAGCAGCCCTGTTTGTGGTAGCAAAGAATTGGAAATCAAGTAAATGTCCTTCAGTTGGGGAATGGCTTAGCAAACTGTGGTATATGTATGGCATGGAACATTGTAGTTCTATTAGAAACCAGGAGGGATGGTAATTCAGGGAAGCTTGGAGGGATTTGCATGAACTGATGCTGAGTGAGATGAGCAGAACCAGAAAAACATTGTACACCCTAACAGGAACAAGGGGGCGATGATCAACCTTGATGAACTTGTTCATTCCATCAGTGCAACAATCCAGAGAAAGAACTGTGGAGTTTGAACAAAGACCAAGGACTATTACCTTTAATTTAGGAAAAAAAAACAACCTGATATCTTATTGTCTGATCTTGCTATCTCTTATACTTTGTTTCCTCCTTAAGGATATGATTTCTCTCTCATCACATTCAATTGGATCAATGGAAACAATGCAAAGACTGGCAAATTGCCTTCTCTGGGGGGTGGGGGAAGGGAGGTAAGATTAGGGGGGAAATTGTAAAATTTAAAATAAATAAAATCTTTATAATTAAAAAAATCCATACAACTCCAAAAAAAGAAAAAATAAAAAGACCATGACAATTGGGGTAATGCCATGGCAAGCACAAGAAGTGAATTTGGGTGAAGGGGTGTTGTGCTAAATTATCAGCCTCACTTTCTCCTCTAGAGTCATCTGGGTCCAGTGGCCAGATATGAATCAGGACAATTGGAAATGACCCTGGATGCAAGGCAGTGAGGGTTAAGTGATTTGTTCAACATCACACAGCTAGTGTCTGAGGCCAGATTTGAACTCAGGTCTTCCTGACTGGAGAGCCGATACTCTACCCACTGTACCAAATAGCTGCCCTAGTCTCACCTGGATATCCCTACACTTCAGGATTAGAAGAGAATGATGTCCTTGAAGTAGGTAATAGACAGGGCCGAGCAAGGTAAGCCTTGACTGGCTTTCATGCTTCTGATAATACTTTTGTTGATGGTTTCTCACTGAGAGGAAGTTTATTCCCCTAGACTTGGAAAAAATAACTTACCTGTGGCTATTCAACAAGGACAGATTAATGTGACAAGTTCTGTGTACTCCAGAACTGTAACTTAATAAATTATCATTTTGTAATTTTGTACTAGAGGATTCCCTCAGAGCACAATTTCTCTTTAAGATGCATGGATGAATTTAATTTTGTGAGTCTGAAAGAGGCTTTTTGTCTTTTGAATATGACAAATTGAGAATGAATTGTGCTCTGTTTATTTGTGACTTTGTCTTTTGTATTTCTAATGATCATCATCACTCAATGCCTCAAAGTAGTCCCATTGCAAGTATCTTTTGGAGCAGTAGTTCCCAACTTTTTGTTGTTTGTTCTGAAAACTTTTCAACAACAAAAATTTAATTTAATATAGTACTCATGATATTTTAAATCTATTCATTAAATGTTTTCATTGATTACGTCCAAATTCCAGTTTTGGACTTTACATTCAGTCAAGTTGTTTTGACTGTGTCTAAGGGACATTCACATCTGGGCAAAATATTATTTGCTTTATAGACCCCTTTATGCGATAACTGTATCTTGTCTTATTCTGATTAACTGATTGACTCTGATAGACCATTTACCCAATATTAGTCTTACATGAATTCAATTTGGATGACCTGCATATAGAGAGAAAAACTTGAATTAGGCAGGTAGTGAAGCAGACTGACTGACATCAAAAAGCTCTGTAATGTGCACTAAGTCTTATTAACTTTGGAGATTTTTGAAGGGGAACATTCAGTCACTCATAAAGACTGCTGTAAAGAAGTCCAGAAAGGGTAATAGAAGAATGGGGGAAAATTAACTAACTCTCATGCCTAAAACATGTGCAATATTAATCAGGGACTAACTTTCATCGATTCTTTGATTAGATTTTTTTCAATGGAAATTAAGAGGAAAATCTGCAAGTTTCTATCTTTTTCTCTGCCTTCACAATTGCAGAGATAAAGATAAACATGAAAATGAAATATTTTTTTTTCTAGTTTGTAGAAATTTATGGCATTATAAACTAATAGAATCTAAATTTGTAGCTAAAGTTTAATAAGTTTATAATGAATTTAAATTATCATTTAAACATTTTTGTAACTGCTAAAATAGGGATTTGGAGGAAATTTGAAGCTAGGGCTAAGATTATTAGGAAACAGGCAAAAATGCCTGATTTACTCTCTTCCATTTCTTTTTTTTTAGTTTTTTTTTTCAAGGCAAATGGGGTTAAGTGGCTTGCCCCAGGCCACCCAGCTAAGTAATTATTAAGTGTCTGAGACCTGATTTGAACCCAGGTACTCCTGACTCCAGGGCTGGTGCTTTATCCACTACACCACCTAGCTGCCCCTACTCTCTTCCATTTCAAGAAGGCAATAGATAACATTGCTTTATTAGGTAACTTCACTAAATAAGAATAAACAAAATTAAAGCTAGTCTGAAATTATTCAAAGAATTTAATAATTTAGGTAAAATAATAATAAAGTCACCTAAAATGAAATAGTCTATGCAACTAGAAAAGTTAAAAATTTAGCAACTAGGAAGAGCCAAGATGGTGAAGTGAAATTGACATGTGTCCTGGAGCTTTTCCCTACCAAAGAGAAATGAAGCTATGGATCCCACCAAGAAAAGGAGAAGATTCAAAGAAGTTTTCAACTGTAGCCATCATGGAGGATCTTCATTGAAGGTCTGTCTCTTTGGGGGGAAGGGGGAATAATGTCTAGGAGGCAAAAGAGTGGAAAAGCCAGCAGAAGGCTCTTAGCCACAGTACAATCCAGATCCCAACAGCTTAACAAGCACAGAGGTCCCAACAGCTAGATAGCAAGCCAGCAGGGAGGATCCCAACTCCAACCAAAGTCAGAACCCTGGGAACACTGGGGCAAAAGACAGATCGGAATCTAGAACATACCACTGCCAAGTCAAAACCTGGACATAAAGGAGGAAGCAAACCTCTTCAAAGGCAAGGCCTGGACTGCATAGGCACCATCTTGGCCAATAAGAAGCCAAGGATCAGACCCCAGTACCAGCCAAAAAAAAAAAGCTATATTCCCTATACCCTGGGAGCAGAGTTAAAACAACAAGCTGAGCAAAAAAGCTAAAAGAGCGCTCAGTATAGAAAACTACTTTACAAAGATAATAACAGTGCTATGACTGAAGAATAAATCTGTGAAAAATCACTCATAGGGAAAGTCTCAAAAACAATCTATGAATGGGAATCAAATCCAAAAGCTCATAGAAAAGAATTTAAAAACCAAAGAAGAGAGGAAGAAGAAAAATGGAAAAAAGAAATGAGAGTCAGGCTGGAAAATTATGAAAAGTTGATCAGAGATTTCAACACCTTTAAAAAGGAAACAAAAGGTAATTGAAGAAAATAAAACTCTAAAAATTAGAATTGAACAAATAGAAACCAATGAGACTACAAGACTGAAAGACTACAAGAGTCCATCAAATAAAATGAAAAGGCTGAAAAAATTGAAGAAAACATAAAGAACCTTTTATAGAAAACAAATTACCTGGAAAATAGATCCAGGAGAGACAATCTATGAATCATCAGACTACTAGAAAGTCTAGATTAAAGAAAAAAAGAACCTGGAAAACATCATGCAGGAAATTATTAGAGAAACTGTCCAAATTTGCTAGAACAAGAAAACAATATAACCATTGAAAGAATACACAGAACCCCTCCAGAAAGAGACCCCAGGATAAAAACTCTAAGGGTTGTTATAGCCAAATTCCAGAACTCTCAAATAAAGGAGAGACTATTGCAAGCAGCAAAAAGAAAGCAATTCAAATACAAAGGAAACACAATTAGGCTTACTAGAAGACCTGAAATACAATATATCAGAGGGCAAAGGACCTGGGATTACAACCCAGTATTTAGTACCCTCCAAAATTTAGCATTTACTGCCAGGGAAAAAGATGGATGCTCAAAGAGCTTCCAGAATTTCCTGACACAAAGACTAGAACTGAACACAGAATTCAGTTGTCAAATACATGACTCGAAAGTTGCATAAAAAGGTAAATGAAAAGGGGAAGGAAAAGACAAAACAAATGTCGGTCAAGATCATCAAATTGTATATAACTCTGAAAGGAGATGTAACACTTCTAATTCTTGAGAACTTTACTTCTCAGGATAATTAAAGAGTCAAATATGATTGAAGAGATTGGACTTAAAAGATATGGATATAGTTGGGTCTTGTCTCTCCACTGAAGAGGTCCAAGATGACTTCACTATATTTGAGACAAAAAATCCTGATGAAAAGCAGGGGTATTAGCTTTAAACTTAAGTATTTCATTATCCTTTGACCACCTTTAATTCTGCTGTGCTGGTGAGGGCATCATTAACTGGGTGGTCCTGAGTCACTGTCTCTTTAACTTACAATCATGTGTAAAGTTCTCAGATGAGACCTCCATCGCCTCCCAGTCTTTAGAGATCTTTAAGGTTCTTATAGTTAATTAAATCAGGGTTTGAGTTAATCCTTGTTTCCCTTAACAAGGGGTTAGGTACCCTGGGGGTGGGGGGTAGGATAAAGTGTGAGTGGAAAATAGCCCTGCTGGGAGGGGCACATATAGTTCAAGTAATGATTTGGCTTTGGATGATACTTTGACTCATGAGGAGGATTGTGTGTCCTTGGAGGGTACTTGAAAAGGGGGTAAGGTAAAAAATGATTATAATTATAATTTGATGTAATTTGAGACAATGCTGCTTATCAAGCGATCAATTTGTGATGATTTTTGATAGTAATATGAGCTTATCAAGCAATCAAATAATCAAACTATGATTGATGATACCTGATTATTAGTGCTTGAGAAACAAACCAGGTGAAGAGGCATGAAAATTTATAATTTTAGAGGGAAAGAAGGGAGAGTGTGAACATTGAGTAAATTCTATTCAATAGATTTTGCCCAGAGAGGGAATAAAATACATTCCAATTTGGGTTTAAAAATCTATCCTAATCCACAGGAAAGGGGGGACAGGGAAAAGGAAAGGGAAGGGATGAAGGACTGAAAAAATGGAAGGTGAAGGTTTAAGTGAAAATAAACTGAAAGTTATATTTTCAAAGAAAAAGGGGAAAGGGAGTAAAACTTTAGTGAGGAGGAATAAGAGGAAAGGAAAGAGAAAAATATAAATGGAGAAAGATAGCACAGAGGGAAATACAGAATTAGTAATCTTAATTGTAAATGTGAATGGGATGAACTGTCCCATAAAATGGAAATAGATAGCAGAGTGGATTAAAAACCAGAATCCTACAATATATTGTTTATAAGAAACACACTTGATGCAGAGAGATACACGTAGGGTAAAGGTAAAAGATGGAGTAAAATATATTATGCCTCAGTTGATGTAAAAATATCAGGGGTAGCAATCCTGATCTCAGAAAAAGTAAAAGGAAAAAATCATTCTCATTAAAAGGGACAAGAAAGGAAACTACAACTTAACCCATTGGTAAGGAAGCTATATCATTACTAAACATGTATGTTGTACCCCAAGAAATGAGTCAGAGACCAAACTATGAAATTTGGGAATGGAGTTTATTACCTGACTGTGTGGAGTTACATCTCAAATCACACAGCACCGAGTGTCTAGAGAACAAGGATTTTATAGTATTTTCTTTTGGGGGGGGGGGGTACTGTGAGCAAGCAGGGTACAGAAACAGAGATAGCAGTTAGATATATTTCCTTGTCAGACTATTATAAACATGTGGCCTGGTATAGATAGGAGGCCAGTAAAAGACAGAAGAGGGTCAGGGTTTTGCTTTATGTCTTAACATGCTTCCTGTGACATAGGGAGTCACGTACCCAGGGGCTTCCCACAGGCTTAGGATGAGTAGAGTTTACTATCTCACAGTTCCAGCTGCATCTAGGAAGGGGGAGGAAGTTTTGGGAGGAAGGAGGAATTTTGCAGATACAGCAAAAGACTATTACCTTTAATTAAAAAAGTCAACATTATCTTATGTAATTTTGCTATCTCTTACATTTTATTTTTTTATGTGTGTCTCAACACATTCAACTTAGATCAAGATATAGCATGGAAACAATGTAAAGACTAACAGACTGCCTTCTGTCGGGGTGGGGAGTGGGGGTAGCAAAGTGAGATTAGGGGAAAAATTATAAAATTCAAAAATAAATAATTTTTAATGCTTAAAAAATAAAAGAAATAGAGTAATGGATCAGTGGATTAGGATAGGTTCAAAAGAAACTTCAGCAAATGAGTACAGCAATCTATTGTTTGACAAATCCAAAGAAATCAGCTTCTGGGATAAGAACACACTATTTGACAAATTGTTGGGAAACTTGAAAAACAGTATGGCAAAAAGTAGGCATAGACCCATATCTCACACCCTATTTCAAAAGAAGGTCAAAATAGGTACAGGATTTAGACATAAATGGTGACATGATAAATTAATTGACCAAAAAAATACTTTTTTTTTTAATCAGATCTATGGAAAGGGGACAAATGTATGACCAAACAAAAATTAGAGTACATTATAAATTGCAAAATGAATGATTCTGACCAAATTAAATTAATTTTTTTGCACTAATGAAATCAGCACTGTCAAAATTAGAAGGAAAGCAGAAAGTTGGGAAACAATCTTCAAAACTAGGAATTCTGATAAAGGTCTCATTTCTAAAATATATAGAGAATTGCATCAAATTTATAAGGTTACAAGTAATTCCCAATAGTCAGAGGATATGAATAGACAGTTTTCAAATGAAGAAATTAAAACTATATATAATCTTATGAAAAAAGTATTAGTGGGGGGGCAGAGCCAAGATGGCTACAGGAGAAGAGCCTCTCTTAGGTGCTCTCTCTCTCTTCAATATTTCAAAATTTATAAAGTAAGGACTCCAACTAAATTTTCAAGAGACAGAACCCACAGAGGGATCCAATGAGGCAATTCTGCAGCCCAAGGTAACCTGGAAAACAGTGGAAAGCCTTCACTCCACTCCACAGGGTTAGAGGGGTGGCCCGCCAGAGTGAAGGACTTCAGCCTCCCAGGTCCCAGGGTGCCTGGGAACTGGCTTACAGCAGCAGGGGTAGCTTCCTGACCTATACCCCGGGGAGTACAACTTGGAAGATCAGTGGGGGGACCTCTGCCAGAGCAAACACATGAAGCCCAGCCCTCAGGGCACTTGGCTAGCAGTGTGGCCACAGCAACCCAAATCCAGGAATCAGAAGCAGGTGGAGCCAGTAAGCAGGAGCCCCCAGGCAACTGAGCCTTGAGTGCTCAGCATACCAAGGGTAGGGCAGTGGAGAGAGACTTCTGAGATTTGCCCTTTATACCTGGAACAGGATTCTGGGGCTCTGACCACATTCAGATCCTGATCACAGTCTAGGACCCCCATAGAACAGCAGGGCCCACCTCCCACTTCAGCCCCATTGAAGAGGGGTGCGCTGGTAGTCATTCACAGACCAGGAGGGAAGACAGAGCCTCATACACAGAGATCCTTGTTGGGGGGTGTATCTCAATAATACCCCAAAGCTCAGGAAGCACCCCAAAACCAGGCACAGGTTGGGGAAATGAGTAAACAGAGAAAAAAGAGGAACATCATTGAGAAATACATTATTTATGATCCCAAGAAGGATCAAATTACTCAATCTGAAGATGAGGAAGTACAAGTTCCTGCATCTAAAGACTCCAAGAAGAAGAATGGAAATTGAGTTCAGACTATACCAGAGCTCAAAAAAAGATTTTGAAAATCAAGTGAGGGAGATAAAAATTGGGAAAAGAAATGAGAGAGAATCAAGAAAAACATGAAAAAGAAGTCAGCAACTTAGTCAAGGAGATCCAAAAAAATGCTGAAGAAAATAACATGTTAAAAACCAGCATAGGTCAAATGGATTAAAAAGTTCAAAAATTATTGAGGAGAAGAATGCTTTAAAAAGCAGAATTGGCCAGATGGCAAAAGAGATAAAACAAATCCTTCACATGTAGCATGGAACTAAAGGAAGCTACTGATTTTTTGAGAAGACAAGACACAATACTTCAAAAACAAAAGAATGAAAAATTAGAAGAAAATGTGAAACATCTTATTGAAAACATCTTATCTGGAAAACAGATTCAGGAAAGATAATTTAAAAATTATTGGGATACCTGAAAGTCATGATCAGGACAAGAGCCTTGACATCAGTTTTAACAAATTCCTACAGGAAAATTGCCCAGATATCCTAGAAGCAGAGGGCAAAATAGAAATTGAGAAAATCCATTGATTTCCCCCGGAAAGAGATCCAAAAAAACCAACCCCAAGGAATATTATAGCCAAGTTCCAGAACTCCCAAGTCAAAAAGAAAATATTATAAGCAGTCACAAGGACACAATTCATATATCGTGGAGCTGCAGTCAGGATCATGCAGGACTTAGCAGCAACTACGTTAAAGGCTCATAGGACTTGGAATATAATATTCCAGAAGGTATAAGAGCTCGGAAAGCAACTGAGAATCAACAACCCAGCAAAACTGAACATCCTTTTCCAGGGAAAAAAGATAGACTTTCAGTGAACCAGGGGAATTTCAAATGTTCCTGTTAAAATGGTCAGAGCTGAACAGAAAGTTTGATCTTCAAATACAGGACTCAGGTGAAGCATAGAGAGTGAAGGAGAAGGGTAAAATATGAGGGACTCAATGATGATAAACTACATGTATTCTTAAAATGCTACTGATGATATTCATATGAACCTTCTCATTTAATAGAGCAGGTAGAAGGAGCTTTCATAGATGAAGCACAGTAGAGAGCTGAATTTGAAGATATAATAATTGTAAAAATGGAGTCAATGGCTAAAAGGGAAATGTAATGGGAGTAAGAGAAAGCAGAGGTGGAATAGGCTAAGATATTTCATATAATAAGATTTTTTTATTACAATGAGCTATTGCAATGATATGGAAGGGGGGAAGGTAAGGGGGAATGAGGGAACCTTCGCTCTCCTCAGAGGTGGCTTGGAGAGGAAACAACATATACTGAATGGGATTTAGACATCTAGAGTAAGGAGAGAAGGGGGACAGGGGGATGGGGGGGGGGCTGTGAGTGATGGAAGAGAGGGTGGACCATGGGGCAGAGTTGTCAGATATAACACATTTTCTTTTTTACTTCTTGCAAGGAGCTTGGATTGGATGGCCTGTCTGGGACCATGGGGCTGGGTAGTTGCTGGGACTTAGGGGTGGTATGTGGGCTCTGGATCTCTTGGCCCCAGGGCCAGTGATCAGTCTACTGAGCCACTCAGCTACCCTATACACATTTAAAAAGAGGGACAGAGTGAAAGGAGAGAGAAAATATAGTGTATGGTAGTGGGAAAGTATGAATGGAGGGAGTTGTAATCAGCAATGGCAACAGTGGAAAAATATGGAAGTAGCTTTTGTGATGGACTTATCATAAAGAATGTGATCCACCTGTGACAGAGCTGGAAGTGTTGGAACATGAAGCACATTTCTTCTTATTATTATTGGGGGGGGTTGCAGGGCAAATGGAGTTGGGTGACTTGCCCAGGGCTGCACCATTGGGTGACTGTTGGGTGTCTGAGACCAGATTTGAGTCCAGGTGCTCCTGGCTCCAGGGCCGGTGCTCTGTCCACTGTGCCACCTGGCTTCCTCTATTATTATTATTATTATTATTATTATTATTATTATTATTTTATTTTTAAAATTTTTTTGCAGGGCAACAAGGCTGGGGTAGCCTGCCCAGAGTCACACAGCTGGGTGATTGTTGGGTTTCTGGGGCCAGATTTGAACCCAGGTGCTCCTGACTCCAGGGTTGGTACTCTACCCTGTGTGCCACCTGGTTGCCCCATTATTATTTTTTTATTTTATTTTTAATTTTTTCCTCTTTCCTTTATTGCCCATGAGTCTATGTTTTTGGGGGAGAGGGGGGTATTATGTTTACTTTTTTTTTTCAGTTGTTGCAAGGCAAATGGGGTTAAGTGGCTTGCCCAAGGCCACACAGCTAGGTAATTATTAAGTGTCTGAGGCCAGATTTGAACTCAGGAACTCCTGAATCCAGGGTCAGTGCGCTATTCAGTGCTCTATCCACTGCGCCACCTAGCCACCCTATGTTTACTCTTAAATAAGAATATTTTAGTAATGTATAAAAAAATCATTTGTACAAAAATAAAATAAATATAATAGAAAAAATGATTAGTGAAATGCAAATTAAAACAATCATGAGGTATCACCTCACATGTATCAGATTAGCTAAGATTAGAAAAAAGGGAAAATGATCAATGCTGGATAGGTTGTGAAAGGATTGGAACATTGATGCATTGATGTTGGAGTTGTGAACAGATACAACTTTTCTGGAGAGCAATATGAAACTATGCCCAACTGCTTGTTCACCTTGAAATTGCGAGGGCAATTCCAATTCTAGGCCTGTATCCAGAAGAAATCATAAAAAACGGGAAATGTCCCACATGTTCCAAAATATTAATAGCAGCTTTTTTGTAGTGGCAAAGTATTGGAAACTGATGGTATGTCCAATTGGGGAATGTCTAAACAAATTATGGTACATGGATATTAAAGAACATTATTCTATAAGAAACCATAAATGGTCAGACTTTAGTGAAGCAAGGAATAAATTACAGGATCTGATGCTGAGTGAAGGGAGCAGAACCAGGAGAACAGTGTACATATTGACAACAACATTGTGAGATAATCAGCCTTGTTGAATGCAGGTCCTCTCAGCAGTTCAGAGAACCAGGCCAACCATATTAGACCAGCTATGGACAAGGTTATCCCCATTCAGAGGGAGAAAAACAAAATAAAACAAAAACAACCCTTCAGAATCGGATGAACATTGTATAAAAATTATTTCTTATGTATTTCTTTCCCCTAATCCTAATTCCTCATACCAAAAATGATGAATGTCTTTGAAGTAAGAGAGAAGTTACTTTTCTAAGGAAACAATTGAATCACCCTTTGAGCATCATTTTTGAAATTTGTGGCATTTCTCATAAAATCACTTTAAAAAAAATTACATTAAAAAGTTGAAACCGGGGGCAGCTACATGGTGCAGAGGGATAGAGCACTAGCCCTGCAGTCAGGAGTACCTGAGTTCAAATCCAGCCTCAAACACTTAATAATTACCTAGCTGTGTGGCCTTGGGCAAGCCACTTAACCCCACTGCCTTGCAAAAACCTAAAAAAAAAAAAAAAAATAGAAACCAAACAACAACAAACTGTTTTAAACATAATACAAACTTTTTGCCAATCAAGACACTAATTTCAGTTGAATTTATTTCTGAATCCTCTTAAATAGAAAGTTACTTCATTTATCTATCAACTTGACTTTTCAAACTAATTACATTCAAAACCAGTATAGACTAATTTACTTAGTAATGGTAATAGCTAATTATTCCCATTTTTATAAATAAGGAAACTGAAGTAAATAGAGGTGCTGTGTAATGTTAACCTGACTGCTGCTGAGGGGATGGAGTGTAAAGGGAGGGTGGAAGAAAATTTTGTAATTTAAAAATGTTCAAATGCATAGGGATGAATGTTAAAAAAATAGACTTAAAAAAAGTTAACCAATTGATAGTGTATGAGGAAATCTTTACAGGATTCAGTAGATATTAGACTATATATTAGACTAGAATTTGGGAAATAAGGTGAAATGGATTTAAGTAGTAAAGCTAAAGTGTTAAATCAGAGTTTAACAAGAACGATGGTGTTTCAAAATTTGTAGGGTTAAAAATACACTGGAAGGGAAAAAACACAAGAAGTTTTATCAAGTAGAGATAATCAGAAATCAGTGGAATCTTAAGAAAAGTTGAGTTCTCTGTTTATGCTGATAGAGTGAATGGAGGGTAATATGAAGGATGAGTAAAAGTGGTTTGAGGATCTTTTTTTAATCTCAAAATAAGAAGAAACTTTTTTGAGAAATGCAATTTCAGATAAAACATATTCTAACAAATTACATAATTTATCAAATAGACTATATAAATAAATTGGCAGCATGAAATTATTAAATTATAACAGACTAAAATTCAATACCATTAGAAAGGTGTGCCCCAATTTTGAGAACTTCATGATCTCCAAAAGAAGAGGATAGGAATGTACGACTGCTGCCAAGAATCTTCAGAAGTGACATAATAGTAGTTGACCCTTGCAAAAAATGAGATTTTATCATTTGTGATTGTAAGCCAGTTTTGTGTTCTCCTGAATCTGAATTAGGATGTGACCTTATTAAAAGTGAGACCTCTTTTGTTAGGATAACCATGGTAGATCAGAAATTAAAATGCAAAATATTCTTGATATGTTGAAATTTCCTACCTGGTTCAAATCCAGCCTCAGACAGTTATTTGAGCAAGTCTTCTGAGCAAGTCACTTCACCTCTATTTACTTTAGTTTCCTTTTTTGTAAAATGGGAATAATTAGTTATTACTATTACTAACTGAATTAGTCTATACTGGTTTTGAATGTAATTAGTTTGAAATGTCAAGTTGATAAATGAATGAGGTAACTATTTAAGAGAATTAAGAAATAAATTCAACTAAAATTAATGTTTTGATTGGCAAAATGTTTGTGTTATGTTTAAAACAGTTTGTTGTTGTTCAGTTTCTACTTTTTATTTTTTAAGGTTTTTGCAAGGCAGTGGGGTTAAGTGGCTTGTCCAAGGCCACAGAGCTAGGTAATTATTAAGTGTTTGAGGCTGGATTTGAACTCAGGTACTCCTGACTCCAGGGCTAGTGCTCTATCCACTGCACCACCTGGCTGCCCTCGGTTTGTACTTTTTTTGAAATCCCATAAATTTCAAAAATAATGCTCATAGGGTGATTCAATTGTTTTCTTAGAAAAGTAACTTTTCTTTTCGTTCAAACCTTTTGGGCAGAAAAAGAAAATAAGTGGAAGGCTGGATATGAGGTGGGTAATAGTTCAGTCGGAGATAGAAGACGCACTTAAGCTTCCCAATGACTTTCTTTGTCCTTTTGTCTCTAGGATCTGGAGCAGGAGATGAAAGGCCAGAGGACAAAGAGAAGGTGCCCTGGTTTGCACCAGAGGGTCTCCACATCACAGTTGACAGATCAGGATGGCAGTGAGAAGTCAGTTTATTTTGCCCTGGCAGATGGAAGATTGCCTGATCCCTTGCTACTTTCCCTGGGTACTTCTGTTGACATTGCTTTCTCTCTCCTAGTGTCTGCTCATGCCTTCTTCAGTAAATTTCTCTTGCTGGTTCACATCAGTAATCCATACTGCAATCATAGGTATCTCCCAAGGCTCTCTTCCCTATATATACCCTCACTTGCTGATTTTTATCAATTCCCAGAGGTTTATTATTTCTATACAGATAACTCCCAGGATTAAATATCCTGTAAAAATTTGCCTCCTGACTTAATTCCTACATCACCAAATGCTTGCTAGACTATTCATGTATCTCATCAAAATCTCTTAATCTAAATAAATTCTATCTCTGCCCCACCATCATCAACCCAGCCCTTTATGAAATTATCCTATTTCTCTTGAGAGTGCCACCATTTTCCTAGCCATAGTTGGTTTAGTATCGTCCTTGATTCTTCCCCCTCTTTTAAAAATCTCCATTTTCCAATCATTTGCTACACACTTTCTATCTTCTACACATTTCTCATCCATTCCCTTCTCTTCATTCACTTATCTACCCCCATTTTGGTTCAGGTCCGCATCTCTTAATTGCCTATTGCAACTGATTCCTAACTAGACTTCCTTCCTTTGAGTTCTACTATGTCTCATCCATCCTACAACCAAATTTTCTGATGGATCCATGAACTCATCATAGGTATTCCACGCAGTCTTACTGATTTCAACCTGTTTATATCTCCCCTTCATATATAATATTTGTCTAGATCTTTCTTTTTTTATTTATTTTTAATTTTAAGTTGTTGGGGTTTTTTTTTGCAAGGCAAACGGGGTTAAGTGGCTTGCCCAAGGCCACAGAGCTAGGTAATTATTAAATGTCTGAGACCGGATTTGAACCCAGGTACTCCTGACTCCAGGGCCGGTGCTTTATCCACTGCGCCACCTAGCCGGCCCTGTCTAGATCTTTCAATAAGTGGTTCCATGCAATGCATTAAGGGACTTTCTCATATTCTCTTGGAATCCCGTGGTTATGAATGGAACTGTTAGATTGTGCATTTTTTTTTATCTTTTCAAATGACCAGACCATATAGTTGAGTGAAAAGCTGTACTGAGGTGTTTTGTCTTTATATCATAGTCATTTCAATCTGTCCTAGGAGTCCTCTGTAGCAGAAGAGATTGAAATTGGTACTAATTGAGATTAGCTGCGCTTTGGTGCAATTAAAAACCCCCAGCTGTTTGCCTCATGTCTGTTAAGGAAATCTTGGTAGGTTCCATACATGGTTATTGTTTATTCTAACGTTTTTCTCCTGGTTGGGAAGCGAAGCGGGTAAGGGAGAGTTTAGCTTGTGAACGAATTTTGCAGGGTTTTTTTTTCTGCTATTACTTTTCTCTTGTAATGTCATAAAGTTTGTAAAATAGAAGGCCATTAAGAAAAAAATATTTTGTTAAGTCCTATGTATGGAGGAGGTGGGGCAGTGACTGCGCAGGGAAGCTTGCACGTGTTGAAACAAGGCCGGCACAGATGGGCGAGATGTCCAGTTTGGGTCATTATCAAGAGTAAATAAAGTAAATAAAATAAATCAAAGTAAATAAAGCCTGGGCACGGCGGTGGGCGCGGCGGTGGGCCCTGTGGTGGGCACCGCGGTGGGCGCGGAGGTGGGCACCGTGGTGGGCACGGCGGTGGTCGCCGTGGTGGGAGTGGCGGTGGGCACCGTGGTGGGCGTGGCAGTGGGCGCGGAGGTGGGCACCGTGGTGGGCGCGGAGGTGGGCACCGTGGTGGGCACGGCGGTGGTCGCCGTGGTGGGAGTGGCGGTGGGCACCGTGGTGGGCGTGGCAGTGGGCGCGGAGGTGGGCACCGTGGTGGGCGCGGAGGTGGGCACCGTGGTGGGCACGGCGGTGGTCGCCGTGGTGGGAGTGGCGGTGGGCACCGTGGTGGGCGTGGCAGTGGGCGCGGAGGTGGGCACCGTGGTGGGCGCGGCGGTGGGCGCCGTGGTGGGTGCGGCGGTGGGCACCGTGGTGGGAGCGGCGGTGGGCCCCGTGGTGGGCGCAGCAGTGGGCGCGGAGGTGGGCACCGTGGTGGGCGCGGAGGTGGACACCGTGGTGGGCGCGGCTGTGGGAGCGGCGGTGGGCACCGCGGTGAGCGCGGAGGTGGGCACCGCGGTGGGCGCGGCTCCGGGCGAGATCGGAGGGCGGCTCCACGGGCTCCCCGGCGGCACGCACCTGCTTGGCGGTGCCACCTGGCTCTATGCCACACCCCACCCCGGCCTTCCTGGCGGGTTAATTAAAGAACCCCAAGAAAGGACCCGCATGCCGCGCTCCGCCCCCCTGCCCCAAGAGGCCGCAGGCTCCCGGGGGCGCCCGAGCCGTCACGTGGTCGGAGCGGGGGGAGGGGTTGGGGGAGATCGACGGGGCTCGGCCGTGACTGGGTGGCGCTTCCCACGCCACAGCCGGCTTCTGCCTTACGCATGCGCACAGACACCCTCGCCCCTCCGACTCCACTTCCGGAAATCTTGGTTCTCTCCGCCCTTTTGCCAGGGTGGGCGGGGCCTTCTCTAGCGGTTGCCACGGAAACGTCCACACGCTCCAAAGAGCGGCTTCCCGCGGTTGCGGAGACAGCTGAGGGAGAATGGCCGGAAGGGGCGGGAGGCAAGGGGCTCGTCACTTCCGGTTCCCATGGAGGCGCTCAGCGTCTGCTCCGTCTTCCCAGCCCTGGCCCTGGGAGCCGGCGCCCCTCCGGCCTCGGGTCCCCGCTGCTGCCCCCCGCTCCTGGGGAGCCATCTGCCCGACTGCGGGGTCCCCGGGCCCGGGCCTGCCCCAGCCCGGCCCCCGTGCTGCTGCCGCCGGCGCCGGGCTGCGAATGAGGTCCGCTCGGGGCTGCGTCCGGCCCGCATGTAGGGCCAGCCGGCGCCCAAGGCCCTTCTCCTCGATCGTGCCAGAGGGCCTCAGTGACAGTGGAGTCCAGTTCCTTAATCTTAGAGTTGAAGAAAAGTAATAATAAATAGTAAAGAGACAAGTAATGATAATTGTTATGTAGAACTCGAAGAATCTTTCAGTCAGTCTCGGGTCTCGAAATGATTTTACCGATGACTCCCATCCGCTAAGAGGTGAGATTCATCAAGTCTTTCCTCCAGCACTTCGCCCCCACGGTCTCCCCTCTTTCCTGTGGTCACATTGGCAGCAAGCAGCACAGCCAGGATTCCCTGACAGATTCCTTTACTTTTGGACCGCGTTCCCTTTGTATAGCACACTATCATTCTGGGTAACATAGCAGATAGGCTTTATACTTTGCCAGTCCACCTCTCTTTCCTTAAATCATTCCCAGTGTGAGATTGCTAAGTCCTGAAATTGGTGCCATAATGTATAAAATAAAAAAACATGAAAATAACATAGATTTACCTAAGTCTCTTAGGTCTACGTTTTCCTTACAGAAATGTGCAGGCGTTAAAAACTATTTTCCCACTTCAAAGATGAAGAAACAGAGAGGGGATAGTTTATCATATAGCCGGACAATATTTAAAAAGGTAGAATAAGTTTCAAAATGAGTCAAGTAAATCAAAACCCGATGCATTCATAGGAAGATAATGTAGAATGTTTCTATCTGAACTTTTTCCTTTCTATCCATCCTTTTTTTCTTTTACTAATCTAGAGATTGACCTTATTGACCTTAATACAAAAGTTTTTGCTGTGGGAGAAGCGGAGTTAAAACTCCATTGGCTCCCATTTCTATGTTATGTAGTTGAACCCAGAAGGCAGTTGGAAAGAGAAAATTGTAAAGCAATTGTAATAATATGGTAATGCACACAGCTTATTTTAAAAGTTAATTGTGAGAATAGCTTTTCACAAAATTTTATTGTGTTAAACAATAATGTGTTTTAAAAGTTAAATTATGTAGCAGGCAGTATGACAGAGTAGAGTGTTGCATATGGTTCCTGGATAGCCCGGGTTGTGATCCTGCCTCTTAACAGACTTAAATGACACAGACCAAGTGGCCATTTTCAAATTAATTACCCTCCCAGAGCCTAACTCTTCAAATATAAACTGAGAGTGCTTACCTCAAAGATTCCTTTCAAGGTTCAAATGAGATAATATCCATAAAGTAGCTTGCAAACTGAAATTCTGTACTATGTCTCCTATCAAAGTTAAGAAAGAAAAGGCCATTTAGGAGTTATAATATAATCACTCTAGATATATTTAATTTAGTGTGAAGTGGTCAAGATAGGAAGAAATGTCAGTGGAGAATGTTAATGGAAATTATATCTGACTCCTAGAGGATAACTACCTTTTGTGTTGAATGGGAATCAATAATTACTAAAAATTTGTTAACGTTAGTATTGTGTATTTAAACTTTTAAAAGTTGCTTTCAAGTTGACATTTGAAAGAAGGGTCGCTTCTCCCTTAAAAAGATGATGAGGGCAGCTAGGTAGTGTAGTGGATAGAGCACTAGCCCTGGAGTCAGGAGGACCTGAGTTAAAATATGACCTCAGACACGAGGTGTGTGACCTTGGGCAAGTCATTTAACCCCATTGCCTTGCAAAAACCAAAAAAAAAAAAGATGATGACTGTGATTAGAAGTATGGCACTTAGCCAGTCTCAGAGTCATTTCTTCATTTGTAAAATGAAAAATAATAGTTTTTGCCCTGTTTTACAAAAAATTTCCAGAATAAAGTACTTCATAAACTAAACACATTTTTATATGTAAAACATATGCACACATATATGTTGTTGCTGTTCATAAATGGTGAGGATTACATGGTTGATATTTTACTAAGTAAGAATTCCTAAGTAATACAATTACTAAGGTAATTGTATTAAACCTTAAACTTCAGGTACTTCTCTTCCTAAAATTTCTGCCAAATTTACCACTTCCTGAAGATTCAAAAGGAACTGGTGACAATGAAGGATGTGGCAGTGGACTTTACCCAGGAGGAGTGGGGAAACCTGGACCCTTGTCAGAAGGAGTTGTATAGGAATGTGATGCTGGAGAACTATAGGAACCTTGTCTTCCTGGGTAAGGACAGCTATTCCCGGTACCTCAGATTCTTTTTATTGCTGTACTTTTCTTCACTTATTAAAATATCATTATCTAAATGATAAACATCTGAGAGTTATTGTTTGGCATGCAGAGACCAGTTTGCTCTTGTTACCAGTGAAAAGCTCCTTAGTCCTAGATGAATAGTCTTTCTCGTGAATGACTGGAA
The DNA here is from genome assembly GCF_037893015.1 of Macrotis lagotis. Classification (NCBI taxonomy): domain Eukaryota; kingdom Metazoa; phylum Chordata; class Mammalia; order Peramelemorphia; family Peramelidae; genus Macrotis; species Macrotis lagotis. The sequence goes on along the minus strand of NC_133658.1, from coordinate 80,501,400 downwards.
ACTAGCTTCTTATTTGTGTTGCCTTTGAGGTAGTAACCTCTCCCATTCTCTGACCTTTTAGGTCAGAGATTCTCCCCTAAAGGTCCAAAGCAGATTCTAAAGTCATGAGAGTTTCATTTTCTTAATGGGAGTAAATGAAATGTAATTTGTAATGGCAAATCTTCTACATGTAGCCTCAGTATTTCTCAGGAACACAGGCAGTTGATTCTTCTAACCTTCCTTTGAGTATACCTACTAGCATGCTTCTTTATTCCAGAGGCTGAGTGAGGATTTGATAGACAGCAACACTTTTCCATTTCCAATGAATAGGACTTATATATAGTTTGGAAACCAGATGTGATTTCCTTCTTGGAAGAAGGGGAAGCACTTCAGATTCTGGACAGAAAAGTACCAAGGATCATCACTCTAGCTAAGTCAATGAAAACCAGGCTTTTAGAAGTTGTAAGCTGTATCTTAGCTGGTCTTTCTGTGGAAGAACCAGTGAAATATTGGACTTAAATCTCCTTAAGGGCCCCCATGTCTCTAGAGAAGAGCGAGGACTATGTCATCTGAGCTTTCAATAAAGTAATTTATTTACATTTGTCCCTTCTTGAATTCCTCCTTTTTAGGGGAATAGTTTCTTGACAATCAGAAATAGATCTTGCTCTTCCATTTTTCTTTGAGGTTACTTAATCCCCAGTAGAAATTCTTTTGCCTCATCTCCCTTCATCATCTCTTAAATTTTTTTCAGTTAATAAAATTATTTTCTCATTGTTTTTCTTGCCCTTCTTTGTCCTTCATTTTTTTTTTGCAAGGCAATGGGGTTAAGTGGCTTGTCCAAGGCCACACAGCTAGGTAATTATTAAGTGTCTGAGGCCAGATTTGAACTCAGGTACTCCTGACTCCAAGGCCAGTACTCTATCCACTGTGCCACCTAGCTGCCCCTCCCTTCCCTTCTTAAAACAAAAAAAAAAGAAAATTAAATTTGAAACAAATTTGCATAGTCAAGAAAAACAAGTAACCTGCATTCACCATGAAATAAAAACATACAAACTGGGCAAAGATGATGAAATGACTATAAAGAAACTTAGAAAATGCCACCAAATAAGCTGGTCAAGAAAACTCTTAACAAACTCTTATTGCAACAAGCAACAGTTTCAGAAAACTATAAATCTCAAAAATTGAAGCACTTTTAATCAGCTATAATAAAATCCAGCATATAAATAGAAAAAAATAGCCCATTCAAAGTAACTACAAAATGCATAAAATATCCGTGAGCCAATCTTTCAAGATCTACATTCAAAAAAGTGAAAAGCAATTTAAATAATTGAAAGATATTCACTGCTTATATTCTGTGGAAATATTAAAAGGAAATACTTAAAATTAATTCACAGTATTCTTAAACTACCAAATAATTACTTCTAGACAACACAATATCTTTGGAGGGACAAGATGTAGAAGTTAAGGCTTTCCTTCCCTTATCAATTTGCTATCCCAGTTCTCTGAAACATCCTTTCCAAACTTTTTCATCCTTCCTCAAATCAAATTTCCTTTGTCTCCTATCCTTAACTTTTTCAAATGAAATCCTTCATATTTTACTGGAAAATATTCCCCAAGAGCTTCCTCTTAGAACTCAGATGCCTTTTGCCACTGTATCCTCCTTGACCTAGCAGTGGCCCCTGTCAGTGCTAACCTTTCTACCTGCTCAAAGAATCCTATTCTATCACATCTCTAAAGAGATTGCCACTTCTGTCATTCCCCACTCTTTCACTTCTCTTCAATCTCTCCCTGTTGACTGGCTCCTCTATGATCAATAAAAACCATTCCAATTTTTCCCCTATTCTCAAAAATTCCTCACTTGATTATACTATCTCCACTATTATCCTATAACTCTTCTGTCCTTTGTGGCTAAACTCCTTGAGAAGCCCATTTATAATTGGTACCTCCACTTCTCCTCTTTACCCTTTTCTTTTTTCCCTACAATCCAACTTCTGACCTCAATATTCTATTGGAAGTATTCTCTCAGCAGTTATTAGTGATCTCCTAAATGTTGAATCAATGCCCTTTTCTCAGTCCTCATCCTTTTTGACTTTTCTGCTGTTTTTGACAGCATTAATCACTCTGTTCTCCTTGATAGTCTCTTCCCTCTTAGGTTTTTGGAATACTACTCTCTTCTGGTTCTCCTCCTACTTATCAAACCTTTCCTTTTCATTCTCCTTTACTGGAATTTCATCCATGTTATTCCTAGTAATCCAGGTTATCCCACACGTCCCTCCCTCTATATACTACTTCACTTCTGATTCTTATAATGGCTTTCAGATCCAACCCTAATATCTCTGTTGATTTTCTGTTTTTTTGTCTCCATCTACCTGTTTGACTTCCCAAACTGGAAGTCCTATAGACATCTTAGACTCTAAATTCATTATTCTTCTCCCTGTTGAACTTCCTAGTCTTATAGGTTTGCAAACTATGTTACCTTTGATTGCCCTCTCTCCCTTCCCCTGAATCCAGTCCCTTACCAAAGTCTATAGTTTTTTACCTTCATAAAATCTCTCCAATAAGCCCCTTCTCTCCTTTAATACTGCCACCACATTGGTACAGGCCACCAGTACATTATGCTTGGATTATTGTAGTTGGCTGCTAGTGGGTCTTGCCTATAACCCTTCCTACTCCAGGCCATCCTCTGGTAATCTGTCAAAATGATTTTCTAAAACACCAGTCTGTCCATGTCACCCCATTGGTGTCACATATAAAGTCCTCTGGTGTTCAAGATCCTCCATAACCTAAACCTCCCTTCACCTTTCCAATCTTTTTGTGCCTTCTTTAACCTGTTCCTCCAGTGACACTGACCTCCTGGATGTTCTGTTTCAGCTCCATCTCTGGAACATTCTCCCTTCTTGTCTCCACCTCCTGGCTTCCCTCAAGTGTAAGCTAAAAATCTCACCTTCTACAGGAATCTTATTCCAGTTCCTCTTAATTCTGGTACTTCCCTTCTCTTCATTATTTCTTATTTATCCTGTACATGGCTAGTTTGTACATATTTATTTAGTAGTTGTCTCCTCCATTAGTGTGTGATATCCTTAAGGGCAAGGACTGTCTTTTGCCTTTCTTTTTATCCCCAGCTCTTAATACAATGCCTGACATGTAGTAAATGCTTAATCAATGCTTTTAACTGATTTTCAGAATTAACTGAAAATATTTACATTTTTGTTTCTTTCAGATTGGAAAACTGGTCCTGGAACTGAATCTTCTCAAGAAAGACTCAGAGGGGATAATTTCTATGTCTTTAAATAGAAAGAAACTTGGGAATATCACATAGATTGAAAGGACTACAGAGGAACCAAGAGGAAAAATTTTTTGGGCAAGTAAAATAATCATTCAACAGAAAACCCAGAATATATGGTGCTATTTTCAGGCCAAACTCTATTTATCTTAGCAGTTGTCCATACATGAAAATGTCTCCATATATGTAGTATATATATTATTAGCATTTTTAACATTATTCAGGATTAAGTAGCTATATTAAATATGAAAATTCTTTGATTTATATTTCAAATCTTTTCAATGGTTTAGAACAGTGACCCCTTTTATTTATTTTGTTGACTATTTCCCTATCACATTTTACTCTGGTTTGGGCCACATGAGAGTATTGGATTGCTTGTGAGCAGCCTATTTTTTACCTTTGGTTTAGAATTTATAAAGAGTAGATATTTTGTAAATATGACACATAAATTACCATTCATACATTACTTCTTATTATGTAATTTTCATTTGAAAAAGTCTTCATAAAAGTAATGTATACAAAAAAGGCCCCTGGCCTTTTGAACAAAAGATAAATATGAATGTATTGATTGTGGAAATGCTTTATGATTCTAGCTTTACTCAACATCAGAGCCTACATATTGGAAAGTGACCTTATGAATATGGAAAGGTCTTCTGCTGGTGCTCACAGTTTACCTAACATCAGAGACTATATGAAATCTGATGAATGTCATGTGTGTGGAACAAAATTCCCCTCTAAAAAATACCTTAATGATTGTCAGAAAATTCACACTCAAGAAAAACCATATAAATCCCTGGATTATGTGGAGGTCTTTGACAGGAGATTACAGTTATCTTCACATCAGAAAGTGGTTAATGGAGAGAAACCTTATGAATATAATAATTGTGGGAAGGCCTTTCATCAGACTTCGTTAACTGGACATCAGAGAATTCATACCGGAGAGAGTTACAAATCTAACTATTGTGAGAAAGCCTTCTGGGTTAAACTATACCTTACTAGACATTAGAGACTTCATACTGGAGAAAAGCCTTATTGTGCAAAGGTTGGAGTTCACAGTTAACTAACTGGGTATCAGAGAATTCATACTGGAGAGAAACCTTACAAATGTAACTATTATAGAAAAGCCTTTCATTGGAGTTCACAGTTAAGTGGACACCAAAGAATTCATACAGGGGAGAAGCCTTATGAATGTAAAGATTGTGGGAAGACCTTCTGCTGGAGTTCACAGTTAGCTAGACATCAGAGAATTCATATTGGAGAGTAGTCTTACAAGTGTAATGATTGTGAGAAAGCCTTTCACCAGGATTTACAATTAACTCTACATCAGAGAATTCACACTGGAGAGAAACCTTACAAATGTAACAATTGTGAAAAGGCCTTCCACCAGAGTTCTGAATTAATTCTACATCACAGAATTCATACTGGAGAAAAGCCTTACAAATGTAAAAATTGTGGGAAGGCCTATAACCATAACTCAGAGTTGACTCGACTTCAGAGAATTCATACTGGAGAAAAGCCTAACAAGTGTAATGACTGTGTGAAGGCCTTCCATATCAAAGTACACCTAATTAGACATCAGAGACTTCATACTGGGGAGAAGCCTTATAAATGTCATAACTGGAAATTTCTTTTGCTAGGGTTCACAATGGACTGTACATTACAACACTCATACTGGAGATGCCCCTTATAAATGTAATGATTGTGGAAAGGTTTTGCTGGAGTTCCCAGTTCATTGAACACTAACGAATTCATACTGGAGAAAAACCATATTGGCTGGTCTTCACAATTTACTCGACACCTGAGAATTCATAGAGGAGAAACCTGTAAAGGTCAAGAATATATATATGAACCTTCCCTGGGAGCCTGCCCTTTATTTAATATCAGGGGAATCATACTTGATAAAAGTTTTGTAAATGTAATGAATATAGAAGGAACTTCCACTCAAACTGCTTTATTCAACATCAATGATTACACAGTGGAATTAGGCTTACATGAAACAAATGAAGTTAATGAAATTATTGCAAAGCTTACTCCAGCAGTATATATCAAGATATATTTGACATATATCAGAGAAGACTTTGTATGATAAAAGCAAGACCTTTTCTTAACACAAAAACACTCATATTGGAAAAAAAAAATCTCCATGAAGATGGAACTTTGTGAATGTAATTAATGAGAGAGAGGATTTTCAGTCAGATTACTTAATTGAGCTGAATCTTTACAAAATGAGGGATCCAAAGAGGAAGAAGTTTCATAGAAGGTGTCTTTTGGGGGGATAGTTCAAAGAAAAAGATTTGTAAGGTAGAATGTCATGTGTGAGGAGGAGCAAGTAGGCTAATGCCATGTATCATTGAGGACAATCCTCTTTGAAAACCAAACCTAACTGATAAAAGGTTCAAAAAAGAAAAATGGGGAAAAAGTAAAATTGTCCATTTCATAAGTCCATTGAGTCTCATCTCATATAGCTGTCTGGTTCTCTGCTACTCTAGAAATCTTCTCTTGGGCATACTGGACTGTGTGGGACTTCTGAGAGCTTTTAGGAGTTAAGGTCACTTGTAGAGATCCCCTTTTTCTGCTAAACTTTTTATTTTTTTTTTTTGCAAGGCAATGGGGTTTAGTGGCTTGCCCAAGGCCACACAGCTAGAATTATTAAGTGTCTGAGACTGGATTTGAACCCAGGTACTCCTTCCGAGGCATTTCTGAATTCCCATCCCTCCTTGCTTCCTGTAGAACAATAGTGTTCTATCACATACATATACCACACTAATAGTAATTCTTGATGATCATTCCTGGAGTCAGTTTCAGAATTATAATATCAGTTAACAATCTCATACAATAACAATCTTATACAATACTATCAGCTAATCTTATACAGTAACAGTCTTGACTATAACCTCACATTGGTAACAAGAGATTCATCATAAAATCACAATTTATCTTGCTTTAGTGAGATTTGCAATTAGAGGAAGAAGCAAGGACTAGAAATTTAACATATCAAAGGCCTCTATCACCATTACATCCTAGTGTATGGAATCAAGTAAGCAGATTACTTATATGGAAAAATTAATTGAGAGTCCAACCTCAGCCTTTCAAAGGTAACCTTATTCCCAGGGGCATATCAAATAGCCTTAGATCTCAGATATCACTCCCATTAAGCTGCTGGAGCTTTTCTTTGAGTACTTATTTAAGGTCAGTCCAATGAAAACAAATCCAAAACGATTATTCAGGATTTAAAAATTTCACTTAAAAAGTAAAGTTTCACTAATGACAGTAGGACTGGACACAATTGTTATCAATGCCATCAAAATAAATTCACTAAGAAAATTTATTAGGCTTTCTAAGAATTGCACAAGATTTTTACTTAAACATTCCCACAAACGATTTTTAGTTAAACATTCCTTTCTAAAAATATTTCTTTCAAAAATAGCTTAAAAATTTATCTTGATGTAAAAAGGCAGTAATTAGAGTCCAGTGAATAATTTATAACTGTAAGTTCACATAGTTAGTGAATATATAGTAACTGTAAACCTGTTCAAATTGACATATATCTCTTATCAATCCAAAAAAGAAAAAAAAACTTTAAAAGTTGTTGTAAAATGTCCTTAAGCATCATAAATCCCTAAAATACCATAAATAAATTTCTAATTACCACAAATCCCTAATTACTATCCCCTGTCATTAAAAGTTGTTTGCAATGGGGAGGAGATTCAGTTTTCTAAGGGAAAAATGCCAAAAATATATTGAATTAAACTGACTTTATCATAATCCCTAATAATTTAGTCAATAAACTTGAACAGTTTTCAAGAATGATAGCCAAATAATTTTTTGACTCTTCCTCAAAAACATGGCATTGATGGCATTGATAACAATTGTGTCCAGTCCTACTGTCATTAGTGAAACTTTACTTTTTTAAGTGAAACTTTTGAAATCCTGAAGCCTGGAAGCTTATAATTTTTTAAGTTACAGTACTTGTGATTATTACAACATGTGGTAATAAGCAGCGCTGAAAATGATATAAAAGTTTTCAAACTTTTTCACCTTTTACCAGTAAAATTCATAATCTCACAACATCCAAATTGTATGAAAAGTTGCTTTTCTAATAACATCTGATACAATGTTTTACCAAATTTCCCAACATAAGAAAATATAGAAACATAACAATACCATAAACTATATTATGCATATGAAGCTTTAAACATAATCCATTACTAACCAGGTGACTTCAATTCAGTTGAATGTGTTTCCAAATTACCTTATGCAGAAAAATCATTGAATATATTTAACTGCAACTTACATAAACAGATCTCTGAACTTCTTTTTTATAAAAACTCTGTCAGACATTTTATCATATATAAAGAAGAAAATTTTAATTATCTGTATAAAATGAAGTTCTCTTAATACTTAATTTATAATACAGAAATTTTTTTTTTTGTCAAGGCAATTGGAGTTAAGTGACTTACCCAGCATCACATAATTAGGTCCTAACTATTTAAATTGCAAGAGAAACCATTTTTCTAACCATGTGGGTATTACCATGTTTATCAATATAAACATATAGTTAGTTTCATATTAATAATACTAGGAAATATTATAGGAAGTTTTATGAACAGTTTAAGTTCACTTCTGTTTTCAGATTAACTTAAGGTATACTTGACGAAGTATTTTAAGTCATTATTTTTAGAATTTCTTCCCCTAAGATTCTGGATGACTGATTTTTGGCCCAGGTAGATAGCTCTAAGGAGTTATTGCCTGGGTATGACTAATATCCTCAGGTAGAAACCTTTGAGTTTTCTCAGAAGAAGTTAAATAATTCTCAATTTGAATATTACAAGGAAATAATTTAAGTTCCTATTTAATAATCATAGATCACAATAACCAGCATTTTTACCTGGGAAACTAAAGTCAATGCTGAAACTCATTGTTTGAACAGTATAGTCCAAAGGTTAGAGACTGAAAATTACTTTTTTATAGGAATAAAACCTTTTCTTTCACAATTTTTAATATTTAATTAAAATCAGACATTATACTTTAACCTGAGCATAGGGTTAGATTTTGAAATTTTAAACTATTGACACCCTACCCAGGTACAAATCTGCCACAAAATCAAATACTCCATGTTACTTTAAACTGTTAGTACATCTAGTAAGATTTTAGAACTCTGCTTTTCACAGATGAGGACATTTTAAAGGTACTTCTTGCTATGCAACATTATTGAAAATAATAACCATCTCATATTTCTAAAAAGTTTTTTAACAACACATTTACATCAGTCTTTTAATAATTTAATCCATAACTCAGTAACCCAAAGGAAAGGCTTACTTTTCCAACAATATTTCTAATCTAGTGAATTATCAAATTAATGTTAGTAACTTTCTTAACACATTATAATCACATAACTGGCTTAAAATCACAGAGCTAACATGTTTCCTGATCCATATAGTATAATATATATATTAATAATGATAATTCACAAAATGAGACCAGAATAAATTCAATTTCACCTGGATCTATTTCTCAAGTGGAACCTCAATTTGTAATTTCAATTGTTAGTTTTGTATTTTACACAAGAACTATTCCAAGCATTTCATATTATTTCCATCTAATCTACAAAAGATTTAAAAAGTGAAAATATTCTACTGCAGTTATTATACCTAGGACACGTTGTTTATCATATTTCTCCTAAACTTCTAACTCTCTGTGTTACTTTCAAATCAAGCTACAAAATTTTCATTCTCAATCTATCTACCTACACAAAAGTTAAACTTGCCCATTTGAGGCTGGTATACAAATGCTCAGAACAAATATACAGGTATGATCTTTTGCTTGCACACTGCTTCTTGTAGGATGTGCCCCTATTTGTCCCCAAACCTTCTTAATATTTTCCTTTCAGTTTTTGTCTGAAGCCAGATCTGAGTATAGTCTTTTTCATTCCAAAGTCAATGCTCTATCCACGATACCATTAGCTGCTCCAAAGTCTACAATTATTTTTAAATGAAATATCTCTTACTATCTCTTCTTGTAGGGCTTTGTTGGGTCATATATTAAAATGCTATATTTTGTGTTTTGTAACTTTGCTAAAATTATTGTTTCAATTAGTTTATTAGTTGAATCTAGGATATTCTAGTAATAACCATCATATCATCTGCAAAAAAGACAGGTTTTTCTTGGTTGTCCATTTTCATTCAATTTCCTGCCTTAGTAATATTATTACAAGCATCTCTAGCACAATATTAGATAATATTGGTGAGAACAGGCACCTCTCTTTTTTCACTCCCCATTGAATCCATTTTAAAAATATTACACCTTCAAATTCAGCTCTCTCCTGTTGCTCATCTATAAAAGCTCCTTCTACCTGCTCTATTAAATTAGAAGGTTCATATGAGTATTATCAGTATTATTTTTCTATGCAGGAATACATGCAATTAATCATCATTAAGTCCCTCATGCTTTACCCTTCTCCTCCACTCTCTATGCTTCACCCAAGTCCTGTACTTGAAGGTCAAACTTACTGTTCAACTCTGGTCATTTCAACAGGAGCATTTGAAAGTCCATCTTTTCTCCTGGAAGAGGATGTTCAGTTTTGTTCAGTTTTGCTGGATAGTTGTTCTTCAGTTGCATTCCAAGCTCTTTTGACTTCCATTATATTCCAAGCCCTATGATGCTGCTAAATCCTGTTTCATCCTGACTGCAGCTCCACATTATTTGAATTGTGTCCTCCTGGCTGCTTGTAATATTTTCTCTTTGACTTGGGAGTTCTGAAACTTGGCTATAATATTCCTGGGGGTTGGGGTTTTTTTATCTCTTTCCAGGGTTGATTGGTGGATTCTCTAAATTTCTATTTTGCCCTCTGCTTCTAGGATATCAAGGCAATTTTCCTGTAGAAATTCTTTTAAAATGATGTCAAGTTTCTTTTCCTGATCATGACTTTCAGGTAGCCCAATAATCTTTAAATTAGATCTTCTAGATCTGTTTTCTACATCAGTTGTTTTTTCAAAGAGATATTTCACATTTTCTTCTAATTTTTCATTCTTTTGGTATTGAAGTATTGTGTCTTGATTTCTTACAAAGTCATCAGCTGCCTTTACCTCCATTCTACATCTGAAGGATTTGTTTTTCTCAGAGAGCTTTCTTATTTCCTTTTCCATCTAACCAATTCTGCTTTTTAAAGCATTCTTCTCAATAACTTTTTGAACCATTTTCTCCATTTCACTTAAGTTGGTTTTTAAACATGTTATTTTCTTCAGCATTTTTTGGATCTCCTTGACTAAGGGGCTGATTTCATTTTCATGTATTTTCCTGCATCTCTCTCATTTCTTTTCCCAATTTTTCTTCTATCTCCCTTACTTGATTTTCAAAATCTTTTTTGAACTCTATTATAGCCTGAGCCCAACTTCTATATTTCTTGGAATCTTTAGATACAGAAGCTTGGACTTTCTCATCTTCTCATTGTGTGGTTTGGTCCTCCATGGGACCAAAGTAATTGTCTATGGTCAGGTTCCTTTTATTCCTGTTTACTCATTTACCCAGCCTGTTCCTGGTTTTGGGGTGCTTCCCAAGCTTCTGAGTATTATTGGGACCCCACACACACACAAAAGACCTCAGTGTGTGAGGTTTTGACTGCTCTCCTGGTCTGTGAATGACCACAACCTCACCCCTCTGCCACAGGGCTGTGAAGAGGGTCCCTGCTCTATCAGGGGGCATAGACTGTGACCAGGGTCTGAATGTGGTCAGGGCCCCAGAGTCCTATACCAGGGACAGAGGACAGACCTCAGCAGTCTCTCTTCACTCCCTTACCTTCGGTGGGCTGAGCACTCAGGGCGCAGCTGCCAAGAGGCTCCTGCTGGGTGATTCCATGGATCTGCTTCTGTTTCCTGGGATCTGGGCTGCACTGAGGGCTACCTCAGCTTCATGCTCTAGATTTAAATGAGATAACTTATATTAAGGAAAGATACATTTATTCCTTTGTTTCTAGAGATTTTTCAGAGAAACAAGTGGATTTTGTTTTTTCTTTATCTATTTATATAATCATATGGTACTTATTCATATTACTTATATTGTATATTTATGTCTTCCTTATATTGAAAAATCCCTGCTTTCCTGGTATAAGCTCAATTTTGTCATATTATATAATCTTTCTAATTTGTGTTGTAGCCTATTTACCAATATTTTATTTAAATTTTTATATTATAATTTATTAGGGATAATGGTATATAGTTTCATTTCTCTGCTTTTTTCTCTTAAGAACATACCCAATGTTAAATGTACACGTACAACTTTTACCAGATTGTTCACCACCATGGGGAGAGGGAGGGGAGGGAAGGGAAGGTGGTAGAAAAACATGGAACTCATAAATTTGCAAATGGATGCATGTTTAAAAACTACATGTAATTGGAAAAATAAAATGTCAATAAAAATAAAATATATTTATATCATAGAAAAAAATTGGAAGAATACATTCTTTTTTTATTACTAAAACAGTTTATACAGTTTGTAATCATAACTGGATTAATGTTTGATAGAATTCACTTGTGAATGCATCTGGTCTTGAATTTTTTTTTATTTGGGAAAAACTGTTCAAACTATCTTTTCAATTTTTTTCTACTATTAGGTGTTTTAAATAGTTTCTTTTGTTAAGCTAGGTAGTTTATATTTTTCTAAGTATTCATTTGCTATCTCTATCAGTTTTGTTAATATGAAAAGGGAGAATTCCAAACAATTGGTGAAAAAATAAGTAATCAAATACTTATTGTGATTTCTTCCTTTTATTTTTTGATAGCAACAATTGTTTTCACTTCATTTAAAAAACTATGGTCAGTGTTTATTTCATTAGATCCTTTTAAAAAGTTTTTAAGTTTAATTATCAATCAAATAGTCTTTTTCTTTCAATTTTTTTACTGCAATGTTCTGATTCATCAAAGTTCAAATAATGAAAATTTTAATTCGATGTAAATTAGAATTATAGCATGTCATATAGCAAGCCAAAATTCAATTACTGTTGCAGACTGTACTTGGCTGTCACTGCATGTGGATGTGATATGCTGCTACATACCATTTTATCAATAGTTGTGGTCGTTTATTTTAAGCTTTTAACAAATGGAGAAAAAAAAAGCATAATACGTTTGATTGAAATCCTGCTAATACACACAAAAAAGAGGCTTGTTATTACATTAGAACAAAAATTTGATAAAATTAAATGATATGAATGTGGTTATAGTAACTCTAAAATGAGATAAAATGCAAGCATATTTGAATCGACAGGATACTATAAATACTGTAAAAACACACAGGTGAAAATTTTAGAAAAGTAAAGTTACACCAACTTTTTATAGTTTGTGAACAATCATCATCACTCTTATCAGGAAGTGGGGCATGATATTTCATCATGAATTCTCTGGAATCATAGTTGGTTATTTTGACTAAAACTGTTCTGACTTTCTTTACCTCAGTCTGCATCAGAAATTTTCCAGGTTTCTGTAAGACCATCCCCTTCATCATTTCATAGCACATTGGTGCTCCAGTGCATTTATATATTATTATTATAACTCCTTCAACAATTCAATAAATGGATATTCCCTTGATTTCTAGTTATTTTTCCCTATTACAAAACCAACTGCTACAAATATTTTTGTAGATCTTTAGACTTTGTTTTGATTAGGACTAATCCTCCCATAGTTTACCTCTTATTCCTCTTTCTCCCTTCTCTTTTTTCCCCATTTTCCCTGTTGAGTGACATGTATATCTGTACTTATCTCTGTATTTGTGTATTTTTCCCTCCTTTAACCAGTTCAGATCAGAGTGAGCTTCAATTATCAACTACTCGCAGAACCCCTTTTTTCTTGTATAATGCCTTCTTGTGCACCCTAATTATGTAAGTTAATTTTCCCCTTTCTTCTATGTCCCCAGTATTTCTTCTTCCTCTCCCTTTCCAAAGTGAAGATGATCATCAAAAAAATCATAAAGTTAACAATCACTTTAATTAGACTTCCTTTATGGCCCCTAATGAAGATAGGATTATGAGGTGACATAAGTATCATCTCCCTCTATAAAAGTATTATCTCCCTTTATAGAGATGTAAGCATTAATTTTGTTTAGTCTTGTTTTGGTTTTTTTTTATTTTTTGGATTCTTATATTTGTACTCTAGTCTTTATATAAGAAATGCTTGGAAGTCCTCTATTTATTTGCAAATTCATTTTGTCCCTGTGGGATTATACTTTTTTCCTGAGAAATGTATTCTTTTTTGTAAGCCTAGATACTTTTGCCTTCTGGAAATCAAAGCTTTCTACTCCTTCACAGTGGTGGCTCTAAATCTCCTGGAGTCTTGACCATGTTCTCCTTGATACTTGAATTCATCCTTTTTGGTTGTTTGTGGTTTTTGATTTTTGAAATATATCTAGACTCTATGTTTTAATCTTGGCTCTTAAGTAGTCCTACAATAATTAAATTATTCCTCAGTCTGTTTTCCAGGTCAGTTGTTTTTGGTATAGGATCTGTTACATTTTCTTCTATTTATTCAGTCCTTTAACTTTGATTTAATATTTTTTTGCTTCATGCAAATTAAAACCACTATGAGATATCACTTCACACCTATCAGATTAGTTAAGATGAAAAAAAGAAAAAGTTCACTTTTGAAAAGGATGTGGGAAAACTGGCACATTAATGCACTGTGGGTGGAGTTGTGATACAACCATTCTAAAGAGCAATCTAGAACTATGTCCAAATAGTAATAAAGTTAATCATACTTTTTGACCCAGCAATACCAATAATAGGTCTATATACAAAATAAATTAAAAAATTTAGGAAAAAGTTCCACATTTTCAAAAATATTTAGAGCAGCTTTTTGTATAGTGGCAAAGAATTAGAAATTGAGGAAATGTCCAATGTAGCCATGGGGAATGGTTGAACAACTTATGGTATAGGAATGTTATAGAGTACTATTGTTCTATAAGAAATCATTAATGGTAAGACTTTAGAGAGGCACAGAATTACATGAACTGATACTGAGTAAAGGGAAGCAGAATCACATTAACACTGTGATTTGATCAATTATGATGGACACTGCTCTGTTCAGCAGTTCAGAGATCAAGGACAACCCTGGGAGACCTATTCTGGACAATCCTATTCACATCAGAGAAAAATACAAAACTATAGAATCTGAATGTATATTGTGGTTCACTTTTTTAAACATGTTTTTTCTTCCTAACAGGTGGTTTTCTTTCCTTTTCCTTAGTCCTAATTCCTCTTTCACAAAATGACTAATATATGTTAAACAGAAATGCACATGTACAACTTTTACTAGACTGGGGGGGGGGGGCTTGTAGAAAAATACATAACTTATAAATTTGCAGATTGATGAATGTTGAAAAACTACCAAAGCATGTTACTGAAAAAAAAATAAATCTTTGTTTTTTAAAAATAATATTCTTATGTCTTATGGAATTATCTAAGAGAGTTTTTTCCTTGGATGAGGTTTTGAACCTGTTGTGCCTGGCAGTGATTTTTTTTTCCCAATTTTTTTTGTTCTGAAACTCTCCTTTTCTTCCTCTTTCTTTCTTTCTCCCTCTCATTTCATTTTTAAGGTTCTTTTTAAACTAATTCTAGTTGATCTTGTGTTCAAATTGTTTTTCTTTCTGATTCTCTGGACTTCAACACTATATGCCTTTTTCACCCTTTTTACCTTCCTTTTATGTCTTGTGAATGAAATCTCCTTAAGAGAGAGATGCATGTTGAAACTGGCATGCCAGTTGGGGTATAGCCTCAGGAAGATGACCAGTAGCTAACTGAATTTTGTAGGGACATTGTTTCAGGAGATAACATGTATGAATTTCTGAGTCATTCATATAAAACTAACATTCCCCATAGAAGGGGATAAAATCAAGGAAGAGAAAAGAATGTAGTTCATTGGCAGAGGCAGTTGGTGGCACAATAGACAGCACACTAGACCTGGTCAGGAAGATATACTTGAGTTCAGAAGTTTTTGCTTATATTTTTATTTGCTTTCTGGGATTTGATTTCCTTATTGGTAAAACTGAAAGTTAGATAAGATGAATTTTTAAATTAAAATTTTATAATTTTTAATTTTATAAATGTAATTATCAATAAACATGAACATTTCAGTATAGAAAATCATGAAGAAAATCATGAAATCATGAAGTACTGTTATATAGGGGGTTTTAAATGTGAAAATAACATAGCAAAAATAAAATGTCCTGTTTATGCCTCCTTCTTAAGTTCTTATATTTCATATATATTAAAATATTTTCTTTTCCTCTCCACACCTCTTATTATGAACTAACTCGCCCTCCATCCCTAAGTAAAAATACTTCCTTGTAAAAAATGAGTACAATCATGTAAAACACATTGACCATGTCTGAAAATGCTTTATTTTTCACCTGTTACACTTGAAGACTTCCATGTTCTTTTTCATTTCTAAGTCTATTATTCTAAAAGCAATCAGTATGTACTATTTGAGAAAATCCCATATACAGAAGCTTAATTTTAAGGTATAAATAATAACTCCTTTTTAGCTGAAAACTTTTTCATGTTGATTTTTTTTGTTTTTCTGAAATTGACACATACAATAACCCCATATTTCCTCATGTAAATATAAACAGAACAGAGGAATAGATACGAAACTGAATTCCTATTACAAAATATCATAGGTTTCTTGCAGATATAATAAATGCACTGGTTTCAAAGCCACCTTTTGGAACCCCTTTTGTTCTCTCCTCTGTGCATTTTTAGAAATTCTTTAGCAATATTCTTCTTGATTTTTCTTTTTCTATCAGTATTATTAGATTCCCTTTCCTCCCAATCCCACCCCTAAAATTTTAAAAATCTTCCTTGTTAACAAATAAACTTGTCAAGCAAAACAAACTCTTTATTCCTAAGTGTCAGAGCAGAAATTTGAACTGTATGTCTTCTGGACTCCAAATCAAGAACTGCTTCCATTTTATGGTGCCATGAACAGAGAGAAAATATAAAATGGCCCAGTTTTAGGTGGAAAGATATCCATGTTGAGACTGGCATGTCAGTGGTATAGCCATAGGGAGATGACCAGTAGCTAGTTGGATTTTGTAGAGATTTTGCTTTAGGAGATCACAGTTTGAATGGATTTCTGAGTCATTGCCATAAAACTAACAAATATATAGAAGGGGATGGAATTGCCACAGAAGAGAAAAGAATGTAGCTCATTGGCAGAGGCAGAGCATGGGGCTGAAGTCAGGAAGATATACCTAAGTTCAAATCTGGCCTCAGACACTTAATGGCTTTGAGAAAACTTTGTAGGGACAACTTTGGAGGAGTAGAAAGAAAAGGCAACCACTGGGAAAGCACATGGACAAAATGGGCATATAATTAAAGATGTAGTGGGAAAGATGATAAAATCATTATCTCTGGAAGGAGGACTCTGTAAGTTCTCACTTCTCAACAGTCCCCTTTCATTCACTGAATAAGATTCAGTGACAATGTGGAGAGTTTGTACTGATTCCTGCTAAGGAAGGAACAGAAAGACCATGGAGTGAACCAATAGCCCCTAAATCTGTAGATCAGAATTGGTTAGATGAAGTGTAATCTTCAGAATCAGAGCCAAAACATTTATTGGTCCCTTTGTGGTGGCAGAACCTGACCATGGCTGGTAATCTACATTTGCCTTAGCAGAATTTGCTAGAGCCTCTGTTAATAAACTATATAACACAGATTGTAAAGCCACTAAAATCTACCAAATAAAACACTAAAACCTACTAGATATAACATCAACATCAACTATCATCTGAACAGAAATCAATAGGGATGAGAAAAAAGGACAGTATTCTCAACAAGAGGAAACTAGTAGTCTGAAAAGGGTCAAAAATAGAAGTATCCAAAGACGAATCACTTGTTTTATATTTTAGCAAGAAGGCAGCACTAATACTATTAGGACCACTTTAGAGTTATAAAGCACTTTCTTCACAGCCTAATGTGGTTGCTAGTACAACTACTCTTATGCCATTTTAAAGATGAAAGCAATCTCAGAGGTTAACTGTCTTACTCAGCGTCACAGTGTTGGAGGTAGGACTCAGAGCCAGTCCTCACAACTCTTATCTTGCATTCTTTCCACTGTATTTTCCTGCCTTTCCCTACTGGCAGTTCAATTACTCTGAACTTGATACAAATGTCAAGAAAATTCCTTGGTCTGTTAGGACTTTTGTTCTATAGAGGGATGAAGGGCTGAAGCTAGAGAGAAGGCTTTGACATAAATGAATTGGAATTTTTTCAGGCCATGGTTAGGTATCTTTCCTTCCCTGATAGAGGAAACCCATAACTGGGGTTTTCCATAAACCCTAAATTGGTAGGATATCTCCCTAACTGGAGGCACAGAGGAATAACTCAAATACTATTTGGACTCTAGGCACAAAATTGATGGAATGAGAGATGGGGAAAATGACTGATTCCTCCACCCACAAAGAAAGAGAAAGTGGAGGGGGGGAACAGGAGGAGGGAGAAGAGGGGAATGGAATGTGCACTGTGACACCTTACAAACTAAAATTACCATCTTCTCCAAAACCAGTATGTCCCTCTCCAACTACCATTCTCATTCAGACAGTATGGAAAAAGATGGTTCCCTGAGAAGGGGGGTGGGGTCTGAAGAACATAGAGAATCTTTTTTTTACTCCCCCTTCATTGGAAGAGCCAATATGAAGGGAAAAGGATGACAGTATAATATGTGGTCAAGAAAGATAAAATAGGGTCTTCTGGACACTGAGATACAACCTGAGATTTAAGTAATAAAAAAAGTTTCCTCTAAATAAATAGCATGCATGAATTTAATAATGATTCACAGTCCTATCACTAGCATTGCTTAACAAACTAGTTACTATGTATATTCCCCAAATGTTATTCAAGCAGGTTTGAATAAATCAATAAATATAATATGATTACATAACTAAAATTCATGTAGTATATATACATACATATATATGAATAAATTTGAGATCCCAATGAAAAATTGCACCATGGAAATGACAATGCCAACCAATACCAAGTTAATTTAGGCTAAAATCATAAAATAGAGAATCTTTTTTATTTAAGCAAAAGCATAAGCTAAATGGTAGGTTGGGGGGGTTGTAATGGAAGAATTGATTTAGGAGGAAAAGAACATTCTTTCAAAAAATCAAAATTCAATGGGATTCCAGAATAGAAAGTTTAAGTAGCCAATGATCCACTTACTGAATTTTTCTCCACTACAAATTCACTGATGTTCAATAAGGTACACAATCCAAATGAAATCTCTCCCAGTCAATTCAATTAAATTCAATAAACAATTTATTAAATAAATAGTGGGCAACATTGAGTCAGATCCTGGATGAGATACAAAAGTTAGGTTAAGACAGTTTCTGGGTATTGCTAGGTGGTGCAATGGATAGAGCACCAGCCCTGGAATCAGGAGTACCTGAGTTCAAATGTGACCTCAGACACTTAATAATTACCTAGTTGTGTGGCCTCAGGCAAGCCACTTAACCCCATTTGCCTTGCAAAAACCTAAAAAAAGACAGTTTCTGCCCACATGGAGCTTACATTCTAATAAGATACATTCACAAATAATTATATTACAAAACAATATTTCAGTGCAAGCATAGTGCTAAGTTCTGTGTGGGGAAAAGATCATTACCAACTAAAGTGATTAAGATAATTAAATAGAGATTTGAGTTTGGTCTCAAACAACCTGTACAAATAAATACAAGTGAAATTGAGTGAAAAGGATATTCTAGACATAAGGAACCTCATCAGCAACGCCAAGAAGTGAAAAATGACAGAATATATATGTGGAGAAAAACAAGTATGTCTAGTTTCATTGAACCAGAGTGATGGTACTAGATTTGATAGAAATTTAAATGCCAGTCAAAGGAATATGAAAAACTATTCTCTAAGCAAGGAGGTTTTTGAACAGAGAATAAGTACAATGATGTACAACCAAGGAAAGACTGACAGAAGGAAAAATGAATTTGAGGGAAAAGGAAGTAATGAAAGAGATTGGCTATTGCAGAATCTTAGATGGATGATACTTGAGACTTGAACGATTACCACAGCAAAAATAAGTAGAGCATACTGACAGAAGAAATATTGTCCAAGTAGAATTAGCAGAATTTGGTAACTTGGAACGAAAAATAATGCCAAGGTTTTAAAATCTAGGAGAAGGGTGAATTGGCGGTGCCTTTGACAGAAGCAGTGAAATCAAATATACTGCAGACATTTGTTTGGAGTGACAAGAACTAGAAAATAAAGCGCCAGTTGCTTAGACATGTTCATGCAGCCTTAAGAAAACATAAAATTCCCCAGAGAACATATATAAAGAAAACAGGGTGGGTGTGCTGGACCTAGAGTCAATGAAGACCTAAGATCAAATAAAGTCTAAGAGCCACTAACTGTGTAACCCTGGACAAAATACTTAATCTCTGCCTTCCTCAGTCTCCTCATCTAGAAAATGGGCATAATAAGAACAACCCATAAAAATACAATTTATTACTAAGTGAAAAGCCAGATTGAAATTCTACCTTACCTTAAAAGGTTGGAAAAAGAAAAACTAGTGAATGAGTGCAAAGGAAGAATTAAAAGATATAAGTGGAGAAGAAACAGAATGTAGTATCTTTGAAAACAAAGATTAGGGTATAAAAAAAGAGGGGGTATAGATAGTTTTCTCTTTCACATTCTATCTCTATAAAATAGCAATGGAAAAAAGACACCACAATTGGAACCTTAAAATAGCAGTTACTTACTCAGAGTTACTCATGTAGTTTTAATAAAGTGGTTATTGGGATAGAAACCAGACTACAAATTGTCAAGGAGATTGTGAAATATTATCTTATTCTAAGTCTTACAAGCAACCTAGAGAGGTAGATGCTATTCTTATTTCTGTTTTACATAGCTGTATTCAGTTTCAGGCCTTCCATATCCCTAGTTCACTATTTTCTACCTATTCCCTGCACCATCTAGTCACCCCCCCATAAAAATGTTTAATAAAGGAAAAAAATGGGATAGTTTCAGAATAATGTCAATAGGCTTTGCTTTGGTTTGTTTCATTGTTCTTGTACCAGGGAGACCTGAACAAATATGTTTGTATATAGCTGGGAAGGAACCAGTGGAAAAGGAAAAATTCAAGGTGCACAAGAGTTCAACTGATGAAGTAAGGCTTCAAAAGGAGAGATCAACAATGCAAGAAGAGTCAGGTACCATTTCTGGAAACAAAAATGATATGGCTTTTTGAGTTTTTGAGGAAATAAGTTGAAGGGAGCTCCTGTGAGATTGCTAAAATGTTTTTAGTAAACTAGGAGGCTAGGATAGGAGTATGAAAGTATAAGATGTTTGGAACGGATGCTGTAGGGATTGACTTAATTGTAGTGCTTTTCTTTAGTATAAATTTTCCAAATTTTGAGTAAGGTAAAGGTTCTATTTGAAATCCTAACAATTATATTCATCATAAGAATTTACCTTATTAAGGTTTCTCTCTAGTACAAATTTTCTGATGTTTAATGAATGATATGCTTCAGTTAAATTTCTTCCTACAGTCATTACATTTATGTGCTCTCATTCCAGTATTCCCATATTAGGAAAAAATGAATTGTGAAGCTTTCTCTAATTCATTAACTTATTAATGTCAATATAAATTGATGTTCAGCAATTTACATACAATAAGTTTATTGATTTATCTTATTCACAGAAGTTTCTTTCCAGGGATGAACCACCTTGAAGCAGAATGAGGTGTACTGTATACTCTGATGGAAAACCATCCCTCATATATTACCTAAATGTGTTTGATTAAAAATTGTATATTGAGTATGCTGTGTTTTTCTGGGTGAAAGTTTGTTCACATTCATTAGGTTCAGAAGATTGTCTCTCTAATGTGGCATGTCTGGTGTTGAGTAAAGTGCATTTTCTCACAGAAGTCTTTTTCACATCCTTAAGTTTTCTGTCCATTATGCATTATCTGATGCTGAGTGCGTTAAGTACTCCACTGGAAGGCTTTCCCACATTCATTACATTCATAAGGTTTCTCTCCCATATGAATTGTCTGATGCTGAGTTAATCTGTGTTCTCTGGCAGAACACATGCTTACACATGTGTTACATTCATAAGGTTTCTCTCCATTATGAATTATCTGGTGTCGAGTACACTGTGTGTTCCAGCAGAAGGCTTTACCACATTCATTACATTCATAGGGTTTCTCTCCAGTATGAATCATTTGATGTTCAGTAAGGTGTGTGATCTGACGGAAGGCCTTTCCACATTCATTACATTCATAACGTTTTTCTCCATTATGAATTGTCTGATGTCGAGTAAGCTGTGTTCTCTGATGGAAGGCTTTCCCATATTATTACATTCATAGGATTTTTCTCCAGTATGAATTCTGTAATGATAAGTAAGGGATGATCTATGACTGAAAACTTTCCCACATTCATTATATTCATGGGGTTTCTCTCCAGTATGAATGGTCTGATGTCTAGTTAACTGTGTGCTTAGAGAGAAAGCTTTGCCACAGTCAGTACATTTATGGGGTTCTTGTCCAGTAGAAATCCTCCAACTGCAAATGAGCTGTGTATTTTGATCTAAGGTTTCTCTGCATTCATTATAATAACAGGACTTCTCTGCAGTATGAATTCTGTGATGGGAAAATAATGACTGAACTGTGATTGATGGCTTTTCTCACATTCATTCAATTTCTCTTCAGTATACCTAGAATATTGAATTAAGACTTCAATTTATAACAGAAAAAAATTCTCAAAATTAAAAGTATAAAATACTTTTAAGCAGACTCTTATATCTATTTAAACTAAATAATAGCTGAATTTCCTTCTATTTTATATTGTTTTTATAAAGATTCCCAAAGGAACTCTTGGTTGTAGAAAAAGAAATGACCCCTAAACAAAAGTTTGCTAAATTTATTAGTTATGTTTTCTCACTTTTTGGTGTTTTTGTACCTTAGTGCCTTTCCATTACCACTATAATCAAATATAAATTCCTTTTTAACAATCAAAGCACTTCTCAATCTGACTGCCACTTGCTTTTCTAGTCTTATTCCCTCTCATTATTCCCTTCCAAATACTGTCATTCAGCTAAACTGGCCTTTTTGATGTTTCTTATAAATAACATTCCATCTTCAAACTCTCCACCTTCATACAAGTTGTTCCCCATGACCAGAAAGTACTCCTTTCTTATATTTGTCTGTTCAATTCAAACTCAACCATCTACATGAAGCATTTCTTGATTTCTACTTCTCCTCTAACAACTAAACAACTTCTTGCCCCCAAATTGCCATTTATTTTAAATATATTTGTATGTATGTATGTATGTATGTATGTATGTATACTGTCTCCCCAGATGTAAAAAAGTAAGTTCCTTGAGGGCAGTGACTATTATTCTGTCATCCCCATGGGGAACCTGGCACATAGTAAATATTTAATGAATATTTGATTATTTCCTCTCTCTCTCTCTCTCTCTCTCTCTCTCTCTCTCTCTCTCTCTCTCTCTCTCTCTCTCTCTCTTTCTCTTTCTCCAAGGTAAATGGAGTTAAGTGACTTGACAAAGGACACACAACTAGTAACCTATCAAGTGTTTGAGGTCATATTTGAACTCCATATTAGATCCTCCTGACTCCAGGGCTGGTGTTCTATCCACTGAGCTACCTAGATGCCCCAATTATTTCCTTTGAATGATTTTTTATTTGCCTAGAATGTTTCTCTTCATTTCTCTGTTGCCCTTCTAACAGGGTAACATAATCCCAAGCTTCTCCCAATTTGGAAATACTTAGGATCATTCCTTCTGAATCTTCCTTGGGATGGTTCTTCTGTAGAAATAACAATTTTTACATATAACAAGTACAAATAACAAGTTCCAGGTCTAGTCTCACGATCTGAAAGAAATAAAAAAATTAATGTATGCCATTTCCTCTATTAGAAACTAAGATGTTAATTCTTACTTGTCTCCTTTATTGAGAAAAATTATTGCCAAACATATAAGTATAAAATAAGAATCCACCTCATATATATATGGTCAAATATAGTGCTTAAAAGTTTTCATTATTTTTTTTCTCTTTTGATGCTCATTGCAACCTTGGGGCAGCTAGGTGCTAATAGAGTACCAGGTCTGAAGTCAGAAAGACTCATCTTCCTGACTTCAAATCTCACTTCAAATACATACTAATTGTGTGACCCCTGGCAAATCACTTAATCCTATTGCTTCAGTTCCTCATCTATAAAATTAAATGGCGAAGGGGAAGGGCAAATCACTCCAGCATTTTCCCCAAGAAAAATCCCAAATTGGATAATGAAGACACAACTGATAAACAACCTTTGAAGCAGGTAGAGCAGATACTATATTTTTTTCAAAACTCAGACTTTGAAAAGATTTAGCAATTTGTAAGAAATCACATCACTAATAAGTATCAAAGATAGAAATCAAATCAAAGACTATTATTTCCATGTCTACTTCTCTTTTCCTTATACCATATTGCCTTCCCAAAAAAAAATGTCAGTTCAGTGGCAAAATAGGAAGCATGTTAGACTCAGAATCAAGGAGCTCTGAGTTCAAATTCAGCATCAGACATTTATTAGCTATGCAACACTGGGTAAATCACTTAATGACTAACTACCTCAGTTTCCTCATCTGCAAATAGGAATGAAAGTAACATTATTTTCTATTTTTCTTGTGAAAATAAAATGAAATAATATTTGTAAAATAATTGTAAAGTTTGAAGCACTACATAAATTGTAGCCACTAAGTGTGTTGGGCAATTATCTCAAAAGAGATAAATGATACAAGGTAAATTTCCATATATGCTAAAATATTGACTGACAACAGCACATTTTTATAGCAAAGAATTATAAATAAATTAAGTACCTATCAATTAGGGAATGGCAGAGCCATCTGTGGTACATAAATAGAATGGAATGCTGTTATTGTATAGCAAATAACAACAAAAATAAGGAATTTAGGAAACATGTATAAAATGATGTAGAATGAAGTAAGGAGAACAAAGAAAAAACATAGGTATAATGACTATGATAATATAAATGAAAAGAAACTAAAAAGGTCAATTCAGAGTAATTTTAATGATCAATCTTAGTCTTCAAAAAGAGACAAGAAATATTTTCTGGTCCTCTGAGCCAAGGGATAGGGAAACAGTGGGGATGTAGAGTTAGATATAGTCAATGGGAGGGAGAGTGATGGTCTGTATCTGGAAATGAGTAATAAAAAAAACATGAAAAAAGTATCAATAAAAGCATCAAAATATTTTAAAGGAAATCTACATATTTACTGGATACAGTTTTCTGTATTGACTGTCAAAGATGCATTTTATTGATATTTAGGCAATAAACATTCTTCATTCATTTGGTCTTTCTTATGTATATGGATAGGCCTAATTCCTTTTAATAATTACAGATGTCTTCTATAAAGGTTCTGAAATGTTTTGGAGTTTAATGTAAGAAAAAAATATCATTTTCAAATAGAACTTCCAATAACAATATTTGGGGAGACTATAGATGATAATC
The DNA here is from genome assembly GCF_037893015.1 of Macrotis lagotis. Lineage (NCBI taxonomy): Eukaryota > Metazoa > Chordata > Mammalia > Peramelemorphia > Peramelidae > Macrotis > Macrotis lagotis. The sequence goes on along the minus strand of NC_133658.1, from coordinate 80,476,616 downwards.
ACTTAAGATAGCAGGAATCAATCTGCATTGTTGGAAGGAATTAAGGAATCAATAAGATTACAGATGCATTTAAGTATTGAATATATAATATGTAACTTCAAATAGCAAAACTGGAAACAATGGGGTGAGCGTTGAAGAAAAGTCACTTTCAGCTAATCACAAAAGTTTAATATCTCTGCAATTAGAACCATCTAATATCAGATAGAATGCCTCATAGGAACATAAAATGATTGGGCTAGAAGAAATCTTAAGAGATTCTATAGCTCAACACTCTATTTTTTCTTTTAATATTTTATCTCTCTTTATATCACTATCACACCCCACTGATTCTCCCCACCTCTAAAGAGCTCTCTCCTTTGTAACATTTGTGAATACACTTGGGATCTTTCCTTCTGTCTTTGATCTTCTTGAAGATATATCAAGTAGTAATATATTTTGAACTCCCCTTGTGTATCACCCATTCTCCAATAGAATATAAGTTCCTTGAGGACAGAGACTGCTTTGGTTTCTTAATTGTCTATCTGAGAGTTCTTTTTTTTTAACAAAAAAATAATTTTATCTTTTAAATTATTTTTTGAAGGATCTAGATATTTTATATAATTACAATAATTTTGTTTTAAGAGTAAACATAAACCCCCCTCCACCCCCAAGATGAGAAACCTCAAAAATAGTGAGAGAGAAAAAAAAAGTGTACTTCAGTCAGTGTTCAGATTCCATTGGCTATCTCTGGGGTGAGTTGCTTTCTTCATCATGAGTCCACCAGAGAGGTTGCTTTGATATTTTTTCCACAGTTGCTGTTACTAGCTGTATTTCCCTCCACTCTATTTCTCCCCACTCTCATTTATTCTATTCTCTCTTTCCTATCATTCTGGCCCTGTCCAAAAGAATATTGTAGGGGCGACTAGGTGGCATAGTGGATAAAGCACTGGCCTTGGAGTCAGGAGTATGTGGGTTCAAATCTGGTCTCAGACACTTAATAATTACCTAGCTGTGTGGCCTTGGGCAAGCCACTTAACCCCCCATTTGCCTTGTAAAAAACCTTAAAAAAAGAATATTGTATCTGAGTACTCTCTCCCACAATCTTCCCTCTCTTCCATTATCTATTCCCCCTTCACTCCTCCCATTTTCCCTTATTCCCATCCTTTTCTTCTTTTTCTCTGGGGTAAGAAAGATTTCTATACCCTATTAAATGTGTATGTTATTTCCTCTCTGAGTCATTTCTGATGAGAATGAAGGCTCACTCATTACCCCTTGCCTTCCCCCTTTCCACTCCATTGAAAAAGAAATTTCTTAGCTTCTTCATCTCCTTTCCCTTTTTCCCAATACTTTATTATCTATTGACTCCATCTTTTTAATATATTATACCATTATATATTCTGGTCCTTCCTATGCCCTGTCTATATATGATCCTTCTAACAGCTCTTATAAATGAGAAAGTTCATATGAGTTTCAATATTTTCTTCCCATGCATGAATACAAACAGTTCAGTATCATTAAGTTCCTCATAATTAATCCTCTCATCCACTCCCTCTATGGTTCACCAGAGTCCTGTACTTGGAAGATCAAACTTTCTGTTCAGCTCTGGTTGTTTCAATAAAGTTTGAAAGTTCCCTGTTTCATTGAAAATCCATCTTTTTCCTTGAAAGAGGATGTTCAGTTTTGCTGGGTAGTTTATTCTCGGTTGTAAACCAAGATCTTTTGCCTTCCGGAATATCATATTCCAATCCCTACAAGCCCTTAATGTAGATGCTGCTAGATCCTGTGTAACCCTGACTATGGAGTCTCGGTAGTTGAATTGTTTGCTTCTGGCAGCTTTTAGAATTTTCTTTTTTTTAATTGAATATTTTATTTATTTTGAATTTTATAATTTTTCCCCCTATCTTACTTCCCTCCCCACAGAAAGCAATTTGTCAGTCTCTACATTGTTTCCATGCTGTATATTGATCCAAATTGAGTGTGATGAGAGAGAAATCATAACCTTAAGGAAGAAACATAAAGTATAAGAGATAACAAGATCAGATAATAAGATATCAGTTTTTTCCCTAAATTAAAGGGAATAGTCCTTGAACTTTGTTCAAACTCCATGGTTCTTTATCTGGATATAGGTGGTATTCTCCATTGTAGATAGCCCAAAATTGTCCCTGATTGTTGCACTGATGAAATGAGCATGTCCATCGAGTTTGAATATCGCCCCCATGTTGCTAATACAGTATACATTGTTTTTCTGATTCTGCTCATCTCACTCAGCATCAATTCATGCAAATCCCTCCAGGCTTCCCTGAAATCCCGTCCCTCCTGGTTTCTAATAAAACAATAGGGTTCCATGACATACATATACCACAGTTTGCTAAGCCATTCCTCAATTGAAGGACATTTACTTGATTTCCAATTCTTTGCCACCACAAATAGGGTTGCTATGAATATTTTTGTACAAATGATGTTTTTACCCTTTTTCATCATCTCTTCAGGGTATAGACCCAGTAGGTATTGCTGGATCAAAGGGTATGCTCATTTTTGTTGCCCTTTGGGTGCAATTCCAAACTGCTCCCCAGAAAGGTTGGATGAGTTCACAGCTCCACCAACAATGTAATACCATCCCAGATTTGCCACAACCCTTCCAACAATGATTGTTATCCTTTCTGGTCATATTGGCCAGTCTGAGAAGTGTGAGGTAGTACCTCAGAGAAGCTTTAATTTGCATTTCTCTAATAAGTAATGATTTAGAACAATTTTTCATATGACTAAGGATTGCTTTGATCTCATCTATAAATTGCCTTTGCATATCCTTTGTCCATTTGTCAATTGGGGAATGGCTTTTTTTTAAAATTTGACACAGTTCTCTGTATATTTTAGAAATGAGTCCTTTGTCAGAAACGTTAGTTGTAAAGATTGTTTCCCAATTTATTACATTTCTTTTGATCTTAGTTACAGTGGTTTTGTCTGTGCAAAAGTTTTTTAATTTAATGTAATTGAACTCATCTAGTTTGTTTTTAGTGATGTTCTCTACCTTTTTCCTTAGTTGTAAATTGCTTCCCTTTCCACAGATCTGACCGGTATACTAGTCCTTGATCTTCTAGTTTGTTTATAGTTTTGTATCTTATGTCTAAATCCTGTATCCATTTTGATCTTATCTTGGTATAGGGTGTGAGGTGTTGGTCTAATCTAAATTTCTTCCATACTAACTTCCAATTTTCCCAGCAGTTTTTATAGAAGAGAGAGTTTTTATCCCAATAGCTGAACTCTTTGGGTTTATCAAACAGCAGATTACTATAATAATTTCCTGCTATTGCAACTTGTCTATTCCACTGGTCCACCACTCTATTTCTTAGCCAATACCAGACAGTTTTGATGACTGCTGCTTTATAATTTTAGATTAGATAGGGCTAAGCCACCTTCTTTTGCACTTTTTTCATTAAATCTAAGGCATTCTTCTCCTCATTTGCCTTGTGTTTTGCTTTTTTTCCATTTGGCCTAAACTGGTTTTTAACATATCATTTTCTTCAGCATTTTTTTGCATTTCTGTCCCCAAACTGCTGATTTGGTTTTCATGATTTTTCTGTATTGCTCTCATTTCTCCTCCCAATTTTTCCTCCACCTCCCTTAATTGCTTTTCAAAGTCTTTTTTTGAGCTTATCTATAGCCCATTTTCTATTTCTCTTGGAGGTTCTGGATATGGAAGCTTCAATTTTGTCATCATCTGAGTATGTGTTTTGATCTTCAATGGGACTAAAGTAATTTTCTATGGTCAGATTCTTCTTTTTCTGTTGTTTACTCATTTTCTCAGCTCACAACTAATTTATAGCATTTACAGGGCTTTGGGGGTGTTTTGGGGGGACACCACCCTGGGATCTTTATTCCTCCAAGGTCTTATGCTCTCTTGCCTGTGCTTTGATATGTAGATGATCACAGCACCTCTGTCCTGGAGCTGTAAGGAGGAGCCCTACTTGGCTATTTTAGTATGGAAGTCCAAACTGCAACCTAAATCTGAGTGTGGGCAAACAGAAGAGTCCTGCCCCCAGGGAGAGCAGAGAAATTTCTGCAGTCTCCCCTGACCCCTTTACCATCTGTGGCCTATGTTCTGGAGGTACAGGCTGGTTTTTCCCAATTCTCGCTGCAGGTTCTGCATTCTCACTGCAGGTTCTGTGACCAGTGCTCCCTCACTCCATACTCATTTCTGGTGTAGCAGAATTCTCTCCCCACCCCTTCAAGCTGTTCCCGGACTATGCTGCAACTGGAGCTCTTCCAACTCCCCAGTCCCAGTGAAACACACCTTTCCTGCAGAACTTCTAAGTTCTTGGACTGGGAAAATGTATCACTCAGTCTTTCTGTGGGTTCTGCCTTTCTAAATTTTTGGCTAGAATCATAACTTGACAGCTTTTGGAGTTTTGGGGGAAAGGAGTTCCCCGGAAATGTTGCCTTTAAGCTGCCATCTTGGCTCCATCCCCCTGAGAGTTCTTAGCAGTATCCCAAACTAAAGTCCTTAATGAATGCATGTTGAATTGATAAAGAAAGAAAAAGAAATGATTATGAGATACTTTTTAAAACAAGAAAAAGGACATGAGAAGGTAAAGGAATTAATCCAATGTGAAACACTTTATTTTGAACAAAAGGGGAAAAGATGAAGAATTTTTACAATAATTTTTTTTCATATTAAAGAAGTGGGAAAAAGTGGGTACCTAATATGGGAGGATGGTTGAATAAATTATACTTATGAATATAATGGGATTTTATTATACTGCAAGAAATAATGAATAGAAAGTATCAGAGAAGTATAAAAAGATTCATAGGGACTTATGGAGAGCAAAGAGAACAGAACTAGGGGAACAAGTTATACAATGATTACTAGAAAGGAAAGCAACTCTGAAAGACTTTAGAACTCTAGCAAGTATTAACCAATCATGACTTCAGAAGGTCAACAATTAATGCTTCCCCTCTCTTGAAGGTGCAGTATTAACCTAGAATGATACATTAGAATGTGACATACATTATCAGATATGGCCAATACTTTGGGTATGCTCTTCTATTAAAAGGAAAAGCAGTAATAGTGAATGAGGGAAAAATAAAAGAGAAAAAATATCAATAAAACAGTGATAAACCCAGAGAAGATAAGTGGGTTCTGAAGAAAACAGACAGGTACAGATCTGGGTCTATCTTGTTAATCAATGATATACTTAGTTTCATATACAGTCCTCTTTTTTGTTCTCTAAATATTAAGATGTTTATGCTTAAGTTCATAATAAAGAAAATTTAAAATAGAATTGGTAGTGTTTCCAAAGTACCTCCACAAATACCTTTTGTGTCTGTCCCTTCTCTTTTTCTGCTCACATAATTACTACCCTAGATAGAGCCTTCTTTATCTGGCACCCAAATCTTCACAATCTAATTGTACTCCCTGAATCTGATGTCTCCTCTGTCCAAAACTTCCTTCACATAGTTGCCAAAATGATATTCCTAAAACAGATTTGACCATGTCACTCCACTACCCCAATATCCTTCCTATTAAGGATCCCTGTTATCTCTAGGATAGAAAATAAAATCCAGAACCTGACATTTAATGTCTTCAATGATATGAGTACTATTTACCTATAAAATAATTGTTTTTAGGTTTTTGCAAGGCAAATGGGGTTAAGTGGCTTGCCCAAGGCCATACAGCTAGGTAATTATTAAGTGTCTGAGGTCAGATTTGAACCCAGGTACTCCTGACTCCAGGGCCGGTGCTTTATCCACTGCGCCACCTAGCCGCCCCTAAAATCATATTTCAAAGTATTCCAATTTATGTATACTTTTTCAAATTAGCCTGTTATCTGTTCATTATTTATTGTGTGTGCGTGTGTGTGTGTGTGTGTGTATACACATATACATGTATATTTAACACTGTATTTCCCACTTCTCTGGACAAGTCATTTAACCTGCTTACCTCAGTTTCCTAAAGCTGATTTAGAAAAATTTACTAAATAATTTGATATTTATTTGGTAACTGATATCCACAGTTGCATAATACATTGTAAAATAGAAATATGAAGTCAGCAGCTTTGTTGTTTTGATCTCATAAGCACACTGAACTTGATCTCAGTAAACCTAGATTTGAGCCTTGGTTATGTCACAGATGACCTGTGCTACAATAGGTCCTTTTACCCCTCTGGGTCTGTCATTTTACTCATAAAATGAAGACAATATTTGCCCTGCCTACTCAAGGTTCATGGGAGACAATGTAAATGTAAAGGCTTTGTGACCATGAATTGTTGTATTAAATGCATTTAAAAAATTATCAAGGTGGGAGTATCTTCACTCCATCTTTTAATTATTTACTTGCCATTTCCAGCATTCAGTTTTCATAGGAGTCTGATAATGGCATCAGGAAAATTTAATTATTAAGGATTTAAGAATCAGTCACCTATATAGGGTGGCAGGTTGTCAGGAATGACAAGAATAAAATTTCTTGCTGTATATGCCTTTACCTTCTCCTCATATGGCAGTATGGCGAGGCCCTTACTGATGAACTGGGATGAAGGAGGAAAAAAATATAAGGGCAAATAGTGGTAGAGTGGATAGAGTAACAGACTTGAAGTCAGGAGGATCTGAGTTTGAATCTAGTCTCGGACACTTGACATTTACTAGCTGTGTGACCTTGGATGAGTCACAACAGTTGACTTGCTAAAAGACTATTTTATGAGGAAGTCACACAAGGCAAACCTTCTGGGGGAGGTGGGGAGATAAGATGAAGCAATACAATGACACTTTCAAAGTCTCTCTTAAGGAATTGATTGTGCAGCGGGAGACACTAGCATAAGGCTATCTAGCATGGTATGCCCCCATCAGAGAGGCATGCTGTGTGAGTAAGGCAGACCTGAATCAAAGGAAATGTGAGATGGATATGCTTAGAGTACCCACTCAAGGTGTTCACATGGACTGTTTGTGTCCTATGCTACCACTGATCTTATCAGTCATATTTAGACAGACTATAACTTACCTCTAACATAATGATAAAGATTTGGTTTTCTTCAGTAAAAAAGGACAAGAACCAACCAACCAGCACCCAGGCCAAAGTTAAGTGAAAGGGGAAAGTAGGGACAAGACACAAATAACAGTATTCAAGGGAAGTAGAATCTCAAGAGCAGGAACCTCCACTCATTTAACAGATTTTGTTTCTGCTACATTCATAATTCTCTACATCAGTACCTTACTTGTATTTATATTAGAGAGAATGGATTAACTGTAAAAGATATTGTGGAGAGAGGATGGGCAAGACCTAACAATTGATCAAAAACAAAACAATGGAGATCAAGATTAAATAATAATGTTGAAATTTTGAACATAGGTCACTGGAAAGATCACCTCCCTGATGTCATGGTCTTCTGCGAAAATGAAGGACAAATATTAGAGAGAGAAAAGATGATGATGATGATGATGATGATGATGATGATGATGATGATGATGATGATGATGATGATGATGATGATTTGGGTGGGGGGGGAGAGCATGTTGACTTTGAGATATTTATGATGTCTGATTTGTCCAGCTGTATATGATATAAGACTAGAGCTCCAGGAAATGATGCAGCCTGGATATATAAATTTGTGAGTAACATACATAGTGATGAAACTGAAGATCACAAAACCAACTCTTTTCTCTTCTCTTACCCCAATCAATCATTTCTTTTCTATTCATTCTCTCCTGGTTCCTCGCTTGCTATTTAAACATTTACTCAAGGCTACTGTTATTAGAGATATTTGTAGCCCACTTCACTTTAAATGTTTTGTTAGTCTCTTCCCAAGTTTTCATTTTTTGTTGGTTTTTTTTGTTGTTTTTTTTTGTTTTAGGTTTTTGCAAGGCAATTGGGGTTAAGTGGCTTGCTCAAGGCCACACAGCTAGGTAATTATTAAGTGTCTGAGACCAGATTTGAACCCAGGTACTCCTGACTCCAGGGCCGGTGCTTTATCCATTGCGCCACCTAGCTGCCCCTCTTCCCAAGTTTTCTGTCAGAGACCACTCTTCCTAGAGTGTGTAAAATGCTGATCAGCTCTACTCTTTTTCCAAAAAGTGTTTAAGTTCTCAATATACAGTTGAAATCCACTCAGAGCATGAGAAAGTATTTTTCCCTATTCAAAGTAGCTCTAGCCATTCTCAAAAATGTTAATTGCCTAATAATGAATAAACATGAAGCAAAGTAAAAAAATTTCCTGCATGCAAATAAAATGTGAAGACAAACTATAATAATAGAAAAGCTGAGAACCAAGCATGAGGTTGTTTGGTTTTTTTACTCATTTTTCTAGCCTTACTGAACTCAGACTTTGTTTGCTGGAGGAAAAATCTGGGCTTTGGGCAGTCCTATTTTGTATTTTGGATCCTGCTATTGCTTTCTCCAGGTGGTAAGTGCTGTATTCTTCAGGGATCACAGGGATAGCTCAGATTGGAGACCAGCAATCTGAGAACAACAGTGCTGTCTTATGCAAGGAAATGTATGACTGCTATCCCCCACAACCCCCCATCTGAACTTGGCAAGTTCCTGAACCAGATATAATACAACTTTGGACTTGCCCCAGTTAGAGTTCCTGCAGACTGCTTCAGACCCCAGCCAGAGTCAGCTAACTGGAAATCTCTGCAATTTCTGAGCACCAGAACTGCAGGCTTCCATCCCTGGTTATTCCACTGCAAGCTTCATACTAAGCTGAAAACTGGATCTGAGTCCCCACTTTATTTCCAGAGTCAATCACACATCTACTTTTGGCTTCTGCTCTTAATCTTTGCCCTGTACACAGTCTAAGTCCACAATTACTCCTTTCCCTGGTCAGGTACTCCAGGCTTAATTCTCCTCTTGAAAGGATTTGAAGTTCTGAAGCTCTTGAATACCTGCAATGATCTACCCATTGGCCATTCCTGTTTCCCTTGCACAGTACCAGGCCTATCCATGTTGGATCTTTTCTTGCCCTAGTGCAGTCAGTTCAGTTTCTCCATGCTGGAAGGATCTGCAGAGTACATTTCCAATATCTGCAGACCCCCCCTCTTCTTGTGCTAACCTGGCCTGGAAAACAGACTCATGATTTTCTCTTGGATTTTCTGTTTGGGACTCAGTCTGGTGTTTTTTTTTAGGTCTTTGCTGAATTCATTGTTTTGGCTACCTGGCCTGAATTGCTTTACCTTATTCTACTATATGGCCTAGTCTGCCCTGAAACACTTTCTCTAGTCTCAATCCTACAAAAAAGCAATTTATGCTAATTCAAACAGGCTAGAGAACGAAATGAGGAGAGTTGAGGTAAGAAATGGAATAAGTGCCCAACATCTAGGCCTGCACCACGCCTGAAGGAAAGGTAACAGAAACCCAGTGGAGACCAGCCCTGTTTCCTTAGGATCTGTTCTTTGCAGGCATCAAGTCTAACAAAACTTAAATCCCCTGATGCAAGAGGAGACTCCAGCAGCTTAACAGTCCAACTCTCTGCATATCCAGCAGAGAGTGAAGAATCAGAAATAAGAGAATTTAAGAAACAGAATGGAAGCACCACAGATTTCAAGAGGAAAATAACTCAAAAATCCAGAGCATAAGTAAAAATGCCAATAGAGAGAATCCTAAAACTAGAAGGAAGACTGGGTCCTGAACCTTCAAAAAGATTACAGAACATAGGTGGAGCCAAGATGGCTGAGTAAAGGCAGGGAGTCCCCCAAGTTTTCCCCCCAAACCACTCCAAATACTTTTAAATAATGATTCTAACCAAATTTTAGGGTGGCAAAACCCACAAAAAAGATTGAGTGAAACAATTTTCCGGCTCATAACAGCTTGGAAGATCTACAGGAAGGGTCTGTTATATTGCCATTAGAAAGGCATCACAGTGCAGATCTGTAGACAAAAGTGAGGCACAGCATTTCTTCACTCACATCCAATCCATATGTTTGTCATGGTATGATCTCCCTGATGTAATGCTTTTTTTCAAGAATGAAGGATAGGGGCAGCTAGGTGGGACAGTGGATAGAGCACCAATCCTGGAGTCAGGAGAACCTGAGTTCCAATATGACCTCAGACATTTAATCACCTAGCTATGTGACCTTAGGCAAGTCACTTAACCCCATTGCCTTGCAAAAAAAAAAAAGAATAAGGGATAAACATCAGTCATTTCAGTCGAAATCAACAATTCGTGATGCCATTTAGGGTTTTCATGGCAAAGAAACTGGAGTGGTTTGTCATTTCCTTCTCCAGCTCATTTTATGGATGAGAAAACTAGGGTATACAGGATTAAGTAGCTTTCCACAGTTACATAATTCTCTGAGGCCAAATTTGATCTTGAGTCTTCCTGTCTCCTGACCCAGAACTGTGCCATTTAGCTGCCCAACTATGGGGCAAAACAAAAACAGCCATTTCAAAACATTCAATAACTTGGGACTTATTCTTCTACTATTACAATATCAATGGGAACAGTGAGGATGATAGTGAGACATATGTAGGATTTGTTTCATGGTACTTCAAAGAAGAAAGTTTTTATTTTAAAAAGTATGTTTCAATCTCCATTCAGACTCTACCAGTTCTTTGAGTGGAGATGGATAACATTTTTCAGCTTAAATCCCTCAGTGATATCTTGAATCATTATATTCCTGGGAATAGCAAAGTCATTTACAATTGATCTTCATACAATATTGCTGTTATTATGTACAATGTTGTCCTGGTTCTGTTCATTTCACTTTGAATCATTTCATGTAAGTCTTTCTATATTTTTCTAAAAGCATCCTATTTATTATTTCATATAGCACAATCACATACTTATTCAGTAATTCCCTAATCGATGAGTATCCCTTCAATGTCCAATTTTTTATACCAGTAAATGACCTGCTATATTTTTCTACAAATTACTAGGTTTATATCCATGCATTTTTCTCTATATAGGTCCTTAATTTTTCTTGTTTTTAATCTCCTTGGGATACAAACCTAGTGATGGCATTACTGGGTCAAAGGAGATGAATGATTATTTATAGCCCTTTGTGCAGACTTCCAAATTGCTCTAATCAACTCACAATTCCATCCAGATTTCATTAGCATCCCAGTTTTCCCTATATGCCCTCCAACATTTATCATTTTCCTTTTCTGTCATTTTACCCAATTTGATGGATGTGAGATGGTACCTCAGAGTTGATTTAATTTGAATTTCTCTTTACCTCAGAGTTGATTTAATTTGAATTTCTCTTATCAATAGAAGTTTAGAGCATTTTTTATATGACTACAGGGAGTTTTGAATACATTAAAAACTACTAGTTCATGTTTTTTTGATCACATATCAGTTGGGATTAATAAATTTGACTTGGTTCTCTATATATTTGGGAAATGGGGAGGGGCACAGTCAAGATGGCAGTGTGAAGGCAGAATTCCTGGAAACTCATTCCCCCCAAAACACCAAAAGCCATCAAATTGACTCTAGTCAAAATTTAGAGGGGCAGAACCCACAGAAATGTTGAGAGCTACTTGAGCGAGTTTGGGTCAGAGGTCAGTTATAACTAAATGACCTAAGCTTTGGTGACCCTCAAGCCTGAAGGCTTTCCACAGAACTTTGATTTGATAACACAACTGCATCATTTGTGGCCTCACCCTGTTCCAGAACTTTTTGACATGAGTTACATCCTGCTAGATTACATCCTGCGCAAGTTAGAGTTACATCACTGTTTTCATCCTATATGCTAATTTTGTGGTTTTCTTCCATAAGAACTGTTTAATGTTTCCAATAAACAGCTCTGTCAGTGTCCTGCTGACACTCCCCACCTGTGTATTATTGTAATTTCTTTTCTCTCCTGAGCCGAATCCAGCCCCTGGTGGACAGTGGCACTTTACACAGAATGATTGAGTGATACAGTTTCCCAGTTCAAGACAACTTAAAAGTTCCATGGGAAAAGTCTATTTCACTGGGACCAGGGATTGAAAAAAGCTGCTGCAAGCATGGTCCTGAGTGCAGCTGCAGCCACAGCCACAGTGCTGCCAGCCACAGCCACAGTGCTGCCAGGTCAAGTACCTGGTTCCCTAGGGGGGGGGGGTAACTTGGGTTGTGGCGGGGGGGGGGGGGGTGATTTCCAGACCTCCTGGCCCTGGGATCACTAGGAAAAGCTTGAAGGTGTGGTGAGAGAACTCTGGCACACTAGAGTGAGTGCGGAGTAAGCGCCAGCCTCAGTGCAACCCTGCAGTGAGAACTTGCAGCAGGAATTGGGGAAGCCAGCCTGTACCTCCAGAGTGCAGATCACAGGGTTGGAGGAGACTGCAGAGGTCCCTCTGCTCTCCCTGGGGCAGGATTCAGCTATTTGCCCACACCCAAATCCTAGCTTGCAGTTTGGGCTGCCATACTACCATAGCCAAGCAGGGACTCTCCTCACAACTCCAGGGCAGAGGGGAATGCCTGTGGTCATCCACATATCAAAGCACTGGCAAGAAAGCAGTCAGAGCCTCTCATAAGACCTTGGAGGAATTAAAGTCCCAGTGGGGCCCCCAAAAAACCCCAAAGCATTTGAAATGCAGTAAATCAGTCATAAGCTGAGGAAATGAGCAAACAAAAGAAAAAAAAGAATCTGACTATAGAAAATTACTTTGGTCCCGTGGAAGATTCAGAAGATGACAAACTTGAAGCTTTTGTATCCAGAACTTCCAAGAGAAATAGAAAGTAGACTCAGGCTATGGATGAGCTCAAAAAAAGACTTCGAAAAGCAATTAAGGGAGGTAGAGGAAAAATTGGGAGGAGAAATGACAGCAATGCAGATAAATCATGAAAACCAAATCAATAGCTTGGTGAAAGAAATAAAAAAAGTACTGAAGAAAATAATATGTTAAAAACCAGGTTAGGCTAAATGGAAAAAGCAACACAAAAGGAAAATGAGGAGACGAATTCCTTAAAAAGCAGAATTGGCCAACTGGAAAAGGAAATAAAAAAACTCTCTGAAGAAAATAACTCTTTCAAATGCAGAATGGAACTAAAGGATGATGATGACTTTGCAAGAAATCAGAAATAAATAAAACTGTTCAAAAAACCCCTCAAAATTAGATGAAAATGTGAAATATCTCATTGAAAAACCAACCTCAAAAAACAGATCCAAGAGAGATAATTTTAAAATTATTGGGCTACCTGAAAGTCATAAACAGGAAAAAGAGCCTAGACTTCATTTTTTAAGAAATAATACAGCAAAATTGCTCTGAGATCCTAGAAGCAGAGGGTAAAATAGAAATTGAGGAAATTCACCAATCACCTCCTGAAAGAGATTCAGAAGAAAAACTTCCAGGAATTTTATAGCCAAATTTCAAAACTCCCAAGTCAAAGAGAAAATACTAAAAGATGCCAGAAACAAACAATTCAACTACCATGGCTCTATAGTCAGGATTACACAGGCTCTGTCAGCATCTACATTAAGGACTCATGGAGTTTAGAATATGATGTTCCAGAAGGCAAAAGATTTTGGTTTACAACCAAGAATCAACTATCCAGCAAAACTGAACATCCTCTTTCAGAGGAAAAGATGGATTTTCAATAAAACAGGGGACTTTCAAACTTTCCTAATGAAACAACCAGAGCTGAACAGAAAGTTTGATCTCCAAGTACAAGACACAGGTGAACCATAGAGGGGGTGGAAGAGAAGAACTAATTATGAGGAACTTAATGATGTTGAACTTTTTTGTATTCCTGCATGGGAAGAAGACACTGATAACTCATATGAACTTTCTTAACAAGGCATAGGAAGGAGTACAGTCAATGGGTGATAAAAGAAAGTACTGGGAGGAAGAGAAAGGAGAGGAAGAAGGAGCTAAGATATTTCACATAAGATTCAAGAAAAAGCTTTTTCAATGGAATGGAACAGGGAAAGGATGGGGGAATGAATGAGCCTTCATTCTCATCAGAAATGGCTCAGAGAGGAAATAACATATACAATTAAAAGGATATAGAAATCTATTTTACCCTAAGAGAAAAATCAGAAGAAAGAGATGGGATAAGGGGGAAGGGGGGTGGGGAAGGAAGGGGGGTAGGTGATAGAAGAGAGGGAAGATCATGGAAGAGGGTACTCAGATACAACACACTTTGTAACAGGGACAGGTTGAAAGGAAAGACAATAAAATAAATGAGAGTGGGAAGGAACAGAGTGGAGGGAAATACAGCTAGTAATAGCAACTGAGGAAAAAAATATTGAAGCAACTTCTTTGGTGGACTTATGATAAAGAAGGCAACTCGCCCCAGAGACAGAGCCACTGGAATCTGAACACAGACTGAAGTACATTTTTTTCTCTCTCTCACTATTCTTGATGTTTTTCATCTTCTTGGGGGGGTATGTTTACTCTCATATTATTGTAATAATATACAATAAACCAAAAAATGGAGCCTTCATCAGAGAAACTTGCTGTAAAAATTCTTCAGTTATGATTACTAATTTTATTCTTGCCTTCCTATTTCCCATTTATCTACTCTCCCTGTCCTCTCACCTTGTCTTCAAAATTGTTTTTACTCTACTACTTCCTCCAATCTCCCTCCTTTCTATCAACACCCTCCCCTCCTCTTTGTCCTTCCCCTCCTACTTTCCTGTAGGGTAAGATATTTCTATATATTATTCCTTCTTTGAGCCAAGTCAGATGAGAATAGGATTCATGTCCTAACACCTCTTTCCCTTATATCCCCCATCTTCTTGTAAACTATAAAAAGATGTAAAAGTTCTTTTGTATGAGATAATTTATCTCATTCTGTCTCTCCTTTTCCTTATTCCCAGGGCAAGAGAAATCTCATTCATTCCTTAATTTTACTTTTTTTTTTTGATAATCAGCCCATCATATTCAACTCATATGTCTGGCTTCTATGTGTACTCCTTCTAACTGCTCCAACAAAGAGAAAGTTCCTAGAGTTACATGTATCTCATAATATAAAGTGTTAACCTTATTGAAACCCTGTGATTTCTCTTTCCTGATTACCTTTATAATGCTTCTTTTGAGTCTCGTATTTGAAAGTCAGATTTTCTATTCAGCTCTGGTCTTTAGGAATGCTTGAAATTCCTGTTTCACTGATTATCCATTTTTTGCCTCCTGAAGAATTATACTCAGTTTAACTGGGGTTTTTGCTTGTTTCTTTCTGTTTATAATATTTTTCTTCTTGACCTGGGAGCTCCAAAATGTGGCTATAATATTACTGGGAGTTTTCATCCAGGGATCTCTTTTAAGAGGTGATTGGTAGATTAAGTTTTTATTTTATCCTTTGGTTCTAGAATTTCAAGGCAGTGTTCCTTTATAATTTCTTGAAAGATTGAGATTCAAGCTCTTTTTTGATCATGGCTTTCAGGTAGTCCAATAATTCTTAATTTATCTCTCCTTGTTCTGTTTTCCAGGTCAGTGGCATTTCTCATGAGATCTTTTGCATTTTTTAATATTTTTCACTCTTTTGATTTTGCTTTGTTTCTTGATTTCTCATGGAGCTGTTAGCTTTCATTTGCCCAATTCTTATTATGAAGGAATTATTTTCTTCATTGATCTTTTTAATATTGTTTTTCATTTGGCCATTTCTACTTTTTTTAAGGAATTCTTTTCTTCAGTGAATTTTTGTATTTCTTTTTCCATTTGGCCAATTCTGTTTTTTTAAGTCATTCATTTCTTCATTGGATTTTTTTTGTGCTTCTTTTAGCATTTATCCTATCCTGTTTAAGGTGTTATTTTCTTCAGTACTTTTTTTGTACCTTATTCGCAAAATGTTGACTCTTTTTTTTCATGATTTTCTTGTATCATTGATATTTCTTTTCTTTTGTCTCACTTGAGTTCTAAAATTTTTTCAAGTTCTTCCAATAATTCTTTGGGGGCCTGAGATCAATTCACATTTTTCTTTGATTCTTTAAATGTAGCATTTTTAACTTTTGTATTTTGATCTCTCCTGTCCTCATAATAACTTTCTCTGGTCATGGTCATTTTTGTTTGCTCATTTCCTAGTCTATCTTTGACTTTTCATAATATGTTAAAATTAGGCCCATTCTTACAATACTTAGAATTTGAGTTATCTCAAAAGAAAAAATGACTTATAAGCATGGAAATGCTTTAAAAAGAAATCCATATAGAGATCCACTTTTACTAAGGGTTATGCCTTTGAACATGGCTAAAAGTTGAAAATATTTTATTATGAGTACTGTTTTTAGTTTATATATTTATACATTCCATTCTGTCTTTGGTTACAATATTATTTATTATGGCAATTTTTGAAAGAATTCATTAGCATCTACCTTCTTATAAAAAGTGTCATGTTATTAGTTCCTTAGCAGAACATCAATCTTCTAATGGGAGAATGAAATAAGCAAAGTATGAAAATTGGGTTTATAATATATAACATGACAGTTGGCTAACCTAAAAACATACATTCTCTAGGCTAAAAAGTTATATGAAATTTGAGCTAACTTTCACTAATTGACCTGGATATTGGCATTTTAAAATTGTGTTAAGATCAATTGTGTAGCATTTTTGACAGAGAAGAGGATCTCTACAAGTTACCTGAACTAGATTAGTCAGTTAGCTGGCAACTGCTCTAAGATTACACCCAAACCAGAAGGTTGCAAAAGATGGTGTCCTGAGAATCAGACAGCTGTATGAGATGAGACTTATTTAATTCTTTTACTATTTGCTTTTTTCCCCTTTGTTCCTTTTTTTTTCTGTAAGCTTTCCTTACCAGAGAGGACTTCCCCCCTTTGATCTTGTCAACAAGATAATCAGTCACTCTCCCTTTTCTCCCCTCATATTTGCCATCATAAACCCTATAGTTATAAACTCTTGGTAAAGTATTTGTCATAGCATTTAGTGATTCATTAAGGAGACTGTATTTCTCAATAGATTCAAATGGGGGGAATGACAGAATTATTTCTCTCAAATTAATAACCAATTATTGAATTAGCACCAGGATTTTTTCTCTTCCACATTCTCCCTAAATAGCCCTCCCCAAGATCCTTATAACAAGTGAGTAGTTCACCTAAACAAATTCCCATATGGCCATGTTCAAAAATGAATGCCCTATTGTGCATATTAGACTCACCTCTTACCCTGATGTTTTTAAAAGTATCTTATCTTTATCCCAAATTAGCTCTTTTCTTTCCAATATAATAAATAATTTACAAATTAGGGTAAATTAAGTCAATCTACAGATCAGGAGTAATTGGAATATAATAGTTATAATGTAATTTCAAATATAAGTCTGCTATCATGGTGCCTAGGAAAACTACTTATGCATATTTCAGTAGTAATGATTAACCTTCTAGGTTGTTATTTTGTTAAATTTTCTGGCCAATCATATTCCAGTTTCAGATGATCCCACCTTTTCTAGTCAATAAGCATTTCTTAAATACTTACTATGTGCACTGGAATCAAAATACAAGCAGAAACTATTTTTTTTCCTTAATAAGCTTAGGTTTTAATGGGAAAAGACAACACATAAAAGGAATGTAAAAAATAAGAAGAGGAGGAGGTGCCTGGATGAGGGGCATTTATAGGGAAAGTCCAAGAGAGTCAAAAGTACAGCCTGGAGAGGACTGAAAATCTGACTGGTTTAGGAGACCTCCTTAAAATGGAGGTTGTAGGAGGAATCACAATCACAGGGAGAAAAGGTCTTTCCTGTTGGTGAGGTCTAGGGATAGAGTATGCTTCCAGGGGAGAGAGGTTTCTAGAGTATTGCAGAGAATTTCTAAGAGAATCAGGAGTTCAACCTGGTGAGACATATCCTAATTTAGGGAGTAAAGCTGAAAATAGGTATAAAAGGCAGCAAAGATAAAGAAATTGTGGCTCTAGGGTAATCCATGCATAAACCTATAAAGAGATTACCTCCTCAGGGATTAAGCAGAGCTCTTCCAGAAAGAGCCACAAGGCCTTTTATAAATTCTAAAAGGGGGCAACTAGGTGGCTCAGTGGATAGAGCACCCGTCCTGGTGTCAGGAGTACCTGAGTTCCAGGAGTTCAAATTCGGCCTCAGATATTTATTACCTAGCGGTGTGGCCTTGGGCAAGCCACTTAACTCCATTTACCTTGCAAAAATCCCCCCCCCCAAAAAAAGTTCTAAAATAAAGTGAAATGAGATTTAAGGAGATGCCCAGGAAACCCACATCGTGGACAGTGAAGCCATAATAACAGTAATTAGAGACTCAAAGGAAAAATAAATTTTCCACAAAGACAACAAGAATATCTAGAAGAAATAAAGCAAGAAATGTTTTCGGAATAAAAACCTCCAGATTTAAGAAATAGAACAAATGGCAAGTGGCTAAGCTTCACCCAAAAACAGACTCCCTGATAAGTAGGGTATTAGAACGTAATCAAAAGACTGGAAGAATAGAAGAAAATGTAATACTGTTATTTTAAAAAAACTATCTTGAAAACAAATCAATTTAATCATCACCGCATCCCCTGAAAGCCATGATTTTTAAAAGTTTGGCTAGTATATTTTAAGGAAACGTAAATGAAAAACGGCCCCGATTTGCCGCTGAGGGCGTGGGGGGGGGGGATCCACGCGTTACTCCCCCCCGCCCCGCGCGGGGAAGGGCAGTTGGGGGCATGAGAACGCCACAATCCTCCGGGCCAGGATGAGAGCAGCGGCCCCGGAGCCCGCGGTCCCGCCGGAGGCCGAGTCGCCGGGCGATCCGGGGCCCGGCCCGAGGAGAGTGGTGCCCGGCATCGTCTACCTGGGCCACGTCCCGCCCGGCCTCCGGCCCCGCCACCTGCGGGCCCTGCTCGGCGGCCTCGGCGAGGTGGGCCGCGTCTTCCTCCGGCCCGAGGCCAAACGGCGGGGCCGGCGGCGCGGCCGCGGGCCGCTCTACCGCGAGGGCTGGGTGGAGTTCCGAGACAAGCGGGCGGCCAAGCGGGTGGTGGCCAGCCTGCACAACTCGGCCGTGGGCGCCGGGCGCCGCAGCCCCTTCGGCCACGACCTGTGGAACCTCAAGTACCTGCACCGCTTCACGTGGAGCCACCTGAGCCGGCGCCTGGCCCGGGACGGGCGGGCCCGGCAGCTGCGGCTGCGGGCGCAAGTCTCCCAGGCCAAGCGGGACACGGACGGCTACCTGCGGAGGGCGGCGCGGGGCCCGCGGGTGGAGCGCCCGGGCGGGAGCTGGGGCTTCGCGCAGCGCCCCACGGAGCTGGAGCTGGCCGAGCGCAGGGCGGCTGGGGCCAGCCGGGGCCCAGCCCGGCCTGCGGAGCCTTGGCTGGCCAGAATCTTCGGGCCGGGGCCGGAGGCTGCGCCCGGGCCGGGTTTCGGCCCGGCTCATCGGGGCCAGCGGCTGCGGGCCGCGGCTCGAGGACCCAGCGGGAACCCGCCCGTTAGCTGACAGGGCGGCCCAGCCGCGCTCCAGAGCTTCCAGTGAAAACACCGCGAAAGGGCCCCAAGGAAGTTTTAAGCCCCGAGATTAGCAGGAGCTAACCGAAAAGTAGGAGAGAGCTTAAAACGCATCCCCAAAGGGGAAAAGCGTCATTTGTTTTTATTGATTTGTTTCTAGGGAGAGTAATTTATGCAACAAAGCAGAGAGGTGGGGGTCAGGGCAGAGAAAGGAGACAATAAATCCCCAAGTTCTTCAAATTAAAAGCCTGGAACGACGTGACGACTCTGAAATACAGTCAAGAGAAACCTCGAAATTATTCGAGGAATTGGAAGAGGGTGTATGATGAAGTCCGGTGCTCACAGTCTAATGCCGGAATTGAAACTTAAGGCTCGAAACACGTTGTCTTCTGAAGCTTAATGTCTTCCTGTGGTATTTAGGTGGGTTAAGTTAAAAAAAAAAAGACCTGGAATGAACTGCCTTGTTATAAGGGTTTAAAGGCGGTGGGGGTGGGAGTGAGAAGGAGAGAGTAAATGGTAGAACTACCCTAGTTTAGTAAGGTGGAAGGAAATGGAGCTTGCTTTTTTTCTCTGAACTGGAATGCTTCCCTTGCCAGTATCAGTTTATTCTGAGTTGACAACATTCCTGACACTATTTTTACAGAACTTTACCATCTTTTTTAAATATTCCCTTACCTTGCCTTACTTCAAACACCTTTACAATTTCTTTTTAAAATCTAGCTTGTTGGTGAACATTGATTTTATTAATAGCTTACTTCTTGAATTTTGTCTCTTGTGAATTTTCAGGTGACTTGTCTATTATTCTTTTTCCTTCTTTGTGTATACCCTGTAGCAGTGATCAGCAGACTGTGACCTGTGGGTCTCAGCTACAATTTTTTCACATGTTTGAATGTGGAAATGAAAATCAATTTTCAGAGTCCATTACTAGAGTTATGGAACCATACCCACACCTGGCAAGTACATTTTTACCAGGCTTTATGTAGCAACAACATATCCCTTGTCTTCCTATCAGTGTCTTGAAACTTCACATTGCAAGTTTTGATTCAAAATCCAAATCCCATTCTCAAACCCACTTTCCAAATTAATTTTTTTCACTTCTGTGTCCCTTGCCTATAATAAGCAAAAAGTGAGGAAAATAAAACCTTTGATCCAGGTTACTGCCTTAAACTTTGGCAGTGTTCTTTTAATTCCTTCTGGAAGTGGGTAAGTTGTTACCCATTTTGACAAGTTTTTGGAGGTTTTCTGTTATATTCTGAATGCATATCCAAAGCTGAGGGGGAAAAAAAAAAACCTGTTTCACAGCTAATGGAAATGTAAATTGGTGTAGCTATTCCAAAAAGCAATTTGGAATTATGACCAAAAAGTCATTGAATTATGCATACCTTTTGACCTAGTAATACATTACACTAATGGACCTATAATCCAAAGGGAAGAAAAAGTAAATAGTAAATAGTTGGAATAAATACTGAGCCAATTGCTGAGGATACAAATGTGAAAAAGATTGGGGGGAGACATACAAAAGAAAACTGAAGACAAGGCATGGTGAAGAACCAAAAAAGTTCAAAATTAGTATAGTCAGAGAAGCCAAAGATGCTCAAGATAGGAGTGCAACCTGGGGGGTAGGGTGTAGTAAGGTGGAGAATAAGCCATCTGAGACATAATGTCCTCCAGAAATCTCTCCCATTTAAATAGAGGTTCAGTTCATGGTTCATGCCTATCCAATCAGAGGGACAGGAGTTGTGATGATAGCCTTTTGGAAGACAATGAGATTTACCATTGTTTATACTTGGGGCATGCTAGAGAAGCAAGAAATGTCTAAAAATTTGTGCTGTTGGGTGAGAAATGGGGGGGGATGAGAGAACTGAGATAAGTGTTTTTCTCATCCCCCCTCTTTAAATGGAAATTGAGTTCATAGCTTCACTAAAAATGAAGCTCTTCAAAAATAAGTATAAAATGGTGGGAAATGAAGAGGAACATGAGATCTGGAAAAATAGTATATAATATTAAAGCAGCTGTTTTTTGTAGTAGTGAGAACTGAAAATGTTTTGTCCATTGTGAAATGACTGAACAAATTATAGTATAAGAATTTAGTGGAATGTTGTTGTACCATAAGAAATTATGAAAGGAACAGTTTCAAAGAAACCTAGGAAAACATATATAAACCGATTCAGAGTGAATGGAACCAAAGCAGAACAAATTACACAAGGTGTTTCAAAGTCAAGATTTTCAGGACACCCATATGTTTTAATTTAATCTTCAGAGTTTAGTTTCAAGAAATAACAAAACAGAATTAGGTTAACATATACATTTTTAATATTTCTCTAATTTTGCTGATTATACAGGCTTACATGGAGGCCCAGTTAGAGAGCCAGACTCCAAAAGGGGTTTTGGAGAGAGGTTCTTAGACAGTTTATCAGAAGGCAGGATCTGAAGAAGCTACCTATAGAGTTCATCAAGGGAGTATCCTTGAATTCAGGATGGAGCTAGATAGCAGACACACCTAAAAGATATGTTCAAGGGGAATGACTCTTCCTCACCTAGGATCTTTGTGCCTTATCAGTTATGCCAAGATATACAAGTACATAATTCCAAATTGACATGTACATACTTTATGAAACATTGCCTATAATAAAACATGTTCAGTTGTTAAAGATGCTCAAATAGACATAAATGTAGACTATTGTATTCAGAATCCCTTTAAACAGGGGAAGCTAGGTGGGGGTGGTGGATAGAGCACCAGCCCTGGAGTCAGGAGGGCCCGAATTCAAATGTGGTCTCAGACACATAATTACCTAGCTGTGTGACCTTGGGCAAATCACTTAACCCCACTGCCTTGCAAAAAAAAATTTTTTTTATCCCTTTAAGCAATAATACCTTTAGGTGACTCTTAAACATTTTGCATACATTTCTACACAAGTTCTAATTCCAGATTAAACAACCAAACATAGAGGAAAAAATATTTCCAATTGGGGTGACAAGATAGTTCACAAATTTTTACTCTTCACTAACATTTTTGTATTAAAATCTTATTTCTTAGAATAGCAAAAAAGTTCTTTAACCTATAACTTTTAATAGTTATTACCTCTTATCATTCTGTTGGAAATTAAGTGAATGTCCTTCAATTGGAGAATGGCTTAAACTGTGGTATGCATGTCATGGAACACTATTCTATTAGAAACCAGGAGGGATGGGGGAATTCAGGGAAGCCTGGAAGGATTTGCATGAACTGATGCTGAGTGAGATGAGCAGAACCAGAAAAACACTCCCTAAAAGCAACATGGGGGTGATGATCAACCTTAATGGACTTGCTCATTCCATGAGTGCAGCAATCGGGCACAATTTTGGACTATCTGCAATGAAGAACACCATCTGTATCCAGAGAGAGAATTGTGGAGTTTGAAAAAGACCAAAGACTATTAACTTTTTTTTGTTTTTGTTGTTTTGTTCTTTTGACTATTACCTTTAATTAAAAAAACTATCTTATGTAATTGTGCTATCTCTTATACTTTATTTTTCTTCCTTAAGGGTATTTCTCATCACATTTAACTTAGATCAGTGCATACCATGGAAACAGACTACCTTCTGTGGGGGGTGGGGAGGAAGCAAGATTAGGGGAAAAATTGTAAAATTCAAAGTAAAATCTTTTATTTTAAAAAATATCATTCTGAAGAATGAGATACTTTACAAATTGAATCTTAGGCCCTAGCATGATGGCAGATTCACATCAAGCAAGATCACTAGTTGAGCTGTTTGGCTGTGGACTTCCTCTGAAAGCACCCATTAAAGGATAGTCCAAGGGCACTTAAGCAAACCTAAGAATGAAATTCCAGAAAGATTATTAAAGGTTCTAAAATGTAATTCAAAACAATATGAACATAATTATCAATATAAAATCAACAAATTAACTTAGATAAAAATATAGCACACTTTTTATAAAAGCTTTTTTCTAAATTTAAAACCTAAAAGTATTTCTGTTTTTAATTCCTAAAACTACATTTCTTATTCAGCCTTAGCTTTAAGTATAATAAATCCCTAAAGTTTTAAAACAAAGTCTTTGAAATTTGAAAATTACATGCTATTTTGTGCAAGGTTTTCCACAGAAATTCTACAACAGAACTCTTGAAAAGGGTTGATTTTTATATTTTTTATATTTAAATACTTGATTAAAACAATTCCAAATTACTCAGTTACCCTTCTTGTTGGGGGGGGGGGAAGAGGCTTGGTGGTCGCTTAGCGGGGGAAACATAATCCCCTTATAAAGGAATGTTACAGAACTCGGCCCCTCATTGTTTAAGAGTTCATGGGAGGGAGGACAGGAGGGATAAAAGTGTCTGCTGAGAGGTGGGGAGGGAGCGGGAATGTGATCACAGAAGAATAAAGACTCATTATCCACCTCAGGCGCTCTGTCTGGTTCTTCCCCCATCAAAGAGTGGGGGCCGGAGGTACCCCGAAGACTCATCACGCGTTGGACTGGTGAGTAAGAGGACGGACTAGCATAAAGAAGCCGGCGTTGTAAATAAAAACCCGGCAAGTTCCCCCATCAAAGAGTGGGGGCCGGAGGTACCCCGAAGACTCATCATGCGTTGGACTGGTGAGTAAGAGGACGGACTAGCATAAAGAAGCCGGCGTTGTAAATAAAAACCCGGCAAGTGGCACCCGGAACAGGGACCTGATTTTGCTAGGGAACGTCTGAATCCGCTGGTCGGATTCTCCAGACAGCCTCGGTCGTTTCTGACCGGGAGGAAGGAGAGGGCGTTTACTCTCAGATATTGCCTGAGGGACATATCCCTATTGTGTTGACTATGCTTCCTTTCTCTCCCCTTTCTCCTTCTACTCTAATCACGCTCCTTGCCGTGCTGGCCTGTCTGATTGTGCCCTGCTGCCTCCTTCTCTTTTGCCGAACGGGAACTTTCCAGTTCTGCCACCTGTTAGGATTGCAGCCTCGGCTAGTAGACAGCATGGGGGGCCGGAATAGTATTCCCGCCTTTGAGCCGGAGGAAAAAGAGGTCGTTGCAGGGCAGCTTTATAAACTCTGCGCTAAGCATGGCTGTAAATTACCTATCAAGACGTGCCGTGCTTTTGTTGAGAATATCTGGAACATCTGCCCTTGGGTGCAACATAGTGGGATCCAACCAGATAAATGGAAGGTGGTAGGGCAGCAGATGGCCTCCTATGATGACACCTGCCCGGGAAAACTGACCCCCAAGGATTTTACAGTGTATAAGATAGTGGATGCAGCCCTGCATCCCCAGAAGGTGACTTTAGCACGAACAATCAGCACTCAGGTGGGTAGCTCGTTGGCGGGATCGGATTCAGAGAGCCCAGAGGAAGAGGGAAGGCCATCCCCTCCCCTGTATCCGTGGGAGGAACTTAGAAGAAACAATGGGGGAACAAGGGGCCCCCAGGGAGAAGAAAATGCCGCATGCCCCTCCTTACCGAGACAGAATGAAAAGGGGGAGGGCGATGAATGTGGCACACTTAGAGATTCAGGGCCGGAAGTTTCCGAGCGCGGGAAGGGAGGGGTGCAAACAGCCCTCAGGGGTGGCAGGAAGAGGAGCGTGAGTAGGTGGGACCGGGAGGCTGCTGACGAGGAGGGAGAAGTCCGCGCTGATTGGACAGCTGCCGCGCCCCAGGCTTGGCGGCCCAGCCAGGAAACAGAGGCAAAAAATCCCCCGTGTTCCTTGTCCGCCCTTCAGAGATCCCCTCAAGGGCTCCGCCCATCCGGCCTACTTGCCACCAGTGCCTCCATAGCAATAGAGAAAGGGGAGGAGGTGGACTGGGATGACTGGGGCCTCTACCCGGTATTTACGGACCCCCTTACCGGAGCCCGAGACTACCGCCCTGTCCCTTTTAAGATGCTTAAGGAACTTAAGGAGGCCGTGACTAAATACGGCCCAAGCTCCCCTTATGTAAAAAGACTGATGCAAAACCTCTTTGCTACGCACCCTTGGACCCCTGCTGACTTTGACGAAATTGCAGCCGCGTGCCTGGATGCCTCCTCATATTTAGCTTTTAAGGCTCAGGCCCGCAGAGAGGCCTCTAAGCTGGCAAAATCCCGGGGTTATACTCCCCTGGATTTAGCCATTGACCTCCTGTGTGGAACTGGAGCCTATACTGACCCTGCTGTTCAGGCCCAGTATGGCCAGTTTGAGCTAGAGACTGTTAAAGAAACACATGTTGCAGCTTGGGATAAGATTGGAGCCATGAAAGGGGGGAGAGCCACACAGAAGTTGGTTGGGCTGAAGCAGAGAGCAGATCAGACACCCCTCTCATTTGTGAACGAGGTTAAAGAGACCTTGATTAATGCCCAACCCTACGGGGTGAGAGGAATTTCTTCCTTTTTCAGGCCTTCTGATCGTCGTAGGGATCCTTGGAGGTGCTCCATCTGAAGGAAATCCGACATGGGGAATACTCCGAGTTATTCCCTCTCCCCTTCCGGTAGCACGGAACTCCCCGATCTACCCTCGCCTGCTAGTGACCAATACATCGATGGGGCTCCCTTCTGCATATATGGACCCCGCTGAAGCACCGGTCCAGAACTCCTTCTGCTGGGACCTGAACAACTCCCTATGTTTCGACATCGGGGAAGAAAATCGGTCCTGGAACTTCAACTCCACAGGGCAGAACGATTTTAACTATAGCACTGCCCCGACTGACCCCTGCGTCGGCCTTTTCCCGCAGACGACTGTCAGCCCAGCAGGGACAAAAAAGGGGACCCAGCTCCGAGGCCTTCTGGGTTGGCGACCCCTGGTGAATCAAACTCAACGGGACTTCATGATTCCTCGGTGGGGCCCCTCATGTGTGGCCACAGGGGAAGACATCGAGGATCCCATACCATGGAGGGATTGCCAGATGGCGGGAGGGTACCCCCTTGAGGGTGAACAAGGACGCTGATTCTGGGAATCACCCTACTTGTTGTCTGTTTCTGCCGCCTAGCTAGGCGACAGAGGGGCTATATGCTTCTTACTCAGAAAGCCTTCATGGCCATGGAGACGGGGGAGGATCCCCAAGTCTGGCTAGCCGCCATGCATGACATGTGACACCTAGGGGTAAGATGAGGTAAACCCCAAGACGGGCAACCTCTCCTAACCCAGCCACCTAAGACAGGCCCTGAGGGTGTCGGGCGCCTAGGACGGGCAAGGTCCTGGGTTGAAGGAGATGACCTAAGACAGGGTTCCTCGCCCCCGGCTATCAGAGGCCAGTAGAAATGACACCGCTTAAGGCTAACCTCAGCACCGCTTAAGGTCACACCAAGTGATAACCTTGTAAAACAGAAAGGGGGAGATGTTGGGGGCGGGGGGAAGAGGCTTGGTGGTCGCTTAGCGGGGGAAACATAATCCCCTTATAAAGGAATGTTACAGAACTCGGCCCCTCATTGTTTAAGAGTTCATGGGAGGGAGGACAGGAGGGATAAAAGTGTCTGCTGAGAGGTGGGGAGGGAGCGGGAATGTGATCACAGAAGAATAAAGACTCATTATCCACCTCAGGCGCTCTGTCTGGTTCTTCCCCCATCAAAGAGTGGGGGCCGGAGGTACCCCGAAGACTCATCACGCGTTGGACTGGTGAGTAAGAGGACGGACTAGCATAAAGAAGCCGGCGTTGTAAATAAAAACCCGGCAAGTTCCCCCATCAAAGAGTGGGGGCCGGAGGTACCCCGAAGACTCATCACGTGTTGGACTGGTGAGTAAGAGGACGGACTAGCATAAAGAAGCCGGCGTTGTAAATAAAAACCCGGCACCTTCTCATAATTTTTATAGGTAATAGACAAAAAATTTCCTACAGGAAGTTTATTTCTTAAATGACAATGCTTTTGGATATTTCCTCACATAGCAATGTTAAAAGAAAATGATTTTCATATTGATCAGTATGTGTAATTTACTAGTTAAAATTTAGTTTCTAGAGAGCCTTTTTTCATTGACAGATTCTGACTTGGGAGTCATATTCTCTCCTTGACCACATATTAATAAAATTAATCAGCCTGTGCTAGTGGGCTTTATACTCAAAAGTGAATTTTATTGTTTTTTTGTGATAAGCTTTCCCATTCATGATTCATGTATATTATTCCCTGCCTTAATTTAGCACCAAGGTGGAAAAATCCTATTATGTAAATCTGTTTACAATTGTAATCTAATAGATTACAAGAGAAATTGCCCTTTAATACAGTTTGTTTAACCAAATTTCACAATATAAGAAATACTGTGTATTTAAAACTTAAAACTCTTCAATTATTGAAAATGCGATCTTAATTTAAATGCACCTCCAGATTACCTTACATAGAAAGTTGTCTCGTGAACATTGGCTTGGAATGCTGTTCACATCTAAAAATCCATGTAAAGTTATGAAGTAATTACATAAGGAGATAATAGAAATAGTTAACATTCCTAGAACATTTACCTTAGGCCAAGCATTTTACATACTGCTGCCAGAAAATGTGTCTGGCTAAAGGTTTCAGAGGTTCGAGAAAATCTGAAAGAATTTGCTTAAAAGGCTGATAGGAAATTTTAGGAACAAAAAGGTTTAAGTATTGCTGTAATTAGTAGAAGCTAAAAGAAAGAAAGACTAAAAACAGGAAACCACTGATCTCTAAGCTACCTAGACAGTCTAACCTGAGCCACTACGAGAGGATGAGCAGCAAGGAAAAGAGAAGTTTCATGGAAAATAATGTTCCCCAAGAGTGGGAAGACAAGCAAATTGAGTATAACCTAGATCAGATTAGGAAAGGAAGGAAGGTAGGTAGAAAAATGTTAAAAACTACATGTAACTGGGTGGGGGGGTTAAAACTTAAAAAATAAAATGTGAAATTTCTTTGAAGAGATACTAAATTTATCTAGATCTGAATATTGTTGGAAGCTCTTTTTCTACATATCACCCCTGTAAAACTCTTTGATAAAGGAATTCTCTATACTGCAAATGATCTCTGCAGGAGAGCTGGAACAGAGGGTAAATAAGAGATGTGTCTTGAGTAAAACTCTGTGTGTGTGTGTGTGTGTGTGTGTGTGTGTGTGTGTGTGTGTGTGGAGGTGGAGTTAGTGCTTTGTATGTCTCTCCACTAAACCTGAGGGAAACTTCTTAGCATTCAGCAAGCTAGTTCTTTTCTCCCAAAATTCACTTGTGGCAGAGACTTAGGCTGGTAAACCACACTAATTTTTCAGCATGGAAAGAAACTTGACACTCCTAAGGAAACCACCATCAGAGGGAAGACTCTCAAAAAGTGAGTAGTCAGGGAAAATAAGGGAGAAAATTGAAATTATCAAATATCTCAGGAAGAAGAAAACTTGACCATAACAACCTTATAAATTTGAGCTCTAATGACAATTTAACATGTTAATCTGCAGAGGTTGCCCTAATAGGGAACAAATACAATTAAGCCAATATGTATTCATCTCCAGAGTTTGGTCTTGAGAGAACAAATCTAGATCTAGTTGCATTAACATATTTATCTCTAAGCTTGCTATTACACATGCATAGAGGTCTGGCTAGGATTTGGGCCACCCAAAGGAACCAGACAAAGACCTATAAAATAAAGGTCAGATGCAATGGGATGCTATATATCATAAAATGTCAACAGCATATATTAATTTCCTTCCTATTAGTAATTCCAGTAGGGGAGAAGTGCTCCTGATTCAGGATAATTATAATGAACTCTGTTACAGACTTAAAAAAATAAAGGAATTGGGGCAGCTAGGTTGCGCAGTGGATAGAGCACTGGCCCTGGAGTCAGGAGGACCTGAGTTCAAATCAGACCTCAGACACTTAATAATTACCTAGCTGTGTGGTCTTGGATAAGCCACGTTGACCCCATTTGCCTTGCAAAAAGAAAAAAACCCTAAAAAATAAAGGAATCTTTCTCTCCTTCCTGGATGACTGTGCCATCCTTTCACTGTTGATACAATGGGGGGGGGGGGGGGAGGCGGGAATTTATGAAGAAGAAAAGGAGAAAAATCTATAATTCATCAACCATAAACCCATCAACAGGGAAAAACACTACCTGCAAAAAGAAACATGGCCTCCAAATCTTGTCAAAGGGTTCAGATTTAATGCCTAAGCATTAAATACATAAATATTAACCAAGCAAGACAGTAACACAATAGTGAGAGAATACTTCTCTCAATTTTGTACAAGTCTAATAGAAATACAAAAAGGAAACCATGGAACTTTAGAAGTTGCTAGAAAAAGGCGTTCAAGGATGGTTTATAAAATGGAGGGAAACTTTTTTCAATAATTGACCATGTATTAGGTCAATGCAACTGAGATGTAGCAAAAGAGTGTTAAAAGGCAGAAATAGTTGATGCATCTTATACAGATTACAAAGCAATAAAAAGCAACCCCCTCACATACACACAGACCCAATTGTAGATTAAACAAATCCTATTGAACAAATTATAGAAACAATAATTATATAAAAAGAAAATTATAATGCTCAAACAATACAGCAAAATTTGAGGGGGTTATAGTTCTTAGTTCTTAGGGGTCATAGATCTTAGGAGAAAAAAATCATATCTCTACAAACTAACAAAAGAAAGGATTAGTTAACTGAATGTCCATTTTAAAAATAAGAAAGTCAACATTTAAACAAATCTTAGTACAAAAGAGATGAAAATTAAAGTAGAAATAGATAAACTAGAATGAAAATAGTCACAAAAAACTAAAAGCTGGTTCTTAGAAAAGATTAATAAAATTGAAAAACTTCTAAGATGACTTAAAAGAATAGGACAGAAAATCAAATTAGTAAAATAGTAAATGAGCAGGATGAAATCACAACAAAATCAGTTCTTGTGGGCCAAAGTTCTTAGGAAAAAAAAAAATCACCTCTTTACAAACATACATTAACAAAATAAAAAAAGAATTAGTGAAACTGTCCATTTTAAAAATAAGAAAGTCAACAAAAGCCTTAAATAAGTACAAAAAAGGTGATATTGAAAATTAAAGTAGAAATAGATACATTACATCATACACATATAATATCCAGTTATATGTTAATAAAGTGGTTATTTTACATGTCACACAAAAGAGTATAAGACTACCTTTAAAAATTTTAAATAGCCAAATTATTAGAAGGCCTGAGAGAGATCTTAAATAACCTGACCACAGAAAGGAAATAGCCCTAGTTGTCATTGATTGTTCAAGAACTACCAAAACTGAAAATAAAACAAAACAAACAAAAAAAGTGGTCCTATCGTACTTTTAAAGGACAATTATAACTAATACCTCATAAATTATTCTCAAAAATTTAGAAAGCACCCTACCAAAATCATATTATGAGAAAAATATAGTCCTACCATCTAGGTCAGAGAAAGATAAAATACAGAAGGAAAATTATAGACCAATATCATTCATGAGTATTGACTCAAAAATTTTAAACATGATCCTGTCAAATAGACTATAGCAATTTATTGAAGAAGTTGTCTATTATGACCAGATGAGATTTATACTAGCTATACAATTAGTAAATGAATATAGTAGAATATTTTTGTTTGGTAGAAACTATGCATGTGATAAATATAGAGAAGCGTAGAAAGATCTACACGACCTGATTCAAAGTGAAGCAGAACCTAGAAAACAATATATACACTAACTATAACTATATAAATAAAAAGGACAACCATACAGCAAAAAGTCAAAAATGAATGTTACAAAATTATAATGCTCTGGCATTACTTTGAATGATGACACATGAGAGCACACTCCCAGTCACCATATTCATAAAGGTGAGAGGTCTGCAGGTATCACCTATTCCACATCTTTTCTTTTAGTTTTCAAAGTATTAATCAGATTTGTTGAAATTTTTCCCTTTTAAAAATACTAATTTTATATGGAATAGCCCTCTGAAAGGGCATGGGAGAAGGATATAGTGAATTATAATAATAATGTAAGAAACAAGAAATTAAAATTTTTTAAAAATCTTTTTATTTTTTTCATTTGGTCCTCACTGGTTTATACATGAGTGGTTATGCTTTGGATACTGTAGCCACAAGTACTGAAGATTCAGGAAAGAAAATTCTTGCCCCTGAAATCTCTGTCACTGTCACATGGTTCAATATCAGAAATTGATATAATCTTATCAGTTGAAATGATATTAAAAATAATGCTTTTTCTTGCTTTTCTGCTTCACCCTAAGAAGCATAGGGTCTTTGAAACTACCTTGAATGAATATAAAGAGCAAAACTGTCCTATGAAAAAATTTACACGTGACCATGGGCCATTGCTAGCACTATGTCTTTCTTCTGTTTCTATATAATCTGGCCTGGCTTGACATTGGGTGTGTCCTCTTGCTCCACAAGACTGGCCTCCTGTGAGTAAACTCTCTCAAACAGCCTAATAAACTTTAATAAATCAACACCTCTAACCCATACTGGCAGAGATTGCCCTTCTTTCTTTGGTATCTTGGTATTCTCTTGGAGGATCTGCTACCCTCTAATTGGCATAATCAGCATAAAATACATATTGCATCTTTACATTTGGCATATTTAGCAGGATTGTACCAAAGAAAAGGACTTGGGGAGAGATCTCTCAAAGGTGAAATTCTGGCCATCCTCATTCCTGGGAGGAGAGGTGGCTCATTTGTCATGTTAGGAATAATTCCAGATTGGTCACCCCCATCCTTGGGAGGAGAGGTGTCCTTAAGCCCCTCCATAGGGACACCCAGAAAATGCACATCGGTTTAAGCTGGGCAGACTTGGGGTGGGGTCTTTTGTGTTGCTTATTAGAAGATTTATACCTTTGGCAAACATGAGAACTTTCATTTATTAAGAGAGACTTTGAAATGTCAATTGCCCTTGTCATCGAAAGAACAAAATAACCTTGAATTAAATGAAGAGGTACCTAGGAATGTTGTTTTTTGGGAAGTTAGATGATGCTTCAGAGGGGACAAATAGTGAGAGTTTCTCTCTCTCTCTCTCTCTCTCTCTCTCTCTCTCTCTCTCTCTCTCTCTCTCTCTCTCTCTCTCCCTTCCTCCTCCATCCCTTTTGATTTCAGCCAAGTCAGAGGGACAAAGAGAGACAAGAAAAGAAAAAACTTTTTTAGTTTTGAAAAGTAATAATTTCTTGGGCTGTCAGTGTATTTTTCTGTGCCCGAATCTGCACAGTTATGGTCTGTAATAACGTATATAGAGATTAGTTGAAAAAGCATTGTCAGCAAATCTGTCTTTCTGTGTCTTAATCTTTTCCTGGGGGGGAAAAAAGCGAGTCTTTTAATTTTTCAGAAAGATTCTCCCTTTTTTCTTTACATTCCTGAATTGTGGCCAGGTTTGAGGAGTGTGGAGGGAAGGACAGATAAGAAGGGAATTTTTTTTTCCCTCAACATAAATTCAATCTTGATCCCTGCAATTACTGGTAAGTACTTTAGAATTATTAAAAAAATTTTCTTGTCTAAAGCTTGGACTGGGCTTTTCATCCTTATAGGAGATACGAAATGGATCTGTAATTTGAGTGGTACAAGATTTTTAAAAATATTTTGATTGTTTTAGCAATTCAGTGAAGCCATGGATTCCTTCATACTATTTTTAAATGCAGAAAATGAAATGCATAGGATTACAAAGAAATAAAATTATATTGAAATAGCTACCAAAATATATTCTTAAAATGAATTTACAGTTCCAAAGTTAAGAACCCCTCAAGAGAATTCCTGGTGAGGAATTTCTTCTACCAATATATGTTAGCAACTTCTTAGCAACTTCTATTTTTACAAACATACCTTGTTTAAATTTGTTTCACCTTATGCACTCTGCAGATACTGCTTTTTAAAAATATATTTTGGGGCAGCTAGATGGCACAGTGGATAGAGTACCTGCCCTGGAGTCAGGAGGACCTGAGTTCAAATCTAGTTTCAGACACATGACAATTGCCTAGCTGTGTGACCTTGGGCAAGTCACTTAACCCCATTGTCTTAAATAAACAAAAATAAAGAATATATATCTTATTTTTTCCAATTAAATGTAAAGATAATTTTAGCATTTACTTTTACAAAATTTTGAACTCCAAATTTTTCTACCTCTCCTCTTCCTAAAATGGTAAGCAATTTGATATGGGTTTTATATGTGTAATTATATAAAACATTTCTATACTGGTCAAAGTTGTAAAAGAAGGGGAAAAAAACATGAACAAAATGAAAAAAAATGAAGTTAGTATTTTTCCATCTACATTCAGAATCTTTGAGGCTCTTTCTGGACATGTATAGCATTTTTCATATGGGTCCTTTGTAACTTTTTTGGATCATTGTATTGTTGAGAACAGCTAAGTCATTCATAGTTGATCATCACACAATGTTACTGTTATTATACAATGTTTTCTTTTTTCTGCTCATTTCACTTTGCATCAATTCATACAAATCTTTCCAAATTTTTCTGAAATTGCCTGCTCATTATTTCTTATTGCATAATAGAATCCCTTTACATTCACATACAACAGCTTGTTTGGTTATTCCCCAATCAATGAATATTGCCCTCAGTTTCCAATCATTTGCTACCATAAAAAGAGCTTCTTTAATATTTTTGTAGATGTAGGTCCTCTTCCCTTTTTTATGATCTTTTTTGGGATAGAGACCTAAAAAGGTATAGATCAAAAGGTATGGACAGTTTTATAGCCCTTTGGGCACTGTTCCAAATTGTTCTCCAGAATAGTTCGAGCAGTTTACAACCCTACCAACAGTATATGTATCCCAATATTCCCACATCTTTTCCAACATTTATCATTTCCCATTTTTTGTCATATTAGCCAATCTGATAGGTGTGAGATGAAACCTTAGAGTTGTTTTTAATTTGCATTTCTCCAATCAAAAGCAATTTAAAGCACTTTTTATTACTATATAGAACTTTGATTTCTTCATCTTAAAACTGCCTGATCATATCCTTTAACCATTCATCAATTAAATTTTGTGTTCTTACCAAGTGAAGGTTTTGACATAAAAGAGCATCGAGCAAATCTATCAGTACCATTTTTTCCAACATGTGTTCATGTTCTAATTCTGTGTAACATTTTGGAATTTCTTGCAATATCTCAGTTTTGTTATTATATCTGTTGTGATGATTTGTGAACTGTAATATCTGATGTTACTGTTGTATTGGTTTGGGGGCACCACAAACTGTACCTATATAAAACAGTAAACTTAATTGATAAATGTTATGTATGTTCTGACGTTTCCCCCAATAGTCATTTCCCTGTCTTTCTTCCTCTCTTTGGGTCTCCCTATTCCCTGAAACACAACAATATTAAAATTAATAACCCTCAATGATGCCTAAGTATTTAAGTAAAAGAAAGAGTTCATCAATGAAGCAAATTTCATTGTTAACTTATTTTAAGGAATTGTCCACGACAACAGCAATCCATAGCAACCATCACGCTGATCAAGTCAGCAGTCATCAAAATCAAGGCAATACCCTCCATCAGCAAAAAGATTATGATTTGCTGAAAGTAAAGATCATTTTTAGTGATCCTTGAGGACCACAGCTGTGAGATAAGGACAAAGGTCTCCAAGACCCTCTTGAGCCTCTGTTGTTTTGCAATACTACTGGCTCAGTATCTCAGGACATCTTCATTCTCCTTTGTGTTTGCCCAAAGAAGTGGCTCATCCTAAGATAACAAGATATATATATATACATAACTGTAAAGATAAGGAAGTATATCAAGAATTTGAACAAACAACTTTATGATCTTTTAGTATTGGCTCCTGCTGATTAGCTCATGAGATAGGTTTGTGCTGTCCATGGTAAGAGATATAGAAGTTAAGGATACTCAATAAAATGGTCTTTTGTTCCTAGGAAAAGAGGCTCCTGTCTTTCATCCTCTCACTGTAGCTGAAAACATGTTCTTTGTTGGTCAAAGAACTTAAGGTAGTTGGTGCACCATTTCTTTTCACTTGACACCCAACGTGATAGGGGAAGATCATCAAAGGACTTCAACCACAGGGCGGATCAGCCTCTGTGGATCCAGGAGGTCTCTGGTGACAGCTCAGTCTATGGACTGGTGAGGTAAGAATATTCTTATCATGGGACAAGTATTACGGGTTTCAGATAAAGACATGCACATAAGATTATTATATAAAGCCTTAAAGAAACAGGGTTGTACAGTACAAATCAGAGATATTAGGAAATATGTAGAAGTAGTTTATAAAGCATCCCCCCTGGGTGCTAGAAGAGTGCCCAGTGACATGAATGATTGGATCATAGTAGGGGAACAAATGACTGAACTTCATAAGCACAAATCTGTCACTGAAGGAATATTTTTAATGCATAATTTGGTTAGATCTGTTCATGCAGATGAATTGAACTTACAATCACCTAGGAAATTTAGCACAGAAACACAAACTTCTACTCCTAGGTCTGGTCAAGAGATGCCCAACTCTCTGGTGCTTAACCTAACATATTCAGATTTGAGTCCATTTAAAAATGAAAGAGAAAGGGTTAACAGGGAAACAATGGATAGATTAGATAAAGAAGTAATAGAATTAGCTGAGAAATGCAGTCAGTTGACTATGCTTAGGTCAAAAGACAGTTAAGAGCATTATGAACAAACCCATAGACAGCCTGAAAGAGTTCAAGAAATCATTAATAAGTTCAGAAAATAAGGAATTCAGATTGTGACCTCTTAAAAGGGTGTTATTTCAGGCACTATAAAAGAGAGAAAACCTAACAGACTTGGGAATAATGACAACTGTCTTAGAAGACACTCAAGTGAATCCTAATACTGGACAACAAGCTAGAATCAGAAGACATTATGTGGTTTCTAATAGCCAAATAAAAGAGTTAAAGAAGGCAGTTAAAAAATATGGGGTGAAATCACCCTATGTACATTTTCAGTTAAAAAATTTGGAAATTTTTGTTTATACCAAATGATTGGAAAGTAGTAATCAGGGCTTGTCAAACACCTGGTGAAGCAGTAGCATGGATGTTAGAATTTACAGAACATTGCAGGAATGTAGCAGCCTTCATTAAATCTGGATAATCCAACCAATGCTAAGACATACTTTGACCAAATGACAGGAACTAGACAGTATTGTACAGATGGTCAGAAAATCACCTATGCTTTGGAAACTCATGAAAAACATGCAAAATGTGCAATAGAGGCTTGGGGTAGAGTCCCTGTATCTGGAGAAAGTAAGAAACCCTTTGCCACTATAATACAAAAACCTGACGAACATTTTGTTGACTTTGTGGCCAGAATGCAGGTTGCTGTAGCTAAGAGTATGGGGGATACCCCGGGGAACAGACATTCTATTGAAACAATTGATAAAACATAATTGTAATACGGATTGTAAAAAAGCCTTAATAGGGAGCAGATGGGATACCTCACTGGAAGAGATGATTCAAAGATGTTTTAGCATAGGTTCTGCAGCACATGCAGCTGAAATAATGGCTCAAACTATGGCTAGGAGCTTTAATAAAAGTAGCATAAAATGTTTCAAGTGTGGCAGGATTGGATATATGAAGAAAGAATAAAGGAGGAGGGAATAGACCAACCACACCCTGTCCTAAATGTAAAAAGCCAGGACATTGGGCAAGTGAATGCCATTTAAAGTCAATGTTGGGCAGCATCCCCTTGGCCCAGGGAAACAAAGGGGGGGATGTTAGGAGTAGAAATGGAAGTGAATCAAGGGACAAAGGAATTAAGAGAGAAATATCAGATGGCGACAGGAGAAGAGCCTCTCTTAAGTGCTGTCTATAATATTTCAAAACTCATAAAATAAGGACTAACTAAATTTTCGAGAGATAGAACCTACAGAAGGATTCAATGAGGCACTTCTCCATCCCAAGGTAACCTGGAAAATAGTGCAAAGGCTCCCCTCTACAGGGTTAGAGGGGCAGCTCCCAGAGCGAAGGAACCTCAACCTCCTGGAGCAGCCCCAGGGCACCTGAAAGCTGCAGCACATGGCAGCAGGGGAAATCTCTTGACCTAAACCCCAGGGATCATCAGGCACAACTTGGAAGATGGGAGGGGGGGTCTGCCAGAGCAAGTGTGGAAGCCCAGCCCTCAGGGCACTCAGCAACCAGCTTGGCCACTGGCAGTCCAGATCCAGGAAATGGAAGCAGGTGAATTGGTAAGCAGGAACCCCCAGTCAACTGAACCTTGAGTACTCAATATACCCAAGGTAGGGGAGGAGAGAGAGAGAGAGAGAGAGAGAGAGAGAGAGAGAGAGAGAGAGAGAGAGACTTCCCAATCTGTCCTCTGTACCTGGAACAGGACTCTGGGGCTCTGACCACATTCATATCTTGATCACAGTCTAGGCTCCCTATAGAACAGCAGGGGCCCCTCACTGCAGCCCTGTGGCAGTGGGGTGCACTTGTGGTCATTCACAGACCAGGAGGGAAGACAGAGCTTCACACTGAGATTCTTGGGGGGGGTATCCCAATAGTACCCAAAAGCTCAGGAAACACCCCAAAACCAGGCACGGCTGGGAAAATGAGTAAACAGAGAAAAATGCATTGTCTATGACCCCAACAAGGATCAAAATACTCAATCTGAAGATGAGGAAGTACAAACTCCTGCAATCTAAAGACTGCAAGAAAAATGGAAATTTGGCTCAGGCCATAATAAAGTTCAAAACAGATTTTGAAAATCAAGTGAGGGAGATAGAAGAAAAATTGGGAAAAGAAATGAGAGAGATGCAGGAAAAACATGCCAAAAAAAGCCAGCAGCTTAGTCAAGGAGATCCAGAAAAATGCTGAAGAAAATAACATGTTAAAACCCAGCATAGGTTAAATGGATAAAACAGTTCAAAAAGTTGTTGAAGAGAAGAATTCTTTAAAAAGCAGAATTGGCCAGATGGAAAAAGAGATAGGAAAGCTCTCTCAGAAAAATAAATCCTTCATATATATATATAGAATGGAACTAAAGGAAGCTACTGACTTTATGAGAAGTCAAGACACAATACTTCAACACCAAAAGAATGAAAAATTAGAAGAAAATGTGAAACATCTCATTGAAAACACAACTGATCTGTAAAACAGATTCAGGAAAGATAATTTTAAAAATATTGGGATGGGGTGGCTAGGTGGTGCAGTGAATAGAGCACTGGCCTTGGAGTCAGGAGTACCTGGGTTCAAATCCAACCTCAGACACTTAATAATTACCTAGCTGTGTGGCCTTGGGCAAGCCACTTAACCCCATTGCCTTGAAAAATCTAAAAAAAAATATTGGGATACTTGAAAGTCACGATCAGGAAAAGAGCCTTGACATCATTTTCAAAGAATTCCTACAGGAAAATTGCCCAGATATCCTAGAAGTAGAGGGCAAAATAGAAATTGAGAGAATCCACCAATCTCCCCTGGAAAGAGATAAAAAAAAACAACCAACCCCCAGGAATATTATAGCCAAGTTCCAGAACTCCCAAGTCAAAGAGAAAATATTACAAGCAGCCAGAAGGACACAATTTCAAATATCATGAACCTGCAGGCAAAATCATACAGGACTTGGTAGCAACTACATTAAAGGCTTGTAGGGCTTGGAATATAATATTCCAGAAGGCAAAAGAGCTCTGGATGCAACTGAGAATCACCTACCCAGAAAAACTGAACATCCTTTTGCAGGGAAAAAGATGGATTTTCAATGAACCGGGGAAATTTCAAATATTCCTGTTGGAATGGCCAGAGCTGGACAGAAAGTTTGATCTTCAAATACAGGACTCAGTTGAAGCATAGAGAATGGAGGAGAAGGGTAAAATATGAGGGACTTAATGATGATGAACTACATGTATTCTTACATAGAAAAATGATACTGATAATACTCATAATAGAGCAGGTAGAAGGAGCTTTCATGAATGAAGCACAGTAGAGAGCTGAATTTGAAGATATAATAATTGTAAAAATGGAGTCAATGGCTAAAAGGGAAATGTAATGGGAGTAAGAGAAAGCAGAGGTGGAATAGGCTAAGATATTTCATATAATAAGATGTTTTTATTACAATGAGCTATTGCAATGATATGGAAGGGGGGGAAGGCAAGGGGGAATGAGAGAACCTTTGCTCTCATCAGAGGTGGCTTGGGGAGGAAACAGCATATATACTCAATGTGGTAGAGATATCTAGAATAAAAAGGAGAAAAGAGGGATGGGGGGAGGGGGGATGTGAGTGATGGAGGAGAGGGTGGACTGTTGGGGAGAGTGGTCAGATGTAACACATTTTCTTTTTTACTTCTTGCAAGGGGCTGGTATTGGATGGCCTGCCTGTGACCACAGGGCCAGGTGGTTGCTGGGCCTTAGGGGTGGTATGTGGGCTCAGGGCCTCTTTGCCCCAGGGCCAGTGATCAGTCTGCTGTGCCATGCACCACTTAGCTACCCTATAGCACATTTAAGAAGAGGGACAGAGTGAAAGGAGAGAGAAAATATAGTGTATGGTAGTGGGGAAGTAAAAATGGAGGGAGTGGTGATCAGCAATGGCAATGGTGGAAGAATATGGAGGTAGCTTTTGTGATGGACTTATCATAAAGAATGTGATCCACCTGTGACAGAGTTGGTGGTGTTGGAACACAGACTGAAGCACATTTCTTCTTATTACTATTTGGGGGGGGGGGGGTGTTGCAGGGCAAATGGAGTTTGGTGACTTGCCCAGGGCTGCATAATTGGGTGATTGTTGGGTGTCTGAGACCAGATTTGAGCCCAGGTGCTCCTGGCTCCAGGGCCGGTACTCTATCCACTGTGCTACCTAGCTGCCATCATTATTATTATTATTATTTTTATTATTTTTTATTATACTTATTTTTTTTTTATATTTTTGGTTTTTGCAGGATAATGGGGTTGGGCTGGCTTGCCCAGGGTCACAAAGCTGGATGATTGTTGGGTGTCTTGGGCTGGATTTGAGCCAGGTGCTCCTGACTCCAGGGCCAGTGCTCTGTCCACTATGCCCCTAGCTGCCCTATTATTATTATTATTATTATTATTATTATTACTTAACTTTAATTTTAATTTTTTTCCTCTTTCCTTTATTTTATTGCTCATGAAGGTCTATATTTTTTGGGGGAGGGGTATTTTGTTTACTCTTTTTTTTTAGGGGTTTTTTTTTGTAAGGCAAACGGGGTTAAGTGGCTTGTCCAGCTAGGTAATTATTAAGTATCTGAGACCAGATTTGAACCCAGGTACTCCTGACTCCAAAGCCAGTGCTTTATCCACTATGGCACCTAGCCAGCCCTATTTTGTTTACTATTAAACAATAATATTTTAGTAATGTATAAAAAACATCATTTGTATAAAAATAAAAATACATATAATAAAAAAAATTGATGATAATCAGGTAGTGGCCCAAGGAGTATTACTTACTAAGATCAGTAAGTGACACACTTTAGGAATGTTTACTGAAAGAATACAAGTCTCAAGATCAATGATTACTTATAAAAGTAGGAAAAAGAAATTTTAAAGGGATGCTAGACACTGGTGCTGATAAAACTATTTTTCCTGTTAGCATTTGGCCTCATTATTGGCCTCTGGAGGCTACAGATAATTAGCTTTTGGGCGTAGGTGGATTACAAGACACTCAGATATCAAAATATTATATATATAGATTGGAAACTTGAAGATTAACAAGGTAAAATTAGACCTTATGTGGTACAAGGGCTTCCTGTGATTTTATGGGGAAGGGACTGGCTCACACAAGCGGGACTCACAGTCTCCACAGATTTTTCATAGGGGTCACTGTAGAAAAGGAACAAAAAGAACAATTGATGCCCCCAAGATAAAATGGAAGTCAGATGAGCCTATTTGGATAGATCAGTGTTCCCTTAGTTCAGAAAAAATACAGGCTCTTGAACAAATTATTAAAGAACAGCTTGAGGATGGGCATATAGAGGAAAGTACCAGTCCATGGAATTCTCCAATCTTTGCTATTAAAAAGAAATCAAGAAAATGGAGGATGCTTATTGATCTCAGGGCTGTAAACAATTCTATGGAATCAATGGGAGCTTTACAACCTGGACTCCCTTGTGCCAAAATGATTCCGAAAAATTGGCCTTTGTGGGTAATTGGTATTAAAGATTGTTTTTACTCTATACCCATATATGCAGAGGATGTTATTAGATTTGTCTTCTCTATACCCTCTGTTAATTTAAATTCACCCATGAAATGGTTTCAATGGCAAGTATTGCCACTAGGGATGAAGAACAGCCCTACAATGTGTCAATATTTTGTGGACAAGATATTACAACCTATCCAAAATACTTTCAAGGATGTTATTATTCTCCATTATATGGATAATATATTAGCATCTCATCATAATGTTAATCTTTTTAGCGACAGTTTTACAGGAGGTAGAAAAAAGGCTTTAGCATGTTGAGGCTTCAAGGTAGCTCCTGAAAAAATCCAGAGACATTCACCCATGAATTATCTGGGACAATTTATCAATCCTACACAAATAAATATTACATCCCAACATTTAGACATAAGTAAGGTAAATTACATTACATACGTTACAAAAACTACCAGGAGACATACAATGGATAAGACCAAAAATCTATTTGCCTTATGATACCTTGAAACGCCTATATGAAATGTTAAAAGGTGATCCAGCTTTAAATTCACTAAGAGAATGGACTCTTGAGGCTGTTCAAGTCATTTCTCAGTTCTCTGAAACCCCGAAAAACACTTATACCATAAGTATTGACCACAGTATCTCACTTGATATTACTATACTTAATACTCCTCATATGCCTGCTGGTGTTATTCATCAAGGGACAGGAATTGTTGAATGGGTTTAAACCAAGGAAAAATGTTGGTTATGTATGCCACTGTGGAAGCTCAGCTCATATATAAGTGTAATTCCCTGAGTATTACAAATTAGTGTAAGAATACCTAATAACACCTACACACCATACTCATTAGATATTATAAAAGGATTTATTATGGAAGATACTTTTTGGCAAATAGTTGTTAATAATAAATTTTTGTACTGGGACCCCATTATTAATAAAGTCATTATTTCAGATGTGGCCTTGGGATGAATCAAAGATAGTGAAAATAGAACCTGTGCAAGGTTATAATGTTTATACTGATGCCACAAAGAAACATAGGGCCTCTATTTATTGCCCAGCATTGAAATTGTTAAAAACCATAGAAACTCCTTTTGATTCTACTCAAAAGAATGAAGCATAGAGCTACTATTTTTGCTACTTCCATCCCCCATCCCATCAATTTGAGCATAGACAGTTAATATATGGCAGGTATAATAGCCCGAATAGAAATTGCATTTATTAAAAAAGTGATAATGTAATGTTACAATTATTTCATGATTTGCAGTCTTCAATTAGGGCACGATCTTATCCTATGTTCTCCATGCATATTCGTTCACACTCAGGGCTGCCTGGTCCCCTTGTTGAAGGCAATGATAGGGCCGATAAATTGTTGGTAGGTTCAGAGGCCTGTGGAGTTCATGAATGGTTTCACCTCTCTGCAGGGTCCCTTAGGCTTTTATATCACATTTCTAAAGAAGAAGTCAGACAGATTGTAAAACGGTTCAGTGTGTCCCTTTTCAACCCCCTGATTGGTCCCTGATCCCTAGGAACCCTAGGTACATTCCCTAATGAATTATGGCAATTGGATGCTACTCATGAGCCCTCTTTTGGCAGACA
This sequence comes from Macrotis lagotis, assembly GCF_037893015.1. NCBI lineage: Eukaryota > Metazoa > Chordata > Mammalia > Peramelemorphia > Peramelidae > Macrotis > Macrotis lagotis. The sequence continues at coordinate 80,433,800 of NC_133658.1, read as the reverse complement.
GAAGTATGTTCATGTAACAATGGACACCTTTTCTTCATTTATTATGGCCGCACCATTATCTGGGGAATGGTGATAATGGCCTGATAATGGCCTGGCCTGTGTTTCTTGGTCTTTCAAGTTCTTTTGTGAGGAATTTCATGTTATGCATATAACAGGAATTCCTTACAATCCCCATGGTCAGGCTATAGTGGAATGTGCCAATAGGACCCTAAAGACCTTTCTTCAAAAACAAAAGCAAGGGGAGTTTGGGAGTAAACCTAAGAATAGACATGACATTTTATACATACAATTACCTGACCTTTAATGAGGACCATATTACCTGGCCATAAAAAATATCACTGTTCTCCCATAAGGGACATAAACAAATTGCACAACTGAGGCATGATGAACAGGTTATGTGGAAAATCACCATGGAATTTGGAAAGGGCCTAACAATGTACTAACAAAAGGGCCAGGTTTTCTTTGTGTTTCTGCAGATGAAGGAACTGAATGCTGGATTACTCAATGGAATGCATGGACTGTCTTTGAAGGGACAAAGATGCAAAATATCGGGAGACAATCACATAGAAGGGGAAAAGGAAAACACAAACCCACTATGCAAAAAATACTTTTGGGGTCAATGGAACATTTTGTAATGTCACTGGACAAAGATTCTATTCTCTTGTATTATGGGATTTAGATATTTGCATCCATAGTTATATCCACATATGATTAAATGTATTATACAGCGAGCTACTTGCTTCAAGGACTATGTGTCATGGCACAATGATTCACTTCCTAATGGAACATTTTATCATGGATTCCCTGCTCCATTATACCTGAATAAGGTGGAAAAGACTTTAGGGGAAGGATGGAAAATAGCTATGGTTATGGGATGGAACAAGATCACATGGAGGGATACATACAATAGGACTACCTCAACAGATGTACTGATTGGAAGGGCTCGTTTGGGGGATAACTATTTATGCATTTATGTCTGAATCTCAAGTATACATAACTATGATCGACAATTATTATAATGTATCATGCATGAATTGTACTGTATTAGAATGTGTAGGTAGAAAAATCAAAGGAACAATATTCATAGTTACTAGACCAAAATATGTTATGATACCTGTAAAAGCCCAGGGTTGGTATCAAAGTAGGGCTGATCAAGTATTTTCAGAAACAGAAGAAAGAATATCTCACTATCCTATAGCCATTAGAGAGAAAAGGTGCATTTCATGCATTGTCTTAGGAATATCTGTATTAAACCTCTTATTGCTTCATCAATTTCCTTAGCAATGTCTGTAAGTACTGTAAGAAACAAAATAGTACAGGCTCAATATTTGGAAGAATTAAGTAAGAATGTCTCTTTGGGGCTTAAAGAACAGCGAATTATAGATGAAGAATTTTATAAGGCTATCAAAGCACTAAGGAATACTATTGAAAATATTGGGGATAAAGTAGACATGATAGAATATAAGACTAGTTTAGCATATTATTATTGCTATTCCTCTTTTTGCTTGACAAAATTACAATATAATGAGTCGCATCAATCATGGGACAGGATTAAGAATCATCTCAATGGGATTATAGATAATGGTAATATTTCTATGCAAATTGAAGATTTATGTGACTTAGCTCAACAAACTAATGATGCTTCTAAAAATGATCTTTTGCCTGATAAGACTGCTCAAAAAAAATTGATTATTTTAGTCATTTATCCTTTCCTTCTTGGGGACAGCATGCTCTGTACACCATTGGAGCAACTATTGGAGTCACTATTATGGTTTTGATTAGCTTGACATTTCTTGCTCGATTTGCCATTTCTGTTACATGCTCCAACATTGATCATATGAAGTCATGTATTTGGCAAAACAAAAAAAAGGGGAAATGTTAGTGATCCTTGAGGACCACAGCTGTGAGATAATAAGGACAAAGGTCTCCAAGACCCTCTTGCCCCTCTGTTGTTTTACAATACTACTGACTCAGTATCTCAGGACATCTTCATTCTCCTACTTTTGTGCGTGCTCAAAGAGGTGGCTCATCCTAAGATAACAGGATATACACATAATTGTAAAGATAAGGAAATATACCAATAATTTGGACAAACAACTTTATGATCTTTTTGTGTGGTTGGCTCCAGCTGATTAGCTCATGAGATATGTTTGTGCTGTCCACAGGCATTAGTAAGATACATAGAAGTTAAGGATACTCAATAAAATGGTCTTTTGTAGCTGAGAACAAGTTCTTTGTTGGTCAAAGAACTTAAGGTAGTTGGTGCACCATTTCATTTCAAATCATAATTAACATATTTTTGCAATAAAATATTTTTAATATTTTATTTTTCCCAATTAAATGTACAAATAATTTTAGCATTTTTTCTTCAAATTTTGAGTTCTAAATTATGTCCCTTCCTCCCCTTCCTTGTCCCTACTGATAAGGCACAGTTTGAAATAGGAGATATATATATATATATATATATATATATATATATTTTTTTTTTTTTTTAAATTAGAAATTGAGGGGATATCCATCAATAGGATAATGGCTGAATAAGTTGTGGTATTGTAAATTTAATGGTTTACTATTGTACAATTTGACATACGTAGACATATAAATCATATTTCCATGTAAGTCATTCTGTGAAAGAAAACACAGACAAAAAACCCTAAGAAAAATAAAGCTTTATTTAAAAAAATATATCCTTGATCTGCCTTAAGGCCCTACTAGTTCTTTCTCTGGAAACAGACAGCACTTTTCATCAAAAGCCCTACAGAATTACCTTGAATCATTATATTGTTGAGAATAGTTAGGTTGTTCATAGCAGATCATCATACAATATTGATCTTACTGTGTACAAGATTCTGCTCATTTCACTTACTATCAGTTCATTAAGTCTTTCCAAAGTATTTCTAATTAAGGTATGTACTCTTTTAAGCACAACACTATTGTACACTTAATAGACTACAGTACAGTATAAATTTAGTTTTTTTAATGCACTGAGAAATAAAAAAAATTCTTGTGCCTCAATTATTATGCTAACTTTATTGGGGTGGTCTAGTACCACATCTGCAATATTTCTGGTTTGTCTATAGAAAGTTGTCAAAAAATTTTGTGTTATAAAGTCACTTGTAGAGGGTCACATATTTATGTGAAATAGAAACTTTTCTGGTTCCAAGGGCAGCTCTCTATCCACTATGCCAGGCTACCTCTAGTCACATTATATAAATTATATTTCCATTAACTTTCCCCAATGTGTTTTAAGTATGTAAATATGGATTCATGTATTAGCCATGTGAAAGAAAGAAAGAAAAAAAAGAAAAGAAAAGAAAAGAAAAGAAAAGAAAAGAAAAGAAAAGAAAAGAAAAGAAAAGGAAAGAAAAGAAAAGAAAAGAAAAGAAAAGAAGGTAAGCTTTGATTTGCACTGAGTCCACCAGCTCTCTATCTGGAGATGGATGGATCTTCATTAGATTGATCAAAGATACCAAGTCTATCAAAGTTGCTTATATTTACTATATTGCTATTGGTAAAATTGCATAAATTGTTCTCCTGATTGTACTACCTTTACTTTGCATCAGTTATACAAGTCTTCTCAGATTTTTCTGAAACAATCTTTTCATCATTTCTTACAGTAAAACAGCTCCTATACTGTGACTTATTCAACCATTGCACAATAGATAGGCATTCCCTTAGTATCCAATTCTTTGCCACTACAAAACAATCAATAATGATACTTTTGTACACTTGGGTCTTTTTATGTCTTTTTTTTTGTCTCTTTGGAAATATAAATGCAAGTTTTGTATCACTGAGTCAAAGGATATGTATGGTTTAATAGCTTCTGGCGCATAGTTCCAAATTACTTTCCAGAATTGCTAATTCAGTTCACAGCTCTAATAGTGCATTTTCCATTTTTGCCAGCAGCTGATATGATGAATTGTTTTAATAAGCATTTTTCTATTAATGATTTAGAGCATTTTCTATGGCTGGATAGCTTGAATTTCTTCCTTTAAAAACAGCATTTTCATGCCCTTTAATCACTTATCAATTAGAGAATAGGGCTTTTTCTTATAAATTTGACTTATTTCTCTTTATATGTTAGAAGTGAGAACTTTATTGAAGAAACTTACTAAAAACCTCCCCATCCCCCACCCCAAACCAATTTCTTGTGTTTCTTTTAATTTTAACTGCCAATTGGAATTTTTGTGCAAAAACATTAAAATTTCTTGTAATCAAAACTGTACATTGTACATAAAATACATTTCATTATGTATTTTAAACTTCTCTGCGTTGTTTTAGTTGTTTTTTTTTTTTTGCAAGGCAATGGGGTAAAGTGGCTTGCCCAAGGGCACACAGCTAGGTAATTATTAAGTGTCTGAGGTCAGATTTGAACTCAGGTACTCCTGACTTCAGGGCTGGTGCTCTATCCATTGCACCACCTAGCTGCCCCAGCTTCTCTATTTCCTGTTTAGTCATGAATTCTTCTGCTGTTCATAGATCTGACATAATTTCTTCAATGCTCCACTAATTTGCTTATGATGTTATGAAGTACAATATCAATGTTTGTGAAATTCCTGAATAGAAAGGGGTCCCTGACATCCTTCTGGGCCATAAGAAACTCCTTAGAAATATAACTAGGCGCCTCTGAGTCTGAAAATAACTGGACAGGACCCAAATGATTGACTCTGGGGGTCACAGATATTCCATAAATTTGCAAATCAATATTTGTGTATAGGCTGACAGGATCCAAATGCTTGACCCTGGGGGTCATGAGTATACCATAAAATTGTCTAAAGATTTACAAAGCACCCTTGTTAGCCTAATTATCTTGCTATATCTGTTAAATTCCAGGACTGCCTCCCCTTCCCCAGATGCAGCTGGAACCATAAGATAGTAAATTTCACTCCCTCAAACTTGTGGGAAGCCCATGAATATGTGTCTCAGGAAATATGTTCAGAAATATTTTCCTACTCTGTCTAGCCCCCTATCTATACTGAGGCATATGTTTACATATGTTTGTATTAGTATGACAAGACAATATATCTAACTTCTGTCTTTGCTTCTGTATCCCTCCCCACCCCAAAATCTATAAAAACCCTATCCCCTGAACACTCAGGTACGTGTTTGATTTGGGTATGCTTCATCCCCAGGCAGTCCTGGAATTTAAAGACCTCCAGTCTTATCAAATTCTGGTCTCCGTCTCACTCTTTGGGTTCAACAGTTACATTTGTAAATCATGTACTCATTTGAAGATTATCATATTATACAATAGGAGACATTGGTCTGTATCTAATTTCTCAGACTTCATTCCAGTTTTCTAGTAGTTTTTGTTGAATAGCGATTTCTTGCCCCAATAATTGGGATCTTTGAGTTTATCAAATATTAAGATACTGAGTTCATTCACTTCAGTAAATTATATATCTAATCTGTTCCTCTGATCAACCTATTTCTCCAGCATCATATTCTTTTGACAATTACTGTTTTGTAGCATGGTTTTGAGATGTGATACTGCTAGGCCTTCATCCTTCTCATTAATCATTTTTAAAAATTCTTGACCTTTTGTTCTTCCAGATGAATTGTTATTTTTTCCTAGCTTTATAAAACTTTGTTAGTTTGATTTGTATAGAGGTTAATAAATAAATTAATTTAAATGGCATTGTTCTTTTTATAATATCGACTTGGCCTACTCATAAATAATATGTCTCCAATAATTTAGATATGCCTTTTATTTTCATCAAAAGTATTTTGTAGGGGCAGCTAAGTGGAGCAGTGGATAGAGCACTGGCCCTGGAGTCAAGAGGAACTAAGTTCAAATTTGACCTCAGACACTTAATAACTGCCTAGCTGTGTGACCCTGGGCAAGTCACTTACCCTCATTGCCTTAAATAAAATTTTTAAAAAGTATTTTGTAATTGTGTTCATATAATTTCCATGTGTGTCTTGGCAGGTAGACTTCTAAGCATTTTTTATTGTCCATAATGTATATACAGAAATACTAATGATTTGTGTGGATTTATTTTATATTCTGCAACTTTGCTGAATTTGCTCATAATTTTGATATGTGTTTTAGTCGTCTCTATAAGATTCCTGAAGTGCATATCATATTATCTATAAAGTGTTAGTTTTGTTTCCTCTTTGCCTATATTTATACAAGGCCCATTGGAACAGATTTTTCACTCCTCCTATTCTACCAGGGGAAGTCTTTACCTGCTTGGGGAAGATATCACCCTTAACTAAACCTGTCAGTTACTCTTAATCTGGTTTAACCTCTCTGTCTAAACAGTTTTATCAGGGTGTGGCTATTGTACATGCTATAGCTTCTTAGAGCCACAAATGAAAGTTGGGTAGCAGATGGACGGCAAACACAGAAAGCAGCCTGAGAAAAGAGCTCAGTAACCCTTATACCAGAGATACTAGTCTTCCCTGAACACCCAGACACCCCTCATGAGACAGAGTGGGCATTTTATCAATCAGTTAATGAATTAACTTATATTAAGTCAGATAGCATGCTTATCAAATTTGGACACACAACTGGGAGGGGTAACTCCACACTAGATGACAAAAATCTGGAATGTAAAAGAAGCAAAAAAAAAATTGTTCTACCCTCAAAAAACTCACAATCTAAAGGAGAGACAACATTTGGACAAATATTGACCAGCAAGAGATATATAGGATAACAGAGGGAAGGCACTAACATTAAAGGAGATCAGCAAAAGTTTTCTTGCAGAATGCTGCACTTTAACTGACATTTAAAGGCAGCCATGGAAGTCAGGATTACCATCATTACTAAATCAATTTATGCTGAGGACCTCAGTGATGTGGTCTTAATAATAATAATTAAACATGTATTACCTTCAGAGCTTGTTCTAATAAGGAACAAACTTTAACCTCTAGGATCTGCTCTCAAGAAAGAGCAAAACATAATTAGGTTAACATATAAGTTTATTAATATTTCTCAAAGCTTGCTGATTACCCAAATGTGAATGGAGGGGGGAGGGTCCAGCTAGAGAACCAGACCCCTAACATGGAGTCTTGGAATTTAGTCTTTATAAATTGCACTACCAGAAGGCAAGATCTGAAAAGCTACTTCTATATCAAGGGAATGGCCCTCAACTAAGGATGGGGCTGGATATCAGACACAACTCCTAGGATGTATGTCTAGGAAGACATGCCAAGATGAATGGCTCCTCCAAAATTCAGAATCTTTGTACCTTATAAATTCCACAAATGTGAATCTTCCTTCTCCAGGATGCTGGCACATCAGTAACCATTAATGGAGATCAGAGGTCATCAATCCCAATCGTTGATAAAAATCTTAAAGAGCATATGCCCAAGCTCAGATTTCTAGGCCTTTCCAGTGTAGGCCTTATGCTAAATTGACACTGAATCATTTGGATGACTATTCTCTGAGTGAAGTCATCCAATCATTATAGTCTAGTATACATCTCTTTATCTTTTCCACAAGAATAGTATGAAATACATTATCAATTTTTTTACTACTTCTCTGATGTATCAGCTAGACATTATCTAAGAAAAAAATGAATAATGTACTATGTTGTTGGCCTGAAAAAAAGTTTAAGAATAATTTTAGATTCTTTTAAATCCAAGCATTGTCCTTCACAAAATTTCTAAATTGATAGTTCCCTCATGCCCTCAGACATCTTTCTATACAAGTCCCAATTTGAAGTCCCAATTTATATGACTCTTGAATGAACAATATTTCAGTCAAAATAAAGCAATGGTTTATAGTTTAGGTAACAGGTCAGTTAACAGTTTGCTTCATCAATTGAAATAATTTAATTAAATTTCAGTACACTCTTAGAGATCCTGAGACCACTCTTCAAAGATTCTCCTTTCCACTTAAATACTGAACTAAATTCCATTTTAACAGTGTTACTCAAAGAGACTTTTTAACTTCTAATCACTATCTTAATCCCCTAGAGCTGGAGTATAAAGGATATTGCTCTTAGATAGAACAACAAAAGGCTTGACTGTTGACACCCTAATTACTTCAGGGAGCTGATTGGAGAGAATGGAGAAGGACATTTTTTGAAACTGATAGTGTCCTGTGAAAATTTCAAGAGACAAAGTTCCAATAAGAAAAATCAATTTATAAATTAGGCTGGCAAATACTAAATCAAGATCAATGTTCTCTCTCAGTAACTAAAGATGAAAAGGGAGTTTCTGGTCCACCTTAAATCCCTTATATTCCTTCTGACAGGGATCTTCTCTGACAAACAAGAAGAAACCTTGACTAGTATTCATTTATTAAGGAGGTGGCTAAGAGTTCTCAACTCCGGCTGAGAATGTGGCCTCAGTCAAAAGATTCAGCCTCCTGCAATCTGAGCAAGGGAAACCATCCTAATCAGGATCTCTCTGGCTAGTTTTATCCTTTAAGGCCAAGTCATCCCAAACTCTAATGAAGGACACACAAGGAGCTTGGTAGCATGGACTAGCTCTGTTTGGTTTCTGTTTTACAATATTAAGAGAAAAGTCAAGCACTGGCCTTGGGAGAGGCAGGAATGTGAAGACATTCCTTGGTTGGAATATGCTGAGGGTTTTTTCCTAACATAAAAGGGTTTTTTAGCTAACATAAAAGAAGGTCTTTTGAACAGAGAAAAGAATATTGCAAATTAATATTAATGATAGACTTAAAATTAATTTGCCTGAATAATTCTATTACTATAGTATTTTATATATTAATAAAGCATTTTAAATTGTTTTGGTCTTAAGTCTTAGGATTAATTTTAAAGTGGAGGAGGCAAATATTTCCCAGTTCACTGACCTTATTCAACTTTTTTGCCTCAACTGCCATCCCCCCAAAAAACACCCTTTCCTTCTTGTGACTATTTCTGCAACAAAGGCTGGTGTGGTTCTGGGACTCTGAAGTTTTCTGTGCATGCCCAAGATTGAATGGAAGGGGTGGAAATCAATTCTGGGGAGGGAAGGGGAAGATTTCTTAAAACTTTTAGACCTCCACCTCATACAACTCCCCTCTCGTTTTTGTAAACAGAGAAATAAGTGGTTTTCTGTCATAAACATGTCAATTATTGAGGAGCACAGAGGCTCTCACAGGGCCCTTTCTCTTTTATGTCCTCTTACATTGCTTTTATCAGTTCCCAGTGGTTTAACTACTCATCTCTAGGAAGATAAATCTCAAACTTCTATACCCATCATGAATCTGGACTCCAGTCCTACATTACTGTGTGCTAGAATTTGCTCCTTGAAGTACCATTTGTTGTAGTTAAGTCTTTTTTTAGTTCAACTCTTTTTGATCCCGTTTGGGGTTTTCTTGGCAAAGATATAGGAGGGGTTTTCCATTTCCTCCTCCAATTTTAGACATGAGGAAACTGAGGCAAATAGGGTTAACTGACATGTCCTGCACAGCTAGTAAGTGTCTGAGGTAATTTAGAACTTATGAAAATGAATGTTTCTGACTCCAGGTCTGGCACTCTATCTACTTGAACACCTAACTGCCCTGAAGTACCATTCCATCTTTTATTCAACATGTTCCAAACAGAACTCATCTTTCCCCGCTTCTTCCATTCAACCCTCCATCAAAAATGCCTTATTTCTAATGAAGGATATTATCATCCTTCCAATTGGGAATTGCCAACATTGCCAATATATTTGCCAACATTAGTGTCATCCTTTATTTTTCTCCCTTATTTCCAAAGTATTCCCTCTAGGATATTCCATAATTCATATTTAGAGGTAGGGTCATTTTGGTGATAACCAATTTAGATTCTCTGTGGGTATACACTCCTCAAAGAAATTCACAAATCCTATTGATTTTATTTATTTTTTTATTATTCAGTTCATTCCCAACCTAGGACACACTCTTCTACATAGCAGGAAGATTGAACACACACAGAGAAGCACATATGTCAGGATCATGTTCAGTGAGGATGTGTTTGAAGGGGCACAGCTCATACCTCTGTTTATATGAGAGTTGTAGATCTCTTCCCATTGAGCCTGCTGACCTAGGTCTCAATTTCCACCAGATTCTATGTAGCTGCTTTTTACTGCTGGACAGTCCTCTACTAGACTTTTCCAGATGTTGCCTCTGTACAACTTTGTGGCTTCATCACCGCTGTCCTGTTTCAGCTACTCTACAAAAACTGAACCTTGCCACCATACCCCCTACTAGAACCAGGATAAATCTTGCTTCCTGAGCCTGCTAATGTTACCCTGAAGAGAATCCCAATTCAGTCCATCAATTCAGTCCACTCAATTGTCAAACTGATTTTCCTAAAGTATACGTCAGACCCTGCCAGATACCCTCCCTACTTTCGTTCAATAAACTCTAGTGGTTCCCTATTACCTCCAAAAGCAAATATAAAATCATGTTTGGCTTTTAATACTCTTCATAACCTGACCCCTCCTTCATTTTTTAATATTACTCTTGGTCATATTCTGTGATCTAGTGACACTGGCATCCTTGCTTTTTCTCCCACAAGCAGGAGGAAATCTTTCTCCCCACTCAGCATTTTTACTGGTATTCTCCCATGCCTATAACAGTTCTCCCTTCTCATCTCCATTTCCTGTTTTTTACTAGATGCTAGGTGGTGTACCAGCACCAGCCCTGGAATCAGGAGAATCTGAATTCAAACTCAACCTCAATCAATTGACCCTTACTAGCTGTTTGACCTTGGGCAAATCACTTTACCCTGCTTGTTTTGCATCCAAGGCAGTGTCCAGTCATCCTGATTCATACCTGGCCACTGGAATCAGATGGCTCTGGAGGAGAAGGTGAAGCTGATGACTTAGCACAGCCCTCTCTCACTCAAATCCAATTCATGTGCATGTCTTGGCATTACCTCCCTGATGTCATGGTTTTCTTGGAGTATGAAGGACAAATATCATCATCCCTAGATTTCCTCAAGTTCCAGTTAAAATTCTACAGAAAAGCTTTCCTGATCTCTGTTCACTTTAATGTCTTGTTTATGGTTTTTTCACAAATTGTCTCACTTATTAGACTCAGCTCTTGGGGGGGGCACACTTTTTTGGTTTTCTTTTTATTCCCAAGGCTTATTAGAGTATCTGGCATGGAAGTAGCTGCTTAATGAATATGAACCCTAAAACTGTAAACCTTAAAATATGGGGTTAAAATAAAATGACAGAAAATATAGCTTAGATATGAAGTTTTATTCTCTGGGATTTCTTGATGATAATGATGACGGTTTGTCCTTCATTCTTGAAGACCAGGACAACAAGGTGGTAATGATTTACCATTAGGTGGAAACCATGTGTCCAAGATGATCACCCAGAACTGAGGGAGATGGACATATTTATCCAAAAACAAAGAATAGGGGGAAATCATTAACCTCCTTGAAGGGCAAAGAAGGCTGCACCATCTGTAAGTTGCCAATTGCTTCTCAGAGACTATCATCCTAATGCAAAACTTATCTGATTGTTAACTCTTTTATTAAGCATCATGAGGGCAGGACAAGTCTTCCAACATCCAGATCCTTATCTTCCTGAGTTGATTATTAACACAGGGGGAAGATAGTCAATAACTTCTTTCCTACTTTACAGTGAAGACTGAACACTATTCTAAAGAAATCAGCCTTTTTTTTTTAACCAGGAATGGCTCATTATCAAAAATTATTATTACACTTTGACAATACTCTCTGTCATAGATATCCTATCTGAATATCTTATTAATTGGATAGCCTGTGGCTTCTTATGCAATTATCAATCAATCAAAAAATTTACAAATCACCTACTCTACTAGGCAACTATGCTAAACTTTATAGATAAGAAAGGCTGCACACAACATACTTTTTATTTTAAAAATTAAAACAAAATTCCAGCTCCCAATTCTCCTTTAAATTAAAAGAGCTTCAACCCCGGGATTCTTAACTTTTTTTTTTCCCCCATAACCGTCTTGGACCTTTGAACAGTCTGGGGTGAAGGGCGAATGAACCCATCTTAGAGTCCCATCTTTAAGTGAAAAAATACGTAGGAAAACAATTATGCTGAAATGTAGCTATCACAATTTAAAAAAACAAACCAAGTTCACGGAGCCCAGCTTCATTAAGAGCGCCTGCCGGGAATGTTTAATCAAGTTTGGAGGTAACTAGAAGCCTCTCTCCAGCTGCCTCGCCTTCTCTTTTCAGACATGCGCACAAAGCTCCCCGACTTCCTCCTACATTTCCGGAAATGCCGAGCCGAGGCTCTGTGGGGATCGGAGTTAGGCGGGCCGCGCGGGCGCGGTTGCCAAGGAAACGTTGATTGACGCTCAACTCGGGGAGAAGAGCCTAAGGGCTCCGCTGGGGAGTGGGGCGGAACGGAAGGGCGGAAGCGCTGGCAGGGCCGCCCTCTGACGCCACTTCCGCTTCCTCCGCCTGCGCCCTGATGGCGTGGCCGCTCGGACTTCCTTTCCTGCTTCTTCTTTCCTTCTCGTAGCGGCCTCGGGAGCTGAAGCTGCCCGGGTCCTCGGCCTTCGGTCCGACCCCGCGTCTGCCGCGGCCTCTCCCTGCTGCCCCCGGCTTCGGGGTCTGCGCCGAGCGGCGCCGGCTGCCGGGCCCGCCGCGGGGCGGCGATTCTCCCGGCAGGGCCCGCCCTTGAGTCTCCCTCGTCCGCGGCGAAGGAGGCCGGCGCCGCCGGGCGCCGGGGCCGGGGTCCGCCGGGCGCGGGTGGGCTGATGCTCGTCTCCGGGCCCGGGCCTGCCCCAGCTCGGCCCCCGCAGGAGGCGCCATGGCCCCCGTGCTGCTGCCGCCGGCGCCCGGCTGCAAAGTGAGTCCGCTCGGGGATTGTCGGAGGAAGTTTAAATTCCCAGAGGAATCATTGCAAACTTTTAAGTTCTCTGTGTTCAGGGAAGGAAGGTGACAGAGAGTCTGCATTTGGTCTTCTAGCAATCTCGTCTCCTGGAGTTGACAATAAAGTCAAATAAAGTGCAAAAGGAAAGGCGGAGGAAACAGTTAAGATCAGACTTGACTGGCGAGAAAAACGAATGAAGGCGGTCGGAATTCAGATAATAGTATTTGGATTAAATAGATTATTATTCTCAAGGGGAGGGAGGAGGGAAAAAATGTGGAATTCCAAATATTACCAAAAAATGAGTGTTGGAGATTATCTTTGCGTGTCATGTAGTTGGAATAATAAATTTAAACTTAAAAAATTTATTGTTAAAATTTAGCATTGTGAGAATGTCTATTTCCACAAGCTGCCTTAGAATTAAATTGGGAGGTGCTTTGGGTGAAGTGGAGTGGGTGTTGACATGGATCCATTCCAGTTCTGCTTCTTAATACTTTTTATTTTAGGTTTTTGCAAGGCTCCCTTGCTTCTTAGTACTATGGCTATTTTCAAGTTACTTTTAACATTAGTGGGCCTCAGTATTCTCATTTGTACACTGTGGGAAGTAACACCCCTTAGTACAAACATTGTAGGGATTTTCAAACGAGATAATAATAGCTGTATAAATGTATGCTACTATGTTAAAGGGTCACAAACCATATACAGGATAGAATAGGATGAAATGCTAGAGAATGTTACTAGAAATGCTATTTAATAATGACTGAAGGAGGGCAGCTAGGTGGTGCAGTGGATAGAGCACAGGCCCTGGAGTCAGCAGTACCTGAGTTCAAATCCGGCCTCAGACACTTAATAATTACCTAGATGTGTGGCCTTGGGCAAGCCACTTAACCCCATTGCCTTGTAAAAACTAAATAATAATAATAATAACAATAATGAATGGAGGTTGATTGCTTTGCAGCCTCTCAGTCAATATACTTGGAGTATGATAATAGATATTAGTGTTATATCCTTGTTATCACATCAATATTTGAAGAAAGGGCAATAATTTACATGTGTTCACTTAAGGAGATGAACAGGTTTTTTGTGCTATGTGACTTATCCTTTCTTATACTCAGTTTTCTCTATTTCATCTGTATTTAATCAGAATTGTTTTTATGTTCAATTTTTTAAATATTAGAGGGTTTGAATAAGTTGGGTATTGATAATTTTGTTTCCAGAACTGCCTTTTTGTGTGCTTTGTACCCATGGGGTAATAAAATCATCTAAATGATCCATTCCTTAGGTTTTAAATGTTTGATTTCTAACAGGTTTTTTGTGCTATGTGACTTATCCTTTCTTATGCTCAGTTTTCTCTATTTCATCTGAAAATGACTGTAAATTCTTGCATTTGTCTCAGGGTTTTTGTAATAAATAGTACTTCATAATTCAGACTGAGGCAATCCAGAGTATAAGCTGTTATATCTGTTTACACATGATGTTATATGTGCACATGTGTATACACATACATACAATACATAACATACATAGAGCTGATTCTCACTATCCATTTGACTTAAAATCACTCCCATTTCCCAATTTGCCATTCCCTGAAGGTCCATAGAGAATCAGTGACATTCAAGGATGTGACAGTGCATTTTACCCAGGAAGAGTGGAGAAAATTGGACCCATCTCAGAAGGAGTTGTACAAGGATGTGATGTTAGAGAATTACAAGAACCTTGTCTTTCTAGGTAAGAACTATCCTTTGTGAATCATATTATTTCCACAGTAGTATCTTTCTTAATACACCTAATTAAATTAGAATTTCCATTGTGGTAAACATTTGAGAATTAGTGTTTACTAATTCTGTTTTGGACATCAGTGGAACAGAAATTGCTCCCTGATCCCAGATGAAAAGCTTTTACTGTGTACAACTGGGAACTGGTTAATTGTTTGTATTGCCTCTGAGATTGTGCCTTCCGTTCAGGTAAAAGATTCTCCCCCAGAGTTCCAGTACTAGTACCTAAGGGCAAAAAAGTTTCATCCTCTTAGTAGGGGTGGGTCAAAACTATTTTTCTTTGTGATGACAAGTCTATATATCTCAGGGATATAATGCAGAGATCTTTCAAAGGTTCTCTGTTCCATCTTTTGGTCAACCTTAGCATGCCTCTTTACCTCAGATAATAAGTGAATGGTGATAGAATAACAGACCTCTGTCTTCAATGCATTTCCATTTCTAATGAGCAGGACTTACAGTTTGGAAACCAGATGTGATCTCCCATTTGGAAGAAGGAGAAACACCTTGGATACAGGATCCAGAAGTACTTTGGAACACCTGTCCAAGTGAGTTATTGAAAAACCAGACATAAGAGAGTCATTATAAGTCATGTTTTCACTGTTCTTTTGCTTTGTTTCCAGTGGTCATTCTTTTTTGAATGAAGTGTATTAATTTTAATTTAAAAATAAGAGAAAACGTCCTATTTTTCTCTGTATTCCCTTCTCAGCAATTTAAAATTTATTTATTTATTTAAGGCAATGGGGTTAAAGGTGATTTGCCCAAGATCACATAGCTAGGCAATTATTAATGTTTGAGTTTGCATTTGAACTCAGGTCCTCCTGATTCCAGGACCAATACTTTATCATTGTCCCATCTAGCTGCCCCCTCTCTATTCTCTTTTTATCTTTTTCTCCTCATGTTGTCTAGAATTAATGTTCTGTTATATATGTAATTTTGATTTGAGTCTATATTCTCATTCTACATTCTCTGTATAGTGTTTCCCGGTTTTGTGTTCTTAAGAAATGACAATGATGATGGTGTCATAATAATCCAATTTTAATTATCCACAATCTTTTCAACCATTCCTCAGGCATGTCACTTCAGGCTGAATTTTTGTTATCAGAAATAAAACCTCTGAATATTTGTGTAGAGAGATTATTCAATAATTTCTGTACCTCATTCATCTGAGTAAATTCAATACCAATATTTTGCAATAATATCTCTAGGATTTACTGTTTCTGTGGGGCAATGAGGTGACATAGAGCACTGGAATTAGAGACAAGAAAATCTGAATTCAGATTTTCTTCAGGCATTTCAACTATGTGATCCTAGGCAAACCTCTTAACCTCTCTGTACCTTAGTTTCCTCATCTGTAAAATTAGGAAATTGAACTTAATAATCAATACATGCTAAATTTCTTATGTTGTGATCTTAAAATAATGGATTAATGGTTCAAAAGTTATAACTAGTTTTGTTGTTTTTTCCTATCTTGCATTTTAAGAGTATTTAGTTTTATAGCTAAAATATTTTTGCTAGTTTAATGGGTATTGAAGAATTGTTTTTATGTTCAATTTTTTAAATATTAGAGGGTTTGAATAAGTTGGGTATTGATAATTTTGTTTCCAGAATTGCCTTTTTGTGTGCTTTGTACCCATGGGGTAACAAAATTATCTAAATGATCCGTTCCTTAGATTTTAAATGTCTGATTTCTAATAGAAAGATTTTTTTCCCCCATTTCCTTTTTTTTTTTTGCTTTGTAGGCATCTATAAGTCAGCATGTCTTTAGATGTCCTTATCTTTCCCTCAAAATCCCCATTCTTCCAGACTTCCCTAATAGTGTAGAGTGTACCTCTATCCTCCTATTTATCCATTCTCCCAGAGTCAATGATCTTCTCTTAAATTCACTCTACATAACCAGTCTGTTGCCGTATCTTCACATTTCTATTCCAAAAGCATCTCTCATATAACTCCCTTTCTCTGTGCTCAGGGCTCCTACTCTTATACAGGTTTATATCACCTCTTGCATGGACTTTTTCAGTAGACCAATCAGGGTTGGTCTTCTTGTATCAAGGCTCTTCTCACTTTAATTCTTTGACTAAGATGTCAAAATATTCTTCCTAAAGCATAGGTTGCCTGACATTTTATTTTCCTACTGAGTAAACTTAAGTGACTTTCTCTAGGATCAAATATTAAAAAAAATTTTTTTTGATTTTTAAAACCCTTCATAAACGGGTATTCAGTCTTCTTAATCTTAAATTCCTTTCCTTTTATCCTGTGTAGTCTGTGATCAGGTACACTGGCTTTGCTGTTTCTCAAACAAAACATTGTTTCCTCAATGACAAGGGTACTTTCATTGACTGTTGGCAATGCCTTGAATTCTCTCCCTCATCTCTATTGCCTGACTTCCCTAGCTTTTCATGACTCAACTCAAATCCCACCTTTTGCTAGAGGTTTTCTGTTTCCTCCTCATCCCATTCCATCGCTAGTTCCTTTTCTCTGCAATTACCTTTTGATTTATACTGTTTGTTTCTAGCACATATATTTTGGCATGTGAGTCCTAAAGGACAGGGACTGTGTTTCAATCCATCTAAAAAATATGAAATTAATTGTAGTGTTCCACACCTGTGGGGCCTCCCACCTTTGTAAAGAAGAGGTTAACATCTTTCTTATAGCTTCTTTAGGGTTAAGCTTACATAATTTTGTTATTGTTGTTCAATCAATCATTCTTCAGTCATGTCTGACTGACCTGACCCTATTTATGGTTTTTCTTGTCAGAGATATTGGAGTAGTTTGCCATTTCCTTCTGCAGCTCATTTGACAGATGAGGAAATAGAGGTAGTAAGTGTCTGTGACCATATTTGAACTTGGGAGGATAAGTCTTTCTGACTCCAGGCCTGGCACTTTATCTACTTCTTCACCTGATTTCATAGCATTTATTTAAATCTTGATGTCTTTTACATCATCAAAATTCTCTTCCCCCATAATAAAAATTTCCTAAAGACCAAAAAAAGATATTAAAAAGTTAGTCAAAACTAACCAGTCTAACTGGTCTGAAGATATTTTAAAGTATCTCACAGTTACAAACCTTTCATCTCTTCAGAGATATTGAGTGGAATGTCTCTTCAGTATCTTTTGGAGCCATGCTTGTGTTTTATAAATTTGCACCATTTGCTTTTTCCCCCCACATTCTTGTAGTTATTTTGTACATCGTTTTCTTGTCTTTACTTTATTCTTCATTAGTTCCTATAGATCTTTCCATGCTTCTCTATATTCATCATGTTCATCATTTCTTACATCCCAGTAATATTTCGTTACATTCGTGTATTGCAGTTTGTTTAACCATTCCTTGATCAGTGGACATCTTTGTCAAATTCCTAACAATTACAGAAATACTGGTATAAATATTTTGGTGCATTTGGAGACTTTCTTTGGTTTGGATAGTTTAGCTTTTCAAAATGGTTGTACTAGTTCATAGTTCCATTAGCAAAGCAGATTGCGCACCTGTTCTCCAAACTCTTTCAACACATTATTCCCTTCTTTTGTCATTTTTACCAGTTTTCAGTCTGAAACCTCAGCATTGTTTTGTTTTGTATATTTTTCCTTTTTAGTTATTTGGAGCATTCCTTCATACAGTTAATAGTTTGTGAATGAATAAAGCATTTATTAAGTGCTTAATATGTGCAAAGTCTCATAGCACTCACATTTCAATGGAGGAGACAACATCTAGGAAAGTTTCCACCAACAAGTTAGATGGAAAAGTTCTGTGGTCCTTGGGGTTGTTTATTTAAAAAGTCAATAATCTCCTTGGGGCATATGCCTATGGTGAATTCTGTTGATCAAAGGGCATAAAGCAATTATTTGCATAATTTCAAGGTCTTTCCAACATGGTGGTATGAATTCATGGGTCTACTAACAGTACATGAATGTGTTTGTTTTTCTGCAACTCCAACATTGACTTTGTTATTTTTACTAGTTTGTTGAGAGTGAGACATTAGGGTTTTTTTTGATTTTCATTTCTCTTAGTTGTTAGTAGTTCTTGGTTTGTTGAATTCTTTGTTCCTGTCATTCTTTTAGGGACTTGTTTTTTGTTTGGGGGGTGTGTGTGTGTGTGTGTGTGTGTAGACTTACATACTTATATTCATATATTTTGGATCAGACTCTTCCTACTAGTAGAAAACACCATTCTATAGTCCTCCCTAGACTACATTGCCTTTTCCTTCCCTTTGTTAGAGAAAAAATAATTCTATTACATTTCTTATAAAGGCTCATTTGTAATTAAAGACATTCCCACACTAATTACATTCAAAACTTCCTGCCATTGTGAATTCTGATTGAAATTTGAGTTGTGACTCTCCCATAATCCTTAAGTTTTAAAGGCACTTTTCCAGTAGAAATCATTTTTAAGATTAACTACTTTACTCAGATATCTCTCCTGCTTTTCCTTCTTGTATCTCTCTCTAGATTTTATATTCCCTGGTATTTTCTAAATTGGAGTATATTACATGTACAACATAATGTGTTTATTTCATTACACATAAGGTTTTTCCTCTTGTATTTAAGATTTGATTTAAAAGTAAGGACTTCCCACGTTCAGTGTATCATAATAATAATAATAATAATAATGATAATAATAATAATAATAAATAGTGCTTACTATGCTCCAAACACTGTGCTAAGAACTTTACAGATATCTTATTTGATCCTCACAACAATCTTGTGAAGTAGGTACTGTAATTATCCCCATTTTATAGTTGCAGAAACTGAGACAAATAGGAGTTAAATGACTTGCCCCGGATCATAGTGCTAGTAAATGTCTAAGGTCAAATTTGGATTCAGTGCATGTATGAAGATTTTCTTCTGTATGAATCATTTTGATGATTGGACTCGTATTTTACATCACAGTCACCCTCCATAATCCCTATATCACAGGAAGAAGTGGCCATTCCTCCTTGCCAAGTCAAACCCCTCTATATGTACAAATAATCCTATTCCATCCCATTTTTTCAACATGATTGCTTGCTCTTTGATCCCCATTCTCTCACTTTTCTTTTCCCTCTTCCTGCTTCTTCTCAACAGCCTAATACATTTTCCCAAGACATCCTGACTTCTGACTTCATCACTGAACAGCAGCCACTCTCCAGAGTTAGTAAAGTTCTTTGAATTACCAAAAGTTATAACCTTTTCTCAAACCTCATTCTTCATCTTTTGAACCTTGTGATCATTTTTTTCTCTTAATATTCTCAAGTTTTGCACAACTGTACTCTCCTAATTCTCAACCTACTACATCTGATACTCTTTTCTTCATTTCCTATGCACTTTAAGAGTGGGTGATCCTAGTGCTCTCTCCAAAGCACTTTTCTCCCTCTGCTCTTTTATTTAGTGATTTCTTTAGCTCCCATGGATTGAATTATCTGTAAGCTAATGATTCTCAGATGCTGCTATCCAGCCTTATTCTTGGACATTTTGAACTGGATGCCACAGAGATCTTAAAACTCATTAAGCTAGTAGCTGTCTTTATTTTTCCTTCTAATCCCTTCCCTTTTTTATACTTTCCAATTACTGTGCAGAAAACCACCATTCTCTCACTTAAATTCATGATCTAGGTGTTTCTCAACTACTCATTCTCTAACACTCTTCATATATAAGTAGTTAAATCCTACCTTTTCTAGGCCATCAACCCATCACACCCAAACTACTGAAGTAGTATTCTGGTCAGTCTCCTTAACTCCAGCATCTCCTGACTCCAGTCTCTCTTCTACTCTGCTGTTAAATTGATCTTAAAACACAGGTCTGACCATATCATTCCTGCTATTCAGTAAACTCCAGTGGTTCTAGTAACTTCTTGGAGAAAATATAAAATTCTCTGGCATTTAATCTGTCCTCTTGTTTTTTTTTCTAATTTTTATTTAATTTTAGGCAGTCGGGTTAAGTGACTTGCCCAAGGTCACACGGCCAATTATTAACCTTTTGAGGCCAGATTTGAACTGAGGTCCTCCTGATTGCAGGGTCAGTGCTCCATCCACTGCACCACTTAGCTGGCCCTAATGTGTCCTCTTTTAACACTTTTTGTCTTCTTACAGTTTATTCTTCACATATTTTGGGAATCCAGTGACACTGGTTGTCTTCCTCTTTCAACCACAAAATACTCCATCTCATTTGATGTCCCCTATGCTTGAAGTTCTTTCCCTATTCATCTCTCTCTCTCTTGGAATCCCAACTAAAATTACACTTCCTATCTACCTTTCCTGATTTGCCTTAATGCTGATGCCTTTCCTTTGAGATTATTTCCAGTTTATCCCACATATATTTTGATGGATTTAATTGTTTGTATTTTGTCTTCTTAGGCAGTTAGATGCTGCAATAGATAGAATGCTGGGCTGATAAGGGAGACCTAAAGTAAAATTCTTTCTCTGCACTTAACCTTTATTTGACTCAGTTTTAGCTTCTTGAAATCTTTATTGTTTTAGCTCTTTTTTTCTTATATTCCCCATTATGCCCTTTCTGAGTCCTTCCTTTTTTAATGATGTACAAATTTCTCTCTCTTACTGAAAAAGTGAGGGAATTTACATTTCATTTTTCTTGATTTCTGTCCATAGTCCCCTTCTGGTGCAGGGACAGTGCTAGACCCAGCTAGATTTCTGTCCCCTTTTCTTCAGGCTCAGTCCAGCCACTTAGGCTAGTCCCAGCCCTAGTTATCCTCTGGAACTTTGCTCTCGCTGCTGTGCCTGAGCCAGATCAACTCTGTTCCCTTTGTAGGTGTTATGGTAGGTTACTGCAGAGTGCTATCCCAGACTGAAAGCTGTCTGATTCACCCCACTCATTCAGTCCAACTTAAGAGGTAAAAGAGGGAAATTGTCCTTCTCTACCTCCACTTTTATCAGTTATCAAAATCATTTGACACTTAAAAATTACAAAAGTATTTCATTAGAGTGGAGTAGTTAAAAGATTGATTTGAAATAATCCTTCTCAACAATATGGTTTTTGTAAACCTGAGAACAAAAGTTACTTTAGGATGAACTGACAGTTTGACAAGAATTACTGGGAAAAATCCTGAAGTTGGTCTGAATTGGGTTTAGACTAGCATGTCATTCAGCATTTCAATGAATTCAAAATGGATATATAAACTTTTATTTTTTGTTTTAAAAATTTGATTTATTTAAGCATTCTTTTTTAAAATTTTGAGTTCAACATTCTCCTTCCATTTCACTCCTTCCCTACCCATTAAGAAGGAAAGCAAAATGATATAAATTATACATGTGAAATCTTGCAACACATTTCCATGTTAGCCATGTTTTCCTCCCTTCCCCCCAAAAAGCAAAAGAAATTAAGTGAAAAAAACAATTCAATTAAGCACTCAAAGTTCATCAGTTCTCTCTCAGGTCAATAGCATTTCCTGATAAGTCCTTTGAAATTTTCTTAGATCATTATATTGATTGGAATAGCTGTGACTTTCACAATTGATCCATTATTATAAAATCATATACTGTAACTTTTTTAGCTATTCTCTAATTGGGGGACTTCTCAGTTTCTAATGCTTATTTACCACAAAAAGAACTGCTATAAATATTTTTGCGCATATAAGTCCTTTTTCCTTTTTCTTTTATCTCTTTGGGATACAGACCAAGTAGTGCTATTCTGGATCAAAGGGTATGCAGTTTTATATCTCTTTGGGCATAGTTCAAATTGTTCTTCAGAAAAGACAGATCAATTCACAATTTCTCCACAGCAGTATTTGTGTCCCTATTTTTTCTACATCCCCTTCAGCAATAAATGTTAACTTTAGAGATCATGTCAAATGAAAAAGAACAGTAGTATCTTTCATGGTATTGGTTCAGGGTGAATTTTAGGCAAAGAATGGTGATCCCAAAATTATAAAATAAATCATTACAGTTACATGAAACTAAATTTTATGCTAACAAATGAAAAGATGAGAAGGGGTGCTATCATTTGAGGAAAATATATCCTTATATTTAATAACTGATAGTAGTTTACTACCAAATATACATAGGGAAAGAATATAAATGTTTAACACCAAAACCTTTTTCTCAAAGGACAAATGGTTCAAAGAAATGAAAAAAACATCTTTTAAGATCTTTTATGGTCCTTAAAGAATTACAGACCATTAAGAACTATGTGTAATATTTCTCTAAATTTCTATTAAGATGAGAAAGGCAAATCAAAAATACTGATGCCCAGAAAATTGAGAAAGAATAGAAGGCATATTGAGGGAAATTGAGCAAGTCATCTTTAGCCATCCCAAAGCAAAACACAACCCAAGAAGTATTCTGCTTCTGATCATTTTAGAAGCCAGTGCTCTTTAAGTTTCCATTAAGTTCCAGTACAGAAAGAAAAGGACTCCACTAAATTTCTTTTTACAAATATAAATGATTCTTAAATAATTTACAAAAATTCTGAGAAAAAGTAGAGAATGAAAACTGAAGATAAATAACCCTGACAAATACTGATACAAAAATGTGGTATTAGCAAAAAACCTATAGCAATATAGGAAAAAAATAAATGTTGATCATTTTTTCTTTTCAGTTTAGCAGGAAATGTTTGCTTTTGTTTTTTCTTTCAGATTGGGAGACTGGACCTGAAACTAGTCAGTTAACAGAGAAAAGACTCAGAAGGAATGGTTCCTATGTCTTTAAGTTGGGAGAAGCATTGAAATATTATGTCACTTTGGAGAAGCAGGAGCAGAACCATGAAGAGAAACATTCTAGGTAAGTTAAAAAAAAATCATCTAAAGAAAAAGTCCTAATAAATGTAAGAGTTTTCAGGCTTTTAAATTCAGTCCACTTTTCTTAGCTGATATCTATATAAGAAATTCTCCATGAATGTGCTCTATGTACATATGTAGAATTTCAGACATTATTCAGTCTGAAACAATATTTAATAGATCCTTATCAAAGAATTAATTTTCTAAATATAATGATGTGAAAATTCATTCAGCTTATTATTCAGATATTTTCAGTAGCTTGGAAATTACATGAATGTAATCATATAGGTAAGCCTGCAACCACAATTCATCCATTATTTCTTATCACAGAATTCCTATTGGAGAAAATTTCCCTAGAAGTCATGAATATACCAAGGCCTTCTGGAACACACACATGGTTGATCATCAAACAATTCACAGTAGAGAGAAACCTTATGAATGTAACTATTGTGGAAAGGCCTTTCGCTCAAGCTCATACCTTATTCAACATCAGAGAACCCATACTGGGGAGAAACCTTATGAATGCAGTGATTGTGGAAAAACCTTCCGTTGGAGTTCCCAGTTTACTCAGCATCAGAGACTGCATAGTGGAGTGAAACTTTATAAATGTAATGATTGTGGGAAGGTATTCCCGAATAGGACATACCTTACTGAACATCAGAGAATTCATACTGGAGAGAAACCTTTTGAATGTAATGATTGTGGGAGGACTTTCCGATGGAGCTCACAGTTTACTCAACATCAAAGATTGCATACTGGGGTGAAACTTTTTAAATGTAATGATTGTGGGAAGGTATTCCCCCAATAAAACATACCTTAGTGAACACCAGAGAATTCACACTGGAGAGAAACCTTATGAATGTAATGACTGTGGGAAGACCTTCCGATGGAGTTCACAGTTAACTCTTCATCAGAGAACTCATACTGGAGAGAAACCTTATAAATGTAACAATTGTGAAAGGGCCTTCCGAAGCAAATTACACCTCACACGACATCAGAGACTTCATACTGGAGAGAAACCTTATGAGTGTCATGAATGTGGTGAGTCTTTTCGATGGAGCTCACAGTTGACTGTACATCGGAAAATACATACTGGGGATGCTCCTTACAAATGTGATGATTGTGGGAAAGTCTTCTGCTGGAGCTCACAGTTTATTGAACACCAACGAATTCATACTGGAGAAAAACCCTACAAGTGTAATGATTGTGGAAAGGCCTTTGGCTGGCTCTCACAGTTTACTAGACATCTAAGAATACACACAGGAGAGAAAACCTATAAATGTTATGAATGCGGAAAGACCTTCCTTGACAGCACATATCTTACTGAACATCAGAGAATTCATACTGGAGAGAAACCTTATGAATGTAATGATTGTGGAAAGGTCTTCCACTGGAGTTCCTACCTTACTCAACATCAGAAGACTCATACTGGAGAAAAGCCTTATAAATGTAATGAATGTGGAAAGAACTTTTGCTGGAGGTCACAGTTTACTCAACATCAGAGACAGCATACTGGATTAAAGTTATATAAGTGTAATGATTGTGGGAAATCCTTCCTTAATAAGACATACCTTACTCAACATAGGAGGACTCACACCAGAGAGAAGCCTTATAAATGTAATGAGTGTGGAAAGAATTTCCGCTGGAGCTCACAGTTTACTCAACATCAGAGACTGCATACTGGAGTTAAACTGTATCCATGTAATGATTGTGGGAAGTCATTCCTTAGTAACACATACCTTACTCAACATAAGAGGACTCATACAAGAGAGAAGCCTTATAAATGTAATGATTGTGGGAGGACCTTCCGTTGGAGTTCACAGTTTACTCAGCATCAGAGATTGCATACTGGAGTAAAACTTTTTAAATGTGATGATTGTGGAAAAGTATTCCCCAATAAGACATACCTTAGTGAACATCAGAGAATTCATACTGGAGAGAAACCTTTTGAATGTAATGTTTGTGGAAGGGCCTTCCGATGGAGTTCACAGTTGACTATTCATCAGAGAACTCATACTGGAGAGAAGCCTTATAAATGTAACAGTTGTGAGAAAGCTTTCCGTTGCAAATTAAATCTTAATCGACATCAGAGAATTCATGTTGGAAAAAAATAGTGTAACCCTTGTCAGTGGCCTTTGGTTTAGCTCTTTCCACTTCTATATCTGCAAATTCATATAGGAGGAAAAATACCTATGTATGTTACAAATGCAGAAAGACGTTCCTCAGCAGCACATATATTACTGAAATATTAGAAAATTCATACCAGAGAGAAGTCTTCTGAATGTAATGATTGTGGGAAAAGCCTTCCATATCAACTCACATCTTACTGGACATAAGAGACTTCAAACTGGAAAGAAATTATGAAAGTGGAAACATTTTCCATTGAAGCTCAGAATTTACACAGTATCAGAGATTACAAATTATTATGAAAATTGTACTTGTGAGAATTTTTTCCCAAGTGACAACTGAACAGCAGAGAATATACATTGCAAAGAAACGTTACAAATGTTGAAAGGCCTTTCATGAAAAGTGAGTTCTTACCAGTTAACTCATACTGGATGGATACCCTATAAATATAATGAATATGGAAAGATCTTTTGAGAGCAGAACTCTTAGTCAATGTTATAGTGCTCATATTGAAAAAAAAACTTATGGAGAGAGGAATTTGTGAATGTAATTGAGAGCTCTTTCAGCTAGTTGAGCTGAGTCTACAAGGAAATCAGAAATTGAATGAGTAGAATTAATTGTAGAGGGCAATTCAGGTATGGGAGTCAGAGAGTTCAAACACAGAATTGTAACTTGGATCAATATTCAGAATCTCCTAAACTGCACTCTTCCTACCTCTCCCTCCCAGTCCACCCCCTGTTCTTTTCCATTTAAATTGGAATATTTAGGAAATATCCTGAAAAGCAAGGAAAGTATCCCTAAGACTTAGACTAAAGCTCAGTCTGCTCAACCTTAACTATTGATGCAACTTCTGCAAGCTATGTTAAGATAGCTTCCCAGTCACCTAAGAACGTAAAAAAAAATTGGATTTCTAATTCTTGGGAATTTAGTACATTCTCCCTTCTAATCATATTTATTTGCTTATGTAGATGAACAGTGGCCTCTCTACCCAAGTTAAATGTTGCACCTTTATTGAGTATCTTTTTTTTTTTGCTCTGGTTAAGTAAATCTTTTAATTGTTGAATGAGTGTATGTATCTCATCCCATTACAATATTTGATTCAAACTAGTGGACCAGCTGGAGACATCTGTGATCCATAGCATTCAATATATCAGGATCAAAGTACATGAGGAGTAATGTGTAAGTATACCAGAGAGGTAAGAAGGGCCCTAAATGTAAAGAACTTTCAGGGATAGAAATGGGTATGTATTCTAGAGGTATTAGGGAGGCACTGGAGTTAATTATGTAAAAGTAATATAATCAGACCTATGAACTAAGAAAAATTGCTGCATATATGTAGAGGGATGCATTTGAACAGAAAGAAGCTTAAGGCAAAGAAACAAAGCCATTTCAATAGTCTTAAGTGAGAAGTATCATGAGGACCTGAATTAGTATGGGTGAAGAAATTGCAAAATATGTCCATCTTTGTAGAGAGACAATTGGTAAGCTTTGATAGCTGATTAGAAGTTAGGAGTGAAAATGAATATTTCAGGATTACATAGGGTTGGGGACCAGAATCATTGGAATAAAGAGTGTCTTGTAAAGTAATAGGGACATTCTAATGAACTGTGGGTTAAGGGAGGCAAAAAGGTAATGAATTCTATCATCTACATGAGAAATCTATGAAGAAATCCAGTTAAAATGCCTACTAGAGAGTATGAATGATAGAACTGAAGCTCAGGAGAAAACTTATGGAATCTGGAAGTTTTCTGCTTTAAGATAAGACCTTTGGGATATGATGAGATAGCTCAAGTAAAATAGAGAAAAGAAGACCTCAGTATAAAACCTTCTGTTGTATCCACTCTTAGGGGACTTGTCCCAGATGAAGATTGTGCAAAGAAGAGTGGTTAGCCAAGTAAGGGAAAAACCAGGGGAGAACAGTATTAAGTAAACCTTTAAAGTCAAGTATGGTAAACAATTTTAAATATTGCAATCTTTAACATTGTTTACCACACTTTTTGCAAATAGGTCTTTGTTGGGTTATTGTACTCAGCAAGTTCAGATATGAGTTGAACTAGATGCAGCTGAACTTCCTTTGAATGCTAGAATCGTATAATTTAAATGAGTACTTTAACCATTGTAAGATATTCATCATCAGTGATTAAACTACAAAGTAAAATTTCTTTTATATAAGTCATTAACATTTTAAAAAGTAAAACCTCAAATTTACAGCATGGAGCAATTTTTCTTTTTATTCTACATCCGTTTTTAGGATTCTGAATCTGTGCTACCTTTAGCTTTTTATCCTAATTCTTGACCCCATTGATTGCCTGTTTGCAGTGTCAATCCAGTCAAGGTATTCCAGAAGTCTTGGTATAGTTTTAACCTTATAATTTCATTAAGACTTTTGGGACCACCCCACATACACCCACCTAGTCATATCCATATCTCTCTCTTTCACTCTTTTATGAATGTCATTCAGGAGAGCATCTAAAGAACTTCACTACCTATTGGGAATGATATATCTTATAAATAACACTAATTACTATATTTCAAAGAAGGTTGCATTCAATCTGTGTACAGTTCTGCTAATCACAGTTTGTATCACTTTGGTATTGTAGGTCATTTCATATTGCTTTTTGTTTTATATTTTCTAATAGCACAATTATTTTACATTAATATACTTTATTCAATCATCCTTTCAGTGTGTTTGTATGTTTTAATGGGTGTGTTTTATTGACATTTTTGTTTTAAGTTATTTTGGAATAGAGAGACTTTCATTTTTATTGTAAATTTAGTATGAAGTCCTTTGATGGAATTGCTAGGATGAAATAGTAATAGGTGATTTTGCCCATTGAATATTACTGCATTTTTAAATATTCAAGTTTACTAATTCATTAATTATTTAATGAAGGGTCTATTTTCCTCATAGTTCCTATATTAGGATTTTCTTCAAAGCTTAAAAGCTTTGTATTCATTATCTAAATTAAGTGTATAATTTGATGAGTCTAGGTACTGTCCTTAAAAAGAAAAAATGCCCATCAATTGGGGAATGATTGAATACATTATACTAGAAGAATGTAATGGAAATGTTTGTTCTTTGTTCTCAAAGAAGACCATGACATCAGAGGAGATGATGCCATAATAGGCTTATGAATTGAATTTGAGTGAAAGGGAGCTAGGTTAGGTCACCAGTCTCACTTTCTCCTTCAGAGTCATCTGGGTCCAAGGGGCAGATATGAATGAGGATGATTGGAGATGACCCTGGATGTGAGGCAGTCAGAGTTAAGTGACTTAAGATCATGTAGCTAGTTAATTGTCAAGCATCTGAGACTGGATTTGAACTCCTGTCCTCCTGATTCCAAGGCCAGTGCTCTATTCACTGTGCCACTAGCAGCCCCTATTGTATAAGAAATCAAAAGAAAGGGAGGGATGGTTTTAAATAACCTGAAGAGGCTTGCATGAGTTGATGTGAGCAATAACATTGCAGAGGCTTAACTCTAAACAATGCAGTGGCCAACAAAAATTATAGATGAAGAAGAATGCTATCAACTTCTTGATGAAGTAATATACTCAAGTTGCAGAATACATTGGAATTGAGATATGTTTTTAGATTAACCCACTGTGGGAATTTACTTTGTTTAATTGCCACATATATTAGAAAAAGAGGAGAAATTATCCCCTCCTATTTGGCCATATTTCTTTAAAAATAGGACAAAGAATTTTTGATTGCTTTTCTTTCTTTAAATGTTTTCTTTGAAAGTGTGATAGATACATGGAACAGAGAGCTAGAAGGAAATACAGTCAAGTTCTTTTTCTCCCTGCCTGCAAAACTCCCTTCAAAATAGATCTAGAAAAGGGCAGGGAAAGGCTTTGTGCAAGGTAAAACTTGGTCCCCAACCCAGACCAAGACATTGAACTGGCTCTGAACAAGCATGAGTTTGCTTGTTCAGGCTTCAGGAACAAGTGCCACTTAGCAGTTTTGTTGCCTACTACCTGGTTCTAAGTCACAGATCTGAGGTAATCTGAAGAGGACATCTTTGGCCAAGGATGTGAGAACAGCCCTTTGCTATGTAGTAAGGGGAGCAAGTTCAGAAACAAAGCAGGAGAGTGGCCAAGATCTCAGGAACACAGTGGAGTCCCAGTTCCAGCTTCTGGCCCCATCTGAATTCTACAGGGGATAACTAGGATCTAAAGGGAGCCTCCAGTTTTTTCACTCTGATGTAGCAGGTCTTATCATCTGACCAATAGTGACTGTGTCAAGCAAACTCATGCTCGTTCAGAGCCAGTTCAAGAACTTGCACAGTTAAGACCAGGAGGGCAACGATCATACTTTGCTCTGGATAAGACCACTTCAGAATTACTAGGAGCTTACAAATCTCCAACCTCCTTCCCTAAACATATTTAATACCCCCCAAAAGTACAATAGAACTAGCCCACTTCCCTTCAGGAATGCTACAAAGCCTAGACCAAGTCTGAGGTTGGAAAGTGGGCTAGAATAAACACACAAAGAATATCATCATGGAAAAGCTATTTAATGACAGATACATACTTAAGAGAAAACTAGTAAAAAATCTTAAAACATCTACAAGTAAAACCTCAAAGACTACAGCTTAGGCACAAATTAAAATAGAATTCCTGATCAGATGAAGCAAGAGTTTTACAAGGTTTTAAGAAATGAAATGGGGGTAGCTAGGTGACACAGTGGATAGAGCATGGGCCCTGGAGTCAGGTGGACCTAAGTTCAAAACTGGCCTCAGAAGCTTAAATACTTGCTCAACTGTGTGATCCTGGGCAAGTCATTTAATCCCATTGCCTTACAACCCACCCCCACCCACCCCCCGCCGCCAAAATGAAAGCTCCAGGGAAAAAAATGGTGAAATAAGTGCTATAGGAAAAAAAGGAACAGGTGTTACTAAGCAGTTTTGTTGCCCACTATTCAGTTCCAAGTCACAGATAGAAGCTTGGCACAAGGTTAAAAAACTTTGTTCAATAAACAAACTCATTGAAAGGGATCAACAATTTCATAAGATAATCAGAAATATTCAGAAGTCAAAGACTGAAAATATAAGAATAAAATGCAGCATCACGTAACAAAATCAACTCTCCTGAACAACAAATTGAAAGAAAAGTTTAGGATCATTGAACTATCTGAATCCCTTAAAATTATCTTAATAATTTAATAAAAATAATCTTAAAATTATCCACAGCTCTTAGAAACCTCAAAATAAAAATTCCCAGTTAACATCCATAGCCAAAATGCAGCACCTTTAAAAGATTGAAGAAAAGAAAGACAATTCAAATACAATGAGAAGAACCATAGCCAATTTAGTCCCCTATAATGGTGGAGAAAACTTGGAACATAATATTCTAGAAAACAATATGAGCTTACAGCCAAGAAAAATGTGTCCATCAAAACAAAGTATAATTCATAAGAAACCATAATGAAATAAGGATTTTCACATATTCCTTATGAAAATACTAGAGCTTTAGAGAAACTTTAAATTCAAATACAGGTCTGAAGAAAAGCAAAAAGGTAAATGAGAGTAAACAAAAATGAATTGTGTGTTCCCTCTGGCACTATTATCCATAGAGGTCTTAAAGAGAGTCATTAGAGATAAGGCCTGGGAGCTTGTTTGTGTCTTAATGATCTTAGAGCAATGGAAAGAACAGAAGAGGAATATACTGGGAAGAGTTAAGGAAGCTTGTCAAAAATAATCTCACAAATGGTAGGAGTAACCATATATTAAGATGAGGAATGGCATAGGATGAAGTGGGATGTTGACCCTTGAATCTTCACTCTCATCTGAACTGATCAAAGGAGGGGAAAATATACATACAGATTTAAATGCCAAAATCCATTCCATTTCATAGGGGAAAAGTGGGGAAAAAAAGGAGAATTAGGGAGAAAGGTAGATTCAGAGAGATTAGGTAGGACTAAGCAAAACAAAGAATGCACAAAACTAGTTTGTTTTTTTTTTAATTTAAGGCAATGGGGTTAAGTGACTTGGCCCAAGATGTCACAGCTAGGCAATTATTAAATGTCTGAAGTCAGATTTGAACTCAGGTTCTCCTGACTCCAGGGCTGGTACTCTATCCACTGTGCCACCTAGCTGCCCCAAAAGTATTTCTAATAATTTCTAATTTTTCAGTGGGAATCAGAGTTAATTCATAAATGAACATGTTGAATATAAATGTAATGCAATTCTATAAGTGTTATGAGAAATGATGAGACTCCTGCGAAGACATGAATTCATGCAGTAAACTAAACAGAATAGGTAAACCATTTATATAATAGCAATGTGGCAAAAACAACTTTGAAAAAAATTAGGTACTCTTTATCAGCATAATGATTAACCACAACTCCAGAGAACTAATGAAACATTTTATCCCTTCCGTTAGAAAAGTGTGTTAAGTGCAGAATGAGACATGTTTTGTTGGACATGGCCAATGCAGAAATGTTTTCTTTGACTACACTTGTTTGTAACAAGGGTTTTGTTTTTCTTTCACTCTCACTTGCAAGGGGCATGGGGTGGGGGTTAGAATGGGTGGGAGAGAATGGATGTTTGCTAATTGAAAAAAATGAAATCATTTTTTAAAAATGTAACACACTCAATAAACCAAATCTTTGTGCTGATAAAAAAAAATATGTGGTACCTTGGACTCATGCCTGTTGGTGGAGGTGTCTCTCCTGATGTTTCTTAAAGTTAGAAAAGATCAGAGGTCAGCACCATCACCTTTAAAGTCACTCAGAATGATAGTGGATTAAGCAGTCTATTGAGCACATTTATTGGACTCATCTTTGGTATCCTTGTTGAAAAAGGTTTTAATTTTGATGCCATTTTAGGTTCGCTTTTTAAAATGAATAGTAAATATTAGAAATTTTTAAACCATAATTTAGGGTATGTAACTATTAAGTTATTGCTTTGGTTTTAAAACTAATTTATCCACAAAATCAGGTTCAATCCACTGTTCAAAATATCAGTCTATCAGTCTATAGCTATCTTAGACTTTTTCTGTCACTGTTTGATATATTAGAAAAGAGTTACTATGTGATCTAGTGGCTCTTAAGGTCCTTGTGCCCATCTTCTTGCCTTTGTATTAGCTGAAATGCTATTTTTCCATCCATCTCTTGCTTTCCTTCAAATCTCAACTAAATCCTTTCCACATGAATCTTCCTGATTTGGTCCCCTTTAATATAATTGACTTCCTTACCAAGATTATCTCTAATTTATCCTTCATATATCTATATATGTATAAATCATTTTTCAAACATGTCTCACCATTAGACTGAGTTTCTTGAGAGCAAGGGACAAGTTTTTGCTCCTCTTTGTATCCCCAAGTGGCTGACATGTGGTATTACAGTGCCTAATAAGAGACAGTCATTTAATAAATGCTTACTGACTTCATAATTGTTTCATTCTCTTTACTTTGAAAGAGAATTATGTAAGAATGTAACTATTTTATTCAAAAAGACTTGGCCTTTTAAGGACATTGGAAATAGACAAAAAAGATGTTCATTGTTCCACTTGCCTCCCCTCTACTAGAATTGCTTTTCAGTATAGTTTCTGCATACACCAGCAGGTGGTACTTTTGACTTGAGCTCCCATGGCTAGTTCTCTTGGCTTCAACTTAAACTATGGAAAACCAGCTAGTACAGTTTCCCCTTTTTGTCTTATGAAAGTTAAATTTGTTGTCTAGGGTTTGAAAATAAAAGGAATATTGTCATAGGATTTAATTGTTTTCTAACTTAGAGTTGCTTTTATCCTATCGTTAGTCTTTCTCCATTTAGCTAAAGAAAATTCACATAGTTTATAGATTAGATTATGGTAACTGAGGGAAATAAAAAAAATGAGAAAAATCTCTCCCTTCCTCCCAGGCTCATCAGAGTGACTATTTAGGAAAGAGCTTTCCAGCTAGCCTTTCTTCTTGACCATCACATAGAAACAGATGTGTTAAGGAGCTTGCTCTTGCTTCCAGGACTTAAGTAGGCAGGTCAGAGCATAGAAGTCCAGGAGCCATCATAGATCTCAATAGGACAGGTATATTTTCTTTTCCCACAGTGCATTGCTGTGGCATGGCCAATGACTTCTCACAATAGACTTAACAAGTTTTCTATCAATGTCTGAGGACCTGGCACCTAGAAAGTTGTTAACTAAAAGCCACAAATACTTTGATGGGAATGCAGTAGGGTTAACTCACTCTGATTGGAGGCTGGGTGACCACTTGTCAGGTATGATAGAGTAGAGATTCCTGAGTGTATCAGGTCTCTTTCAGCAGATTCTTTTACCAATTCAGAGCACTTCAACCCAAACTATTTACATTTTCTGCCTTTGTCTGGCATCTAAAATCTTTGGGAAATTGATGGGAAAATAACCAATTCCTTTTCAATATTAAAATGAGTGCTATATAGTTGGACAATAGTCCCAACAAGTAATAGGAAAATAAGCACCCATTGTCCATGACCCTTAAGCATATTCTCTACATATACCAGGAAATGTGCGTAGTGCCGGGAATACAAATTTAAAGAATGAAAGAAGCCATTTGTAATCTCATAAAGACCACAAGTGTGTGTATAAGTATAGTCAAGGTAGATAGAATATGAAGTTTTGAAATATTAAGATTATTTGGGAGAGAGCTGGTGGCTTTTGACAAAGATCATCATGGTGCTTGTATTGGCATCTTGAATCGAGATATTTTAGGAGGCTGAGATGAAGAAGTGTAATGTGTTCCAGCTGGAGGTTATAGAACTGTTATGTGAAAGAGAGAAATTTGTTTGCTTGATCAGAATATGGAGAATAAAATTAACCCTTAAAAGGTGTCAAAAGACACCTTGAAAGCTCATAATCTAATGGAGATAACATACAAAGAAATATAAGCAAACTATACAAAATATATACATAAATAAATGGGAAATGAATAACAGGGAAGTCATTAAAATTAAAAAAAGGTTTCCTTTAATTGAGACTTAAAGGAAATTGAGAAAGGCAATAAATGAAGTTGATGGAGAATAGAAAAATGTCGAGCTAGGAGAAGAGGCCAGTTTCACTGGATAGAAGAGTACGTGGCTAGGAGTAAAATGTAAGAAGGCTGGAGAGATAGGAAGGGCTAGATTATAAAGCGCTTTGAACAGGACAAGATTTTGTATTTATTTTGGAACCTGTGCCTGTAGTCAGTGAAGAGCCAGTGTTTGTTGAGGTGGGGATGGGAATATGTATCTTGGACTTATTTTAGAAAAATACAGTAAGTATAGTAATATACAAGGAAATTTGAAAGAAAAGTTGTGAGTTGTTAAGGGCTTTAAAAAGATAGGGCAACCAATTTTTGCTCTTAGAGAAAATAAAGAGCTCCAGAAATTTAAGTAGAAGAGTGGTATAAGCAGAAGGGAATTTACTTTAGCAGTAGATTGTAACATGGACTTAATGTAGAAAAACTTGTCAGGGAGACCTATCAGAAGACATAATAGCCTAGGTGGGAGCTAAAGGTGAATTAGGGTGGTGCTATGTAGCATAGAGAGAAGGGGACAGATCTGTGACTATTATGAGGTTTAAATGTTGATCTAGTAATAGATATTTAATGTTAAGGAAGGGGGGGGTCATATATACATGGTATTCTGGAAGCATGGTGCTGCTTTAAATAGAAATAAGGAAAGTTGGTAGAAAGGGAAGGTTTGATAGTCATCTATCATTTATTAGAAATCTGGGAAGGGGGCAGCTGGGTGGTGTAATGGATAAAGCACTGGCCCTGAAGTCAGGAGTACCTGGGTTCAAATCCGGTCTCAGACACTTATAATTACCTGGCAACCCCGTTTGCCTTGCAAAAAAAAAAACACCTAAAAAAAATCTGGGAAGGGAATAAGCATTAAGTGCCTACCATTTATCACCACTGTGTTAAATTTGAGGGATAGAAAGAATGGCAAAATAAACCTCCCAAAACCCCAGTTTTTAGAGAATTCACACTCTATTAAGAGACCACATTTTAAAAATGTGAATGCATAAAATAGGCACAGGGTAGATAGTGCTTCCTAAGATTAAGGAGATGTGAGAAATACTTCTTTCAGAAGATGCTACTTTGGCTGAGACTTCAGGAAAGCTGGGTGGTAGTGATGAGAAAGGAAAAGCAGGGAACACATTTGAGAGATAGTGTGTTGTGTTTCAGAAAGAGCAAAGGATGCCAATGTCACTGGATGGAAGAGTATGTGGAAGAGGAAAAAGTGTAAGAATAATGAAAAAGTAGGAAGAGGTCAGGTGTATGAAAGGTTTCAAAATTTGAATGTTATTTGGTCCTGAAAATCATAAGGAGCCACTGCAAATTATCAAATAAATGAGTGACATGAACAAACTTGTGTTTTAGGAGGATCAGTTTGCCAGCTAAGAAGAGGATGGATTGATGTGGGAAATTAGTTGAAGCAGGGAGACTAACCTGATGCTATTGGAGTACAAAAGATGTTATTAAGATAGAAATGACAGAACTTGACTACCAATTACATATGGGATAAGAGATAAGAGTGGACTGAGAATTTGGAAATTGAGATGTGAATTGAGATGACTAGAAGGATGGTGATACTTTGGAATGGAATAGGGAAGTTTGAAGTGGGGGAAGGTAAAGTTGGGAAAGTAAGTTCTTTTTTGGACATGTTGAATTTGTGATATTTCTTATACTCGATTTTAAATATCCAAAAAGCTAGGGAGAAACTGAGTCAGGAAATATAGCTCCTCGGAGTCTTTGGTATAGGATTGACAGCTGGTCACTGTGTGAATATATTTTGCTTAATTATATTTATTATGACTTTCTCCTCTTAAACCTAACCTTTTCCCTCCTCATCCTTCTATCCCATACCATTTTAAAATAGCAGTGGGGGAAAGGGGAGTGAGCAAGCAGAGAGGAAGAGAAAATGGCAATGATGGGAAAAAAAGTTCATTGAAACAATGATAAAGCAGACCGTATAGAAGGTAGGTCTGAAGAAAACAAGACAAACCCAACAGTTTTGAAAATATGAATTGAATTTGTTTTTTTTAAAAACAAGTACAATGAGAGATTCACAGTTTTCTATTTAAAAAAGCCTTTGTGTTCTACTTTGTAAATAGAAATGTCCTTTTATTTTGGTGTTGGATATATTTTTTTTAAATTAAGGTGACTGAAGAAATTGCAAGATTTTTGGACTGACCTAATTCAGCACTAAACCAATAGAGGAAATGGAGATCAAGAAAGAGGTAAATACTGTCAACCAGATTTACCTGTTAACTACTTAGATGTATATTTCAGTTTTCTTTTAAACTTTCACCACCTAGTTCAAGGAAATATAACTTAAAGAGTTTTTATTACACTATTATAATTTTCAAACCTTACCATTTTCCATGATTTCATGGGCCTCCAGTGCAGAATTTTTGAGAGCTTCTAATTTATTATCCTATGTAGAATACAGACTGGGTCTAATAATCATGAATTTTCCATTAGTGGAGATTAAATTAATGAGCTTTTACTATATTGATAGTTTAGTAAACTAGTCTTCTAAAGAGCAAATATTCTGTCTGCTGCGCCACTCAGCTACCCTACAGCAGAGCCAGAGTGAAAGGAGAGAGAAAAATATAGTACATGGTAGTGGAGAAATACGAAAGGAGGGAGTTGCAATCAGCAATGGCAACGGTGGAAAAGTATGGAAGTAACTTTTGCAATGGACTTATAAAGAATGTGATCCACCTGCGACAGAGTTGTTGGTGTTGGAACAAAGACTGAAGCACATTTTTTATTATTGTTATTTTTGGGGGGGGATGCAGGGCAAATGGGGCTGGGTGGCCTGCCTGGGGCTGCATAGTAGGGTGATCGTTGAGTGTCTGAGGCCAGATTTGGACACAGGTGCTCCTGGCTTAAGGGCCAATGCTCTGTCTGCCACCCAGCCACCCCTACTATTATTACCATTTTATTTTATTTTGGGTCTTTTTTTTTTCTTTTGGTTTTTGCAGGGCAGTGGGGTTAGGGTAGCTTGCATGTCACACAGCTGGGTGATTTTTGGGTGTGTGGGGCTGGATATGGGCTTGGGTGCTCCTGGCTCCAGGGCTGGTGCTCTGTCCATTGTGCCACCTGGCCACATCTACAATTATTACTATTATTTTTTCTTTTTAATTTTAATTTTTTTTCTCTCCCCTTTATCGCTCAAGCGAGTCTATATGGGGGAGGGAGTATTTTGTTTACTCTTAAACAAGAATATTTTATTGTATAAAAATATTTGTACAAAATGAGAATAAATAAATATTAAATATTAAAACAAAGCAGATATTAATCATTTTAATAACATGCATATATTAGAAGAAGAGAGATTATTTTGTAAAGCCTCCAAAGGAAGAAAAATTAATTGTCATCTTACCATTGCATAATGGTCAGATCATGGGGACAAATAAGTAAAAATCCAATCATCAGAATTTTTGTATACATTGCCAAATACCTAACATATCCAAATTATTAGTTTAAAATTTTTTATATGGTCAGATATTTGTCATTGCTAGGTCCAAACTTAAGAACTAATTTCCTCCTAGCAAAAATGAATCAAACAATTTAAGAAATTTGGTGCTAAAAAACTCTTAAATGGCCCAAAAGATTGTCTTGATTATTTGGTCAGGGAAATCTATTAATAGTTTTTATAGAAAAAGACCAAGAATGATGGCTTTTCAATTTATGAGTCACTCAAAAACATTTTATTGAGGGCCCACCTGTGCCAGACTCTATATGCTACCTCTAGGAATACAAAGAAAAGGAAAAAAAGCAGTTGCTTCTCTCAAGGAGCTCAAAGTCTGGAGAAGATAATTTGCAAACAACTACATAGAAAAAGATTTCAATATAAGTTGAAGGTGATTTCAGGAGGAAGATGTAAAAATTAAGGAGGACTAGTAAGGCTTCTTGTAGAAAACTGATTCTTAGCTGATTCTCAAAGGAAGTAAGGCTCAAGGAGGGACAGAGTTCCACATATAGGAGACAGCCAGTGAAAATGTTCTTAGATTCAGGGGATAGATCAATAAGGCTATTGGATCACAAAGTACATAAAGTGTAACATCACAGTTCCTTAAAGGGGGGGGGGCTAGGTAGTGTAGTGGATAAAGCACTGGCCCTGGAGTCAGGAGGACCTGAGTTCAAATGTGACCTCAGACACTTATTACCTAGCTGTGTGGCCTTGGGCAAGCCACATTTGCCTTGCAGAAACCTAAAAAAAAAATTCTCATTCTTTCTATTCATTTTTCTCTTATCTTTCCTTCCTAATTACTGCCCTCTTTCTAGAGGACTTCAGTATTGTTACTCCTTCAGATACCTTCAACTCTCAGTTCCTCAGCATACTCATTTATCATGACCAATTCTTTTGCTATATTTCAACTATAAAGGTAGATGGTCATACTCTTGATTTTACCATCATCTATAAATGTAGCTCCTCCATGTTCCTAAAACTGAAATTCCCTTATTTGATCATCCCCTGTTGCAATTCCTATTCTACATCCACACCATCGACCTCCAGTCCCTCAGTGCTTCAGTTCTCTCCCTGGCTGAACTCCTTTTCCTGTCTGGGGCTCTTGGTGAACCAGTTCAACTCTTTATTATATTTCCAATTGTAAACTGCCAACCCTCAATACTGGATCACTCCTATCTCTTGTCTTCCCTTCTCATTGCTAGGCACAAGCCCAAGCACATACTAGCAAAAATGAAGGAGGCAATTCAAGAAATTTGGGGGAGTTGGTGCTCCCTGAAATTCTCAAATTACTCAGAAATCTATTTCAATACTCTGTTTTTCTTAATGGAACCCCAAAATATAGAAAAACAGAGTGATGAATAAAAATATGTAACATCTGAATCCATACATTAGGAACTAAATAACTTTGATTTAGTTAAGTATACTTTTTTATATTCATTTATCCAATCCATTTTCTATCATGCCAGACACACAGTATTATTTTCTTTGGGATCATTATTTTTCTGTCCTAATGATTATAATGTATCTACATAAGAATCACATTCACGGGTCATTCAGTTAAAAATCTTCCACTCATTGAATGACATGGGGATAAAGCCAAAACATCTATAAAGTTACCTGAATCTGGATCAAGTCCATCTGTTGGACACTTGACATTTATTAAACCTCAGATGTTGCTTAACACTGGAGATGCAAAAGAAAGGCAGTGGTTGAATCCTTGTTCTCAAGAAGCTCCTGAGCAGATGGGGGAAATGGCACAAAGAGAAACTAAAAAGGGACAGAGTACCCTGAGCAAGGGGCATGATGAAGTCCTATAGATCTGTGAGAAATGTTAGTCCAAAA
Organism: Macrotis lagotis; assembly: GCF_037893015.1. NCBI lineage: Eukaryota > Metazoa > Chordata > Mammalia > Peramelemorphia > Peramelidae > Macrotis > Macrotis lagotis. Next base: position 80,394,181 of record NC_133658.1, on the reverse strand, counting down.
GTTGCTAACTTTTATGAAATGCCAACTTTGTACCTGACCTTGTCCTGAGCACTTTACAGATAATATCTCATGAGATCCTCACAACAGCTCTGGGAGGTAGGAAGCTATTATGACTCCCATCTTGTAGATGAGAGAAAGGAAGCAAAAATAAGTGGCTTACTTCAGGTTAACACAGGATGTATCTGAGGCTGGATTTGAACTCAGGTCTTCCTGATTCTAGGCCAGTTGCTTTATCCTCTGCAACCTGAAGAGGTATGAGTAAGAATTGAATTCATCTTGCAGATTAGATTTCTGGAGGTCATGAAGTGCAGCAAATCAGCCTAGTGGGAAATAAAGAGGTGAATTCTCTAGGTTTTTCTCCTCAGTAGTTTTAAGAGGAGTTCTCAGATGTCCATCCCCGTCCTCTTCAGTTTGAATGATTTAAGTTTGCAGAATAATGTGTATGTAGAGATCATGAAATCCAGATTAACTAGGTGGGAAATGAAGATGGAATTTTAGCTTAAATTTAAAGGAAACATAAGGATCTTGTTTCTCTTCCTCTTTCATCTTTTAAATTAAACAGTTAAGGCTTCCTAAAATGGTTGCCACTGTTAACTCTCTTGAAGAATAAAAAAATATATATATTGAATCTTTTGGGAAATATTCTAACACACATAGGAAGAAAAATGAATTACCTTTTCATATGTTAAATACATTTTAACAGGTCTTTCACTGTATGATTTAAGTTAATGGAAGGGTATTAGGTGGGCATGGACCAATAAGTCAGAAATTTATGTAGTGAGTATTAAAGCTATATATAATAATCTCACATAAACTAACTTCTCATTACCCAATCTTATCATTTCTGCCAACAAATCTGTCTAATATGTCTTACTTTCATCACACAGTTACTGTCCTCTGGTACCAACTAAAGGGATCAGGAAGCTAATTTGATGAATTATTTATTACTTTTTCAGATCAATGAAAGCTAGGGTTGGAGAGAACTTAGCCACAGAGCTATAGAATTTTAAAAATCAGAAAGGATTTGATATTCATTTTTACAGTCTTCCTGGCAAACTTGTCATCAGTCTAATGTAAGCCCCGTATTCCACTCTACTGGACAATTGTAATTAGCTTACTAATTGATCTTCTTTCTGCAAGTTTATCCCCATTTCATCCTCCACTTAGATGTCAAAATTATTTTCCTACAGTGAAGGTGAACCCACATTACCTAGGCAATGTGATTCTTTCTTACCTCAAAGATACACTCTTTCACTTATGAAGTCCTTGGGCAATTAAACCTCTTTATAAACTGGCTTCTTCTATCTTTTCTTGTTCCCAATTCCCTTTGCAATCCAGCTACACTGGCTTGCTTTTTGTTCTTCACAAACTGCAACTTCTGATTTTTGTCCTGGCTGTCACCTATGTCTAGAATATATTCTTCCTTTCTCACCCTAAACTCCTAATTTCTTTGATTTCCTTCAATTCTCAACTCATCCCACTTTCTTTAGGCTTTCCCTGCCCCTCCATACTCCTTTAAATATTATAGCCTTTTCCTCTGAGATTATCTACATCTACTCTTTTTTAGAAAGATTTTATTTTGGGTTTTACAATTTTTTTCCCCAATTCTTGCTTCCCTCCCCCCACCCCCAGCAGAAAGCAGTCTGTTAGTCTTTACATTATTTTCATCCATCTACTCTTTATATAATTATTTGTTTTCTGTACCCCTCATTAGAATGTGCATTTTTTGAAAAGAGGGAGTATTTTTAAAACTTCCTTTTTATTGCTAGCACATATACACCTGACACATGATGAATGCAAATTAAATATTTTTCATCTAAATTTTGAAACTCCTAGAAACTCTCTGGCAGTCTCCATTTTTTAGGTCCTTAGCCTGGACATGACTAATTGAATATAAACTACAGACAGTCAGCACAGGATATCTATATCTAGACCCTTCTGTGTACTATCTAAACTCGTGCAATTCTCATACCTGAAGAAGATGCTGTTCATTATATAATATTCCTTATATAATGTGGGTGACTTCATATTTCTTGTATAACTCAAGAGAAAAAATTGCCAAGAATCAGTTATCTATAAGGAAATGGACTTAGCCACCTTGTCATAGTAAGCATTTAAGCTGATATTGGGGATCACAACCTCTGTTTACTTCAGTTTCTTCATCTGTAAAATGAACCTGAACCAAATGAAATAATGTTTGTAAAGCATTTAACATAGTGGCTAGTACATAAATAAGCATTATATAAAAGCTATTAATAAATCTGACTTCCTTTTTTTAGCCAATAAGAAATACAATTTTTATTGCTTTGTATTGTAGTAAACTTTGAAATCTGATAAGAGCAACTTTTCTACTTCTTTCATTATTATTGAGGTTTCTTGACTTTTTGTTCCTCCATATAAAAATTCTTTTTTTTTCTTGCTTTATGCAATATTCATTGTCATTTTTATTATAGTGGCTTTACTTACTGCTGAGTTAATATTTTCTTCAATTATTTAGATACCTTTTTTTCTGCAAAGGTTGTTTTATAAGTGAAATCCTATGATTTCTGGGTGAATCTTGGTACACTCTCCAATATTTATAGCTAAGTCTAGATTGAGATACTTTAGGAAAATGTTAAGACATTGTTCCATTGACAATTTAGCAAGGTTGGTCTTGGTATTGAATGTGGAATATAAGATGTTAAGTGGATCTTAAGTACATCACAGATTTTGCATTAGAAGTAATCTTTAACACTTATTTTACAGATAAAGAAACTTATGCCCAAGAGATAAAACAAAAAGTTTTTATATATTAGTGCATTTAGGAATTCCATTTTTAGAATGTGAAAAACCAAACTTCATTGCTAAACAAGATAAAAAAAAAATCAGGACTGAATTTAAACCCAAATCCTCTTAAAACAAATCAAATATTCTTAATGCTGTCACACTGCCACCTTTTATATCAACTTCTTTTAGGACAATAACATCCTAATGACACCATGGTACTCTATGGCATTATGTTGTCCCGAGTTGGTATTAATCAGCAGCAGCAGTGGCTTACCTTCATCTCACAGTTCCTGTCCTCTGGGACCAATGAAAAGAACCTGGAGGCTAATTTGATGAATTATTCATTACTTTTAAGAATAAATGAAAGCTAGGGTAGGAGAGAACTTAGCCACAGAGCTGTAGAATTTTAAATTAGAAAGGACTTGATAGATACATTTAGTCTAGCTGATATGTGAATATAAGATTAACATCCCATTGAATAAAGATATGCTGAAAAGTAGCCATATTGTAAAAATGGACATGAGATAATTTACAGCTTTAATTTTATGGTTAAATTTCATTCTAATTTTCATACCTGTGGGTTTTGTACTAAATAAGTAAAACATGATCTATAATAAGAAAATTATCTTGTAAATTTGCCAGGAAGATTGTAAAAATGAATATTGAACCTGACTATAACCCAAGCCTGAGGCATTTTGTATATTGATGCATATATGGCAGGAGATGTGATTCCAGGTTCTGGAAAAGAATACTGATCAGGATGCTGTATGCATCCAGAATTCCTGGAAGAGAAACATGTAGTGCCAGAGAGACTTTGGGAGAGACATGTAAAGAGAGATGTGGCAGACTTATAGAGTTGTTTTCTTGGTATAGGGTATATTTCTAGCTTCTCTCTCTCTAGAGACTGCAAAGTGGATCTCTCTGGGTGAGATTGGGGCCTCACTTATTTTTCGCTAAGCTAAGATCTCATTTCACTCACAATTAAAGCACTCACTCTGTTTTTAATTCAATTTTTAAATTATTTTCTTTGTTATATCCTTAACTTGACAATCATCAACTTGAATATTGTTTTAATACGGAAAAAGAGGGTTGTATAGGAAATCATGAAGTTTTATTAAATATAGCTTGCTTTTTTATAGAAAATTAAAATTAATATCAAACCTGGCTTTTTTTCCCCTAAAGCTGTCTTTGTTTTATGCCTCCTGAACCTCTGTTCTTTTATAGGCTTAAAAAAATCCATAATCTGCCTTTTTTTCTTTCTTTTTTCCTTTTTTTTTCTTTTTTGCATTTTTGACATTCCTTCTCTCACAATTTCACCACCCCTTCCAATAAAGGAGAGGGGGATCCTTCATTGTTACAAATAAGCAGAATCAAGCAAAGCAAACCCATACATCGACCATGTTAAAAAAAAATGTCACAGGAAAAAAAAATGAACAACTGTTTGATACATTGAAAAAGTGTGTGGCCCTCACACCTCCATAAAGTGGTAAATTTGGGGCGGCTAGGTGGTGAAGTGGATAAAGCACCGGCCCTGGAGTCAGGAGTACCTGGGTTCAAATCAGGTCTCAGACACTTAATAATTACCTAGCAGTGTGGCCTTGGGCAAGCCACTTAACCCCATTTGCCTTGCAAAAACCTAAAAAAAAAAATAAAGTGGTAAATTGGAACTGTCTTTTCATATCTTTTCTTTTGAGTCCTGCTTGATCTCTATAACTTTATTATATTCACATCACATTGATGTACTATAATTTGTTTTGCCATTCTCCATTTTATACTTTGCATTTGTGATGATCCTTTTGTAACCAATGTTTGATGGGAAACTACTAAGTTGACAAGAGTAAATTAAATGATACTTTCTGAGAGGAGAGGTTGGTATAATTTTATTTTATTTTCTTAATTTTTTTGCAAGGCACTGGGGTTAAGTGGCTTGCCCAGGTCCACACAGCTAGGTAATTATTAAGTGTCTGAGTCCAGATTTGAACCCAGGTACTCCTGACTCCAGGGCCGGTGCTCTATCACCTGCACCACCTAGCCACCCTGAGGTTGGTATAATTTTTAACCAGGTACCCTTCTTGAAAATAGGTGAGGGAAGGAGCAAGTGCCTAATCATACACCATTTCCCCTTCCTCTCAAAAGAATAATTGCGGTCACTTTTGGGAAAGGATTTAAAGAATAAATCTTCACATATCCATGAGTTGCATATCTACATTTAGGTAATCCATGTGGATAAGCTCTGTATGGACTAAGTTATCTTACCTAGTAAGAGAATAATGGTCTAGTAGTTCAGTATATTCTGATCATGGCAAGGCTGTGACACTAGCCATCTAGAAATAGAAAGCTTGATAACACCCACCAACTAACTGGAGTGGAGAGAACCCTTGATTTAAAATCAGAATGCTTTTTCTGCATTCAAGGAGACGATTGTGAGAAAGCTAGAAGCAGCAAGCAGGGACAAACAAAGAAGGAGAAGCCACATGGGCCCACTCAAAACTGCCTTCCAGTGTCAGTTGGTATAGTGGATAGAGTACTGGCCTTGAAGTCAGGAGGATCTGAGTTTGAAATAGGCCTCAGACCCTTGACACTTTCTGTGTGACCTTGGGTAAGTCACTTAACCCTGATTGCCTCATGTTCCAATTCCTCTCCAGTAATCCTGATTCATATCTGGTCACTGATTCTTATCTGATCACAGATGGCTCTGGAGGAGAAAGTGAGGCTGATGACTTAGCACAGCCCCCCCCCTTCAAATCCAATTCACATGCTTGTCATGATGTCACTGTCTTCTTGGAGAGTGAAGGGCAAACATCATGACTTACTGTATCCTCAGGAGATACCTCGTTTTAGACTAATTTGGCTTTTCACCATACCTCAAGTAAACTCATCATTTGTGAATCTCGCCATCTTTCAAGATTCAATTAATCACACTTCATCACTATCCCTTTGACTGGAGAGTGGAGCCATAAACTCCTCCATTTAAGGACAGATATTTCCCACCCAGATGTTTGGCCTTTTTTTGACTTCTCTGGCAGGATTCATTTTTTACAACTTTGACTTTCCTGGTAGTACTTATTTTGGACTTCTTTGACTTCCCCACCATAACTCTCCATATTCATTTCTCTTTTTGTGTGTTGTCTTCCTTTGTTAGATTGTAAGCCCGAGGATCTTTTTCCTGTTTTTATTCTCAGGGCTTGTCACAGGGCCTGGTATATACTAGGCACTTGATAAATTATTGATTATTGACTGAATGACCTTAAACCCTCTTGGAAATCTTCTAGTGTTCTAGGGAGAGTCAAATAAGATAGATAAGATCTTAAACCTTTTATATTGCATAACATGCTATATAAACAAAAACTTAATAGAGGGTTAGGAAGAACACCAGTTTTATGTAGATTGGATGGGTAAGGAGGCCATTTTTCTTACTGCCAGGGATTAAAAAATATCTAGCCCAAAAGGAATTAGTTTTAAATATTTAACTTTGCCTCTTGTCCTGGGGCTTCTTCCCTAATTGTGCTAATTCTGTAGGAGGGGCTGAGTATTGTTTTTACTGGAACATTGGAAGGACTTCCTGTACAATCTCAGTAGGACATGGACTAGAGTTTCACAGAATGTGGTAGTCATGGGTAGTTTGCAGTCTGCATGATTGGCAGAACTGATGAAGAATTGATAAGATCAAAGCTCTGAGTATTTGAGAGTAATAGTAAAAAAATCTGAATATATATATGTGGAAAAGGGGAGTATAAGATAAACAATAATACAATTTTATTATATTTATCATCTACAATATAAATATTTTATACATATTTACATTACATATATATGTTTTTATACATCTGTATTATATATTCTATATTATAGATTGAATATTTTTAGAAGTGAACATTTTAAATCACTTAAGGTTTGCAATGTACTCTCTATATATAATTACTTCCCTTTGTTCTTAGAACAAACTTGTAATGGAGGTGCTGTTATTTCCATTTTTTAGATGAGGAAAATGAAGTTAATAAAAGTTAAATGACTTCCCATGGATCACAAAGATAATAAGTGTCTAGGATAGGAATAGAACTCAGGTTTCCCTTATCCCAAATTCAGAATTCTTTCTAATAAAAGAAATATATAGTTATATGCATATGTAATATATGTATGTATATATATTTATGTTAAATATATGTATATATACTTTAAAGTACTGTAAATAAAGGTTTACCATTTTCTCCATTGTGTCTTTTGTGTATCTAAATTTGTCTTCTGACTTCCTTTTACTTTCAGTTCAGATGCCATCTTCTGAAAGTCAAGATTGATTTCCTTCTAGTCCCTAGTAGCTTCCTCCAAAAATTCATTATAGGTCTTGAATTTAGTTTTATTTCATGTACACATTCCCTCCTAATAGAATGTAAGCTCTAAGGCAGAGACTATTCCATTTTGTTTTTTTGTCTTCCCATTGCCTAGCACATAGCAGATTCTTAATAAATGCTTTTAGTTTTTATTTTAGAATTTTTAGAGTGTTTCATTTATGAGGTAATTCTTAACCCTGATTATTTCCCCCCCCAAATTAATATGTAACTATATTTCTGTAACAGGAAATATGGTGGGGTACCAGGATCATACAAGATTTAGCAGCCACCATATAAAGGAACAGAGACCTTTCATATTTCAAAAGTCATAGAATCCAAGATTATATTTAAGAATAATACCACAGAGTGGGGAATATGGACATTTAATGAAATAGAAGACTTTCAGTTATTCCTGTGTAGAAAATGTGATATTTAAACACAGAACTCAGGAAGCATAAAAAGATAAAACAAAAAATTTTTGAAGACTAAACAAGGTTAACTGTTTAAATTCTCACACACACATGGATGATTCATGTTATCCCTCAGAACTTTTTCATTCCCAGGAGTCTTAAGAAGGAATTTAGATAGCCAGAGATCCTTGGTATATTTATCATGATAGATTGATTTCAAAAATAAGAAGAGGTTGGGAAAGAGGAATACATTGGGAGAGGAAGGAAGATGAAGAATGGGGAAAATAAGTTTATACAGTGAGGAGAGATAGCAACACTTGAACTTCATTCACATCTAGTTCAAGGAGAAATGAATATACGTACACAGAGGGAGGAAAAGAAATATGCAGCTATCATAAATTGTATGTGAATGGGATGAACTCATAAAATATTTTAGTACTGAAATAAAATGGAAGAGGGCAACATAATGAGTTAGAAACCAGAATCTAACAATATATAGTTTGCTAGAAATACATTTGGAACAGAAAGATACATGTAGAGTTAAAATAAAGGGCTTGAGTAGAATCTTTCATTCTGCTCAAGTTAAAAGGTAGAGGTGGCAATTATCTCAAAGAACAAGAACTAAATAAAAACATAATCATGGAGGCAATGAATTAATATCAATACTGAACATATATTTACCAAATGACATAGCATACAAATTCTCACAGAAAAAGATAAAATTAGTTATAGAAGCAATAAATCTAAAATAAGGTAATACCTCAATTTATTCCATTCAGACCAAGATAAGTATAACCTTAAAATAATAAAGGAAATGAAAACCATTTCAGATAAAATGGATTTCATAGACCTCTGGAGATTATATGTAAAAAGAAAGTAGTGTAACTATTACACATTTGAGCATGGCCTCTTCAAAAACTGATCACATATTACAGCTTAAAAATTGTACAAGTGCAAAAAGTAGAAACAATCAATGTACCCTTTTCAGATCATAATACATTCAATAAAAGATCTTTGGAGCATAGGTAATAATTTGGAAACCAACTTACTCCTAAAGAATTTATAAATAAAAGAAGAAATTATAGAAATAATAATTTCATTAAGTATAATTACAACAGTGAGACATCTCAAAACTTGTAGATTTTCAGTCAAAGTACTGCTTTTTATATCTATATATGTAATAGATATCAATAAAATGAAAAAGCAAATTAATTATTCATGTATAGATCCTGGGGTGGTGCAGTAAATAGAGCACCAGCCTTGGAGTTGAGTACCTGAGTTCAAATCTGGCCTCAGACACTTAATAATTGCCTAGCTGTGTGACCTTGGGCAAGTCATTTAATCCCATCGCCTTAAATAAAATAAAAAAACAAATAAAACATGTATAGATCCTGATCCCGCCATCCTGTCACCTTTTAATTCCTCTGGTACTATGCCCCCTGATCTGCTTCCTACTTAAAATTGCAAGCAGCCCAGAATATTTTAAACATGTCTTATTTTGCACCCCAGTTCTGAGAACTAGTTTAACCATAATTTTTCTGAATTCAATGGACAAACAAAAAGCAAGATCTGTCCCAGAGTACTAAAAGCATATTTATCCTCATTCCTATTCAGTGACATAAAAACACTGTTCTCTCCCTGAATGGTATGACTCTTCTTAAATGGGAGACCCACCTTACCTGATGAATTTAACAAATTTTGCTTTAGTTTACAGATTTCTGGACCAGTTATTTGGTTAATCCCATAGTCTTTCCCCATAAAATGCACTCAGGAATACTAGAAAATAACAAATTAAAAATCTCAAATTAACACCAAAATAGACATCTTGAAAATCAAAGGTAAGAAGACCAAAATCAAAAGTAAAAATGAAAACTGGCATATTTTTTAAAAATTGAAGAAAGTCAAAATGCCAATATCAAAAATGAAAAAGATTAGTTCACAACCAAAGCCAAAAAAAATTAAGAGCTATTTTGCACAGCTATATATCAATAAAATTCTTAAATGGTTGCCTTAAAAAAAAACACGTCATAAATGTACTCTCTAAGGAACAAATCACGGGAGCAGATGAGTTTGCAAGTGAAAATAGAAAAAGAATCAGAACAATTTCCCTAATGATCATTGTACAAAAAAGATAAAATATTAGGATATTACAACAATACCACAAACATCGTACACTATAATCCAGGTTAGATTTATACCAGGAATTCAAAAATGGTTTCATATTAGAAAGCTATAAGCATAATTGACTATTAATTAAAAAGAATAAGCCATATGATTAATTCAGTAGATATAGAAAAATTTTGACAAAATGGGTATTTGCAACACCTATTCCTGTTTTAAGAAATATATTGGGAAACAAAAATGATGCATGTTATCTATTTAAAATCAAGAACAAATGTTACTTAAAATGGGGATAAGCTAGAAGCTCTTTTTTAGAAGGTGAGGATTTGTATTATAACCATCACTATTCAATATTATAATAGAAATGCTAGCTGTAACAATAAGATAAGAAATATAAATTGAAGGAATAAGTATAGACAGTGAAAAAAAACAAAAACCATGATTTTTTTTTTAGGTTTTTTGCCAGGCAAATGGGGTTAAGTGGCTTGCCCAAGGCCACACAGCTAGGTAATTATTAAGTGTGTGAGGCCGGATTTGAACTCAGATACTCCTGACTCCAGGGCCCGTGCTCTATCCACTGCGCCACCTAGCCACCCCTAAAACTGGCTTTTTATTGAAGGAACAATAAAATAATAAAACAATAAAATAACAATAAAATAGATAAATCCTAGAGAGTCAACTAAAAAAAAAATCAAAATTTCAATTAAGTTTCAGAATATAAAGTAGACCCCCACAAATCAATATTTCTGTAAATTTTCAACAAAGCCCAGGAGAAAGTTAAAAAAGAAATTCCATTTTAAAAAACACAATATAAAAAAAACTTAGCCGTCTACTTGATAAAGACATAGGAACTCTGTGAACACATTTAGAAAACTTTATACATTTAGCAAATAATTCAGATCTAAATAGTTTGGAGAAATATTAATTGCTCATGGGTAGACCAAGTAATTATAATAAAAATGATATAACCTAAATTAAAGGTTTCCTTTATAGAGCTACAAGAATTAATAACAGAATTCATCTGGAGGAACAAAAGGTGAAAAACAAGAAGGAAATTAAAAATTTTTGATAAGACAAAGTAGAAACTAAGCAGATAGTAGGCCTACTGTAATTAATGTCTCAGTTTGATTTTTGAGACTCCAGCTAATGAGATTGGAGTTTCAATAAAATGATCCTAAGCCAACGTAGAAAAATTTTCTAACCATAGTCTCAACTTTTGGTAATAAATGTGCATAATGTATTTACTTAAAAATATATACTCGTGCATCTTAACAATTTTCTCTCTGGATGCCTTAATATCATTTTTCTGACAAGCATTTCCACATGCAGATACACATATTGTGTAGCTAGGAGGTGCAGTGGAAAGGGCGTTGACCCTGGAGTCAGGAGGACTGAGTTCAAATTTGACCTCAGACATTTGACAGTTACTAACTGTATGACCTTGGGAAAGTCACTTAATCCTGATTGCCTCACATCCAAGACCATCTCCAGTCATCCTGAATCATATCTGGCCGCTGGACCCAGATGGCTCTGGAGAAGAAAGTGAGACTGGTTGACAGCACAGCAGCCCCTCATTCTAGTCCAATTCACATGCTTGTCATGGCATCACCTCCTTGATGTCATGGTCTTCTAGAACAAAGGATAAACATCATCATCATCATGTATATTGGGAAAGTATTGAATTTGGTGGCAAAGAAAAAAAAATACAGTAACAATTTTTCACATTACACAACATGGGATTTTCAAAATATACTAAATCCACCCTGTTCCTGGGAACCAAAGCCAAATTAAGTCCCAGTCAAATTGCCCTATATTTTTTATCTTCTCTAGATACTGGGGAAATACCAAACGTTTGGTCACATGTGTGTAACATGTGTGCACCATTCCATTAATGTCCATTTAAACAACAGATTTTCTTTTTTAAATCTACCTCATGAAGTTGTCTGCTTCTGGAAACCATTTTCCTATGGAAATCTAAATGGCTATATCCTAAACCTTTGTTCATAAAGTATTTAGTTCAAATCATTCAAAATCAGGCACATGCATTAATATGTTGCTATATTAATTGGGATATTATTTGGGTTTTTTTTAGTTTAGTTTTTTTTACAAGAGGCAATGGGGTTAAGTGACTTGCCCAAGGCCACACAGCTAGGTAATTTTTTTTTAAGTGTCTGAGGCTGGATTTGAGCTCAGGTCCTCCTGACTCCAGGGCTGGTGCTCTATCCACTGCACCACCTAGCCACCCCTGTGGGATATCATTTTTTAATGGGCCTTATTAGGGCAGTTTTGGAAAGGTGTTCCTTCCCCTAGATCTACTTCCCAGGTTTTAAGTCGTTGCTAGAGATTTAGTAGCTAAAAATGCTTAAACCTGCTAGAAATAAATTGTAACATAATTTAGTAGGATCTGAGAAAAATCTTTTTACAAGGGCTGTCAGGAATTAGCTTTATGTAATGAAAGTCAGATCAAAATTTAAGAGTAATCTTATATACATCAAATTAGGTGACCTATAATTCATCTGAAAATTTAGAGGATTTCAGTATTTATATACTATTTGTTTTTTCTTTCTGTACTTGAACACTGTATATGATTTAGATAACACTATCCATAGGCTAAAGGACTGATCTGGTTTTGTAAAATAAGTCCTTCTATCTCTAGATATTACTAGAGAGAGACTTCAAACAAAAAATTATTCTGTCACAATATAAAATACAATATAAAATATTTCTTTTTGATGATATTCTGTAACTAAAGCAAAAATATATATTTAGCTACATTATTAAAACCATTCTTTTTCATTTTAACCCTCCTAATTTGAAAATTGGCCTATTAACCAAGCAATTAGACCACAATACAAACTTTATCCTCCAACAAGCTTTCATACTGAAATATTATAGACAACTTGATTCATAACATTGTACTGTCTGATCTTCAACAAATTGATACAAAACTTTTTCTTAAAGCTTAGTGCTTTAAGATTATGTGACTATATTAAAAGTTCTGACTTCTTTCCACCATCTTCAACATTATGTGGACTGTAAAAACTTACTGAGTGGTTTGAAAAAGGGTTTCATTTCTGGTCATCCTGAGAATCAAGTATTTTACTTCTCATTTCCAAATCTATACATATATAATGTATGTATCCACAGGTAGAGAAACAAAAACGTTTTTTGACAATTAAAATCAGTTCTATATGTGATGGCTTCAATCCATCGTGAGACTTTATCAATGATCACTAAAACATACCCAAAGATACATACTAAAATGTATCTCAAACTTATCCAAAGCCTGTGTACTTAGGCATCTGATTGGTTAAGCACCTCTGAATATTAAAAAAAAAAACCTGAAAAGTTTATTATTTCCAGGATAAAATAAAAAATATACTACTGAGGATCAATGAGATTATTTGAATTTTTCACTATCAGAACAGCACAAGTTTTAAATCTAATATAATATAGGTGTCACAAGAAGTTTTAAATATATTCCATTCTCTAATGAAACACTGAAATCAATTACTTATTTTCTAGTTCTCAAATGTAACAAATGTAATAATGCTGGTTCCACTGAAAGTAAACTTTTTCATCTTTATCACATCACACCTTTATACTAGGATCCCTAGGAACTCATGTGTAAAATTAGGTCTGTACAGTATCACATTTTTTTCTAGATGATATGAGAATGATATATATCCTCAAATATCAGAATATATATTTGTGTATATGTTGTAATACATAATATATGCATACACATATATGTTGTAATATATAATGTACACACACACACATATATATATATAGGTATATATAGATATATATTCTGATAATTGAGGATATATATCATTCTTATATCATCTAGGAAAAAATGTGATATTGGATAGACCTATATGAATACATCTCTAATGAACCAGTAAGCAAGGAGATAGCAAGTTTACAAACTGATTTTACCCACTCATTCAGAATAGATTGAGAGAAATAATGGTCAGAAATCCAGATTGACAAAATTAAAGAAAGGGTCTTCTATTATGCAGTTCAAAGATCTTTGTTGATTGTAACAAAAACACATACTAGAAAACATTTGCAGTTCCTTTGCCAGTCAGAAAAAAAATTGGTATGAAAGAAAGGGCACCTCCATAGAAAATCAAGACTATTTAATTTCCTTTATCCTAAGCCTGAAGTTATAAACTGACCTATCACTTCTATGCCAAAGGGATAATTCTTTAACTCCGTTTGATGTAAGATAAAATTAAAAAAAAAAAACTCTTGTAGCAGAGTTCTATATAACTCAAATTTCTAAGTTTAAAATCAGCCATTCCTATTTAGAAAGGAAATAGAACAATGGGAAACTGAGTCAAGAGAACATAGACATTACTTTCATAAGAATATCTTCTCAAATTTTCCAGTCACATGCATCAAGAGTAGTTTCCAGAAGGCACCTTTGAGGAGCTTTTAGTATTTCTCTTGAATGGTGAAATACTAAGAAAAATCCTTCTAACTTATGATAAAGAATACTATCCATCACAAAGACAGAACTGATGGTGTCTGAATACAGATGTAAGTATACTTTTTTTTAAAAAAAAACTTTATTTTTCTTATGGTTTCTCTCTTTTTTTTTTTTAGGGGGGAGGTAGGTTATGTTTACTTTTGTAACATGACTACTGTGGTAATGTTTTTCATGACTACACATTTTTAACCCATATCACATAACTAGCTTTCTCAATGAAGGGGATGACAGTGAGAGGAACGGAAAGAGTTCAGAATTCAAAGGTTTGAAAGTGAATGATGAAACTTGTTTTTGTACATAACTGGAAAAAAATAAAATTGAAATTAAAAAAAGAAAAAGAAAAATCCTTCTACCTGAACGTAAAACTTGGAGGAAATCAAATTATGGTTCCATCCCACATAGGGAGTTATATTGTTTATAAGTTTAGAGCAGGAATATAGTTGCTTTTAATCTTGCAATAACTATTGGTTAACAATAAGTAACAATCTTAAAGAATTCATAGATATTAATATGTGAAAAATATTCTCAGTGAGTTCTTGTGTTAGGTAATTGCTGCTGAATAACATTATCATCGTGTAGAGATTCCAGAAGTTAAACCCAGGTTTTATTATGGTTAAGCACAGGTTTAGAGCTCAGAAAAATAACTCTGAACCTCATTTAGGGTTTGATTAAGCTTATAAAGTTTTTAATTATGCCAGAGAGATAGAAAAATGATTTTCTTTCTAGAACTTTTGTAAATGATACAGTCTCACACATTGACCAGAGATAAAGCAAAATTTTACAAAAATGAATTTATAGGAATTACTTTTCAAGACTGGGCTTGTTAAATTTACCCTATAAGGTTACATTTGGAGAATTTACAATGAGTTATCAAGAGGGAAGATTTATATGCCAAAGGGTCCAAGTTGGATGAGATCATTAACATAAATCACTTTGGAAAACAACCAAAATATAGGTGTAAAAATTTCCTTTGTCCTCCCCTTTGGCTTATCTCAGGAATGTCTAAGGGCCTTCATTTAATTATTGACATCCCATGAAAGAAACTTAGGCCAACCAAAAAACATCCTAAACGAGAGAAGTATTCCTGAACTCCAAATAATAAAGAATAATAAAAGAATGTAAAAAATTATTATGGCAACAGTATTTATATGTATAAGATCTTTCTAAAAGTATTTTAATTGGTTTATTTATCTAGTTTAAACATATGCTGATGTGAAAATCAATTAAGAAGAAATTAAGAAAATAAGAGGTTTATACATAAAGCATCTATATAATAATTCACTCACAACTCAGAGCAAAAAACACTGGTCACAGGGAGGCTAGGTGATGCAGTAGATAGAGCACCAGCCCTGTAGTCAGGAGGACCAGAGTGTTCAAATCTGGCCTTAGACACTTAATAATTACCTAGCCATTTGACCTTGTGCAAGTCACTTAACCTCATTGCCTTGCAAAGGCAAAAATAAAACAAAACAAAAAACACTGGTCACTGTTAGCCTGAACGTATTGAGATATTTTAGGTAAAACTAAGTTAGCTCAGGGGGGCGGTGCCAAGATGGCGACATGAAGGGATCAAGTCTTAGGAGCTCTCTGATAAAAACTCATAAACTAAGGACTCTAACTAAACTTTCGAGAGACAGAACTCACAAAGGGACCCAGTGAGGCAGTTCTCCTACTCCAGGTAACCTGGCAAAGAGCAGAAAGGCTCTGCTCCCCGGGTCGGAGGGGCGGCCCGCCAGAGGGGTGGCCCGCCAGAGCGAAAGAACTTCAGCCTCCCAGAGGCTATTGAGGAGAAGAATGCTTTAAAAAGCAAAATTGGCCAGATGGAAAAAAGAGATAAGAAAACTCTCTGAGGAGAACAAATCCTTCAGACAAAGAATAGAATTCAGGGAGATTGATGAATTTACCAGAAATCAGGAATCAATACTTCAAAACCAAAAAAATGAAAAATTAGAAGAAAATGTGAAATATCTCATTGAAAAAACAACTGATATGGAAAACAGACTTAGGAAAGATAATTTGAAAATTATTGGAATACCTGAAAGTCATGATCAGGAAAAGAGCCTGGATATCATTTTCAAAGAATTACTACAGGAAAATTGCCCTGATATTCTAGAAGCAGAGGGCAAAATAGAAATGGAGAGAATCCACCGATCCCCCTGAGAAAGAGATCCCAAAAAAACAACCCACAGGAATATTATATCCAAGTTCCAGAACTCCCAAGTCAAAGAGAAAATATTACAAGCAGCCAGAAGGAAACAGTTCAAATATCATGGAGCTGCAGTCAGGATCACACAGGACTTAGCAGCAACTACATTGTAAGCTCGTAGGGCTTGGAATACAATATACTAGAAGGCAAGAGAGCTTAGAATGCAGCCAAGAATGAACTACCCAGCAAGGCTGAATGTCCTCTTCCAGGGAAAAAGATGGACTTTCAATGAACCAGGGGAATTTCAAAGGTTCCTTTTGGAATGGCCAGAGCTGAACAGAAGGTTTGATCTTCAGATACAGGACTCAGGTGAAGCATGGAGATTGGAGGAGAGGGGGGAAATATGAGGGACTTACTGAGGATGAACTGCATGTATAGAGAAATGATACTGATAATATTCATATGAACCATCTCAGTTAATAGAGCAGGTAGAGGGAGCTTTATAGTTGAAGCACAGGAGAAAGCTGAATTCGAAGATAAAATATGGTGTAAAAATGGAGTCAATAGGAAAAAAAGGGAAATGGAATGGGAGAAAGAAAAAGGAGAGGGGGAATAGTCCAAGATATTTCACATAATAAGATTTTTTCATTACAATGAGCTATTGCAATGATATGAAAGGGGGGAGGCAAGGGGGAATGAGGGAACCTTTGCTCTCATCAGAGATGGCTAGAAGAGGAAACAGCATATATACTCAATGGGGTATAGACATCTGGAGTAAGAAGGAGGGGGGAGCAGGGGGAAGGGGTGGGGATGTAAATAAAGGAGGAGAGGATGGACCATGGGGGGACAGTGGTCAGATATAACACATTTTCTTTTTTACTTCTTGCAAGGGGGTGGGATTGGAAGGCCTGCCCAGGACCATGGGGCCAGGTAGATTCTGGGCCTAAGGGGTGGTATGGGGGCTCAGGGCTTCTTGGTCCCAGGACCAGGGATCTGTCTGCTGCACCACTCAGCGACCCTACAGCAGAGTCAGAGTGAAAGGAGAGAGAAAATATAGTACATGGTAGTGGAGAAATAAGAAAAGAGGGAGTTGCGATCAGCAATGGCAATGTTGGAAAAATATGGAAGTAACTTTTGTGATGGACTTATATAAAGAATGTGATCCACCCACAACAGAGTTGATGGTGTTGGAACAAAGACTGAAACACATTTTTTGTTATTATTATTTGGGGGAGGGTGCAGGGCAAGTGGGGCTGGGTGGCCTGCCTGGGGCCACATAGCAGGGTGATCTTTGGGTGTCTGGGACCGGATTCGGACCCAGCTGCTCCTGGCTCAAGGGCCAATGCTCTGTCTGCCACCCAGCCACCCCACTATTATTACTATTTTATTTTATTTTGGGTCTTTTTTTTTCTTCTTTTTGGTTTTTGCAGGGCAATGGGGATCGGGTGGCTTACATGTCACATGGCTGGGTGATTATTGGGTTTACGAGGCTGGATATGGCCTCAAGTGCTCGTGGCTCCAGAGCTGGTGCTTCGTTCATTGTGCCACCTGGCCATACCTACAATTATTACTATTATTTTTTTAACTTTAATTTTTTTCTCTCCCCTTTACTTTTTTTGCCCAAGCAAGTCTATCTATATTCATGGGGGGAGGGATATTTTGTTTACTTGTAAACAAGTATATTTATTAATGTAAAAAAACATTTGTACAAAATGAGAATAAAAAAATAAATTAAAAAAAAACTAAGTTAGCTCAGAGGCAACTACATGGTTCCACTGAACTATTCTTTCCTCTCAGACCTTCCATCTTCAACAAACAATGCTACTCCAAGAACCCAAAGACCTTGGTTTCCCTGAAGCTGCCCAGTGGGTCTTGGGAATAACGCCACCTGTTAGCCAGTGGGTATCAATTATGGTTGGAGCTATGACAGTATCTGATTGTCTGAGACAATAGCCCTCTTCTGTTTTAGGCATGCGCATAAACCTCTGACGCCACTTCCGGAAATCCCGGCCTCAAGACCCCGGTTCCGCCAGGGTGGGCGGGGCCTTCTCTAGCGGTTGCCACGGAAACGTCCACAGGCTCCAAAGAGTGGCTTCCCGCGGTTGCGGCGACAGCTGAGGGAGAATGGACGGAAGGGGCGGGAGGCAAGGGGCTCGTCACTTCCGGTTCCCATGGAGGTGCTCAGTGTCTGCTCTGTCTTCCCAGCCCTGGGCCTGGGAGCCGGCGCCCCTCCGGCCTCGGGTCCCCGCTGCTGCCCCCCGCTCCTGGGGAGCCATCTGCCCGACTGCGGGGTCCGCCGGGCGCGGGTGGGCGGAGGGGCGTCCCCGGGCCCGGGCCGGGATGCGCGGCCCCGAGGAATGAGGTCTTGCTCCTGAGTTTGGGTTTCTGGAATATTCACTTTTTGGAGATCAGTGATCTTTAGAAGGGAGAATTTAAAGCTGCAGGGTCGTCCTGTATTCCAGTCCCATCAGTTTAGAGACGAGGAAAACAGCCCCAGAGAGAGGCACTATTAGTTATTAGTTACATAGTATTTTTAAGTTTAAAAAAAATTTTGTGCCTCACAACACTCTGGAGGAACTAGAGGTGCAATCTTTATTTTTATAGATGCTACAACTGCTAAGAGATGAAGTTTCATCCCAGGTCTTCCTGACTCCCTTTCAACATTTGATCCACAATATCAATGCTCGATGTCTGAGGTCATGTAGCTGAACCAGGATTCCCTACAGATCTTTTGGTTTCCAGGGCTTTCCCTTCTCTGTACCATGCTGCCAGCCTCCATAGGATGTGCTTTCTAATTTGCTACTATCTGCTCCACATACTCATGCAAGCCGTTTAATTCTAGGTTGTGAGGGATAAAATACAAATAATACAATAATATAAAATATTTAAATCAGTCTCTGCGAAGCACTTTGATCTTAGAAATGTGTACATACTATAAACAATATTTACCTATTTGGAAGGAGGAAATTGCCAAGGAGGGGAGTTAAATAGCTCAGGATCATTTAGCTAGGTAAGATTCAAAAAAGAACAACTATATATATATATATATATATATATATATTTAAATTCCCAATCTTAAATATTCTGCATATACAGAGAAGAAATATAAGATCAAATCATTGCTGAATTTTTTCTACATATTAATCTTTTTTGCTTTTTTAGGAAATATAGGAATCAATCTTACTGGTTTCAACAGAAAAGTTTGTGTTGTGGAAAAGAAAGAGAAAAAAGTTAAGGCTCAATTGGTTTATGTTTCTTTGATTATATTGACCTGGAGGGTAATTTATCCGAGGGCTTCCAGACAATTGTAACAATGCAAGTAATATTTTTTTTATTTTTATTATCAAAAGACAAGTGTTAGAATATCTTTTCATAGTATTGAAAAGTATGATACTCAAGATGTCTTGAAGTTAATTTTTTTGGGAGGCAGTATGTTGAAGTGGTTGGACATGAGTGCAGGAAGACCTAGGTTTGCAATCCTACTTCTCAACATAATCAGGCCACTTTCAGGGCACTTAATGTCCTTGCATCTCACTTTATTTGTAAATTGGGGAAAAGTACACAGGATCTTTGCAGTGTTAAAATGAGATAATGTCTGTAAGGGAGTTTATTGCCTGATTTACTATAGAAATATCAATTATTAATATTAGAATACATCATCTTAGTAATGCTTTGGTAAACTTTTGAATTAACCTGAAATGGTGCAAAAAGGAAGAAATGGGATAATGTTATCCAGTAGAAATTATATTTGATCATTACTGGAAAGGGATTATGTTGTTACTTCTAATTGGAAATCAGTAATATTGATATTAGTGTTGGATTTTTAATTATAAAATGATATTAATATCGAAAATATAAATTGGACATTTGAGGGAAATGTGCTCATATAATGAGATGATGGCAAGTATCATTTAGTCTTTTTTTTAGAATTGGTGTTATCTGTGTGAAATGAAGATAATAAATTTGTATCCTGGAATTTTTGGAAATTTTGTGGGAAAAGTACTTCATAAATCCAATGTGCAATGAGCTTATGAGTTGCTTTTGTTTTTTGTGCACAGTGAAATATACATAGATTGTATTGGATGTGAATTTGACTTGGAACCCTAAATATCAAGAATTACCCTTTAAAATTTCTACTATATTTACCACCCCCAGGAAGCCCAAAAAAATTCAGTGACATTCAAGGATGTGGCTGTGTATTTTACCCAGGAAGAGTGGGGAAATCTGCACCCTTCTCAGAAAGAACTGTACAGGAATGTGATGCTGGAGAACTATAGGAACCTTGTCTTCTTGGGTAAGGCGAGTTATCCTCTGACTGATTGTTTCCATAGTGGATCCTTTGTCACTTCACTTAATAAATCAACATTTTCTACATGGTAAATATTTGAGAGTTTATATTGGCATGTACAGTTCAGTGCTAATCTTTAGTCCCATGTGAAAGATCTTTACTGTGTATAGATGGAAACTATTTGCGTTACATCTCAGTCTGTTTTTTTTTTCTATTATCTGTCCATTCAGGTCAAAGATTCTTCCCTAAAGTTCTAGTGCAGGTGATTAAGGATGAGAAAGTTTCATTCTCTTAATGGGTTTGGGGCAAATGTAATTTTTTTGTGTTGGCAAATTTTGTTTTTTCTCTATACATTTCTGGACAACAATGTAGAGTATTCTTTAGATGTGTTTTCTACTACCCTTTGCACATACCTTGCATGTCCCTTTACCCTTGATAATGATTGAGGATAGAATATGGACTTATCTCCTCAACTTTTTCCCATTCCAATGAATAGGACTTACAGTTTGGAAAGCAGAAATGATTTTTCAGTTGGAAGAAGGGGAAGCACCTTGGATGCAGGACAGAGAAGCACCAAAGAGTATCTATTCAGGTTAGTCACTGAATATCAGACATAGAGATCCTTAGAGGCCATCTAAGCTAACCCCTTCATTTTACTTATTAGCAATTGGGACACAGAGGTTGAGTGTCTTGTGCATATCACATGAATGGTAATTTTCAGAGGCAAAGTCTATATCCAGATTCTCTAATTCCTGAGCCAGTTTTCTTTCTGCCATACCAATCTACCCAGAATATGAAATTAAGTAACTTGATTAATTCCTTTCTTTAGATTTATTGAGTTAGCTAAGTGGTGAAGGAGATAAGTATGCTGGACCCAGAGTCAGAATTAATTGAGTTTAGATCATAAAGTGGTTAACTGCTTGGCTTTGGACAAATTACCTCACCTCACTTTGTTTCAGTTTCCTTATCAGGAAAATGATCTGTCTCAGTTCCCTTATCAGGAAAATGAAGATAATAACATCCACTTCTACCTACCAGACTTGTTTTGAGATAATGTAATATTTGTACCATCTACTACTATTATTATTGCTCTGGCTCTTCTAGTGGTATGTTCCATAATGGAAAATTAGGCAGCCTTGCTTTCACCTTGACTTTGCAGTGAAATATTCCAATGTTTATCCAATATAATTAATGTCTCATCTTAGTTTCAAATACCTACTTTTATAATTTTGTAAAAGCAAAACTAAACATCAAAAAAATCTGTAACCCGATGCAATCTTTCAAACTCATAATTTGACCTCTACAAAGACTGGAGAACGTTTATTCTGTCTTGTATTTTTTCCTTTGGAGCCAACCTTAGTCAATATAATTTCATGACCTCTATGATTATTTTGTTATTGTATTTCCATTTATAGTTGATTTATAGTATAGTTTTTCCTGTTACTATGTCTTCCCATTTTCTATAAAGTCATCATTTTTTTTTAGATTTTTCAAGGCAATGGGATTAAGTGGCTTGCCCAAGGCCACACAGCTAGGTAATTATTAAGTATCTGAGGTCGGATTTGAACCCAGGTACTCCTGACTCCAAGGCCGGTGCTCTATCCACTGTGCCACCTAGCCACCCCCCGAGTTATCATTTTTTTTTATATACACCCTACCAAACTCCTCTTATTGAGACAACTATATTATCAATACCTAAACCAGGAGAGGATAAGATACAGAAAGAAGATTATAGACCGTATATTACTAATGAAAACTGAATCAAAAAATTTTTATCCTGACAAAAAGACCATGATACTATAACCAAAAATTATTCATTGAAGTCAAATTATATTTGTTCCAGGGATGCAAAAATGATTCAATATTTAGAAAACAAACTAATGAATCTTATTGGAAACAGAAGCATTCAAGCCAGAATTATATCAGTGGAGGTAATTAATTTCTTTGACAAAGTATAATACTGATTATTCCTAAAAAAAACACAAACCAAAGCATAGAATGAATTTAAGAAGTCTTATGTCCAAGATCAAAAGCACTTTTGTTCAATGGAGAAATGCTAAAAGGTTTCCCATTAAATCAAAGGAAAAAGACTACTTTTTTGTATGTTGTTACTTGCTAGTGATAGAAATCAAAAAAAGAGTAAGAAATTAAAAGTAAAAATAGATGAAAAAGTGTTAAAATTATTCCTATTTATTGACAAACTGATGATTACAATGATACCTAACAATTATTTTTTTAATTTAAATTTATTTTTTATTAGAGATATTATTTGAGTTTTACATTTTTCCCCCAATCTTGCTTCCCTCCCCCCCTCCCCCCCCCCCCACAGAATGCACTCTGTCAGTCTTTACTTTGTTTCCATGTTATACCTTGATCCAAATTGGGTTTGATGAAAGAGAAATCATATCCTTAAAGAGAAGTCTAAGAGGTAACAAGATCAGACAATAAGCTATCTGTTTTTTTTTTTCTAAATTAAAGGGAATAGTCCTTGTACTTTGTTCAAACTCCACAGCTCCTTATCTGGATACAGATGGTACTCTCCTTTGCAGACAGCCCAAAATTGTTCCCGATTGTTGCACTGTTGGAATGAGCAAGTCCTTCAAGCTTGAACATCACTCACATGTTGCTGTTAGGGTGTACAGTGTTTTTCTGGTTCTGCTCATCTCAGTCAGCATCAGTTCATGCAAATCCCTCCAGGTTTCCCTGAAATCCCGTCCCTCCTGGTTTCTAATAGAACAATAGTGTTCCATGACATACATATACCACAGTTTGCTAAGCCATTCCCCAATTGAAGGACATTTACTGGATTTCCAATTCTTTGCCACCACAAACAGGGCTGCTATAAATATTTTTGTACAAGTAATGTTTTTACCCTTTTTCCTCATCTCCTCAGGGTATAGACCCAGTAGTGGTATTACTGGGTCAAAGGATACCTAACAATTATTTAGTGCTTGCTATGTGAGAGACACTGTACTTAAGCATTTTACAATTATTATCTACTTTAATTTTTCAGTAATCCTAGAAGTTATCATTTGGTGCTTATTAAAAACTAGAAAATCATTTCAGTGGAAAAAGACTAGGTAAGAATGGATCAGAAAACAGTAATATTCGATAATCCAGGGTTAGGTAAGTCTAGAACAAAAATTAACTGAGGAAAAACTTAATAATATGTCAAGAACTAAGAGCATTTGAAAGAAAATGGGCTAGAATTAGTTTTAGACAAAATCTACAAAATACTACAGAGAAGTTCAAAATAACCTTACTGATCACACTTTTAAACAAAATAAAAAAATACACAGACCAAAATAACTTTCAGAGTAATGAGGACAGGGAGCAAAAAAAAATTATAATTAATATTAATATTAACAATCAGCAATTAGGATAAGAAGGGATATGTATCACTTCTGATTAATACCTTTGATAATGGCATGCTATCTAAGGTACAGAGAACTAATACAATTGTATAAAACCAAAGCCTTTCCTCAAAGTTGGGATCATTAAAGAGAATATAAGAAACATTTTTGCAAATCTCCAATAAAATAAAAAAAACAAAAGAAAAATAAGAAAGTTTAGAAATCTTAATCCAAAGGAAAATTGAACAAGTCATAATTGTACTTCAAAGGTTAAACAAAACCAAAACTTAACTGACATCGTGGTGATGATCATATTAAGTGAATATTCTTGTGTTTAAAAGAAAATTGTAAATAAAGTCTCCCAGAGTAGGGAAAGAGGCTCTGTAATAAACTTACCAAACACATAGGTTCCTCATACTGATCTAGAAAGAGATAAAGTAGAAAAAGTACTTTAGTTCTGTAAATCTAGATGTAGGAATGTTATATAAATTTTTAGTAGGACTAATACTACCATTAAAAATAATATGTTGGTAATTTTTTAATGGAGAATTAAGAATTACTTTATGTAGAGGACAGGATTTATTCTACTTTGCTTTCAAATTCAGAAGGGAATATTACATTTTCATTTCTTTCAGATTTGGAAATTAGACCTGAAATCAAGGACACAGTTTAAGGAAGATTCAGAAAGGATGGTTTCTCTGACTCTAAAAGGGAAACATCTTGGGAATATTATGCTAGATTGCAGGAACTACATCATAAAAATGCAGAGAAATATTCTTGGCAAGTAAAAAAAGTTAAAGAAATTTTCTGGTTAAATCCAATCTATTTATTTTAGATTTATCTAGAAAATATATTCTTAAATTTGATATTGATAGACAATTTTTAGGCTTAAGCAAATTAAAATAGAACATATTGAATATGAAAAACGTGTTCCATTCATAATTAGATCTTTTCAGTTATTTGGAATATTTATGGGATAGAAACTTTGAGAATAAAATACATTTAGGTAAACCTGCAATCAAAAATTCATTCACTATTTCTCATCACAAAGTTCTTTTTCGGAGAAAATCTCCATAAAAGTCTTGTACACATAAAGATTATTTGATCTTGTTGAATATCATATCATTGATAATAAAGGGAACTCTTATTAAGATAGTAATTATGTCAATTCTTTCTATTCCAGTTTATACCTTACTGAACAGCAGACCCTGCTTACTGGAAAGAAACCTAACAAATGTGAAAATGCTTCCTGCTGCTGCTCACAATTTACCCAACATCAGAGCCTATATACCAGAGAGATGCCTTATGAATATCATATATTTGGAACAGCATTCCCCTCTAATAAATATATTAATTACCATCAGAAAAATAATAGGAGAGAAAAATCTTACGAACATCATGATTGTGAAAAGACCTTGAGCAGGAGCTTACACTTATCTGATCAACAGCAAATTCTTACTTTAAAGGAGCCTTACAAATGTAATATTTGTGGAAAGGCTTTCTGCCAGAGTTTACAGTTAACTGTACATCAGAGAATTCATACTGGAGAGGAGCCTTTCAAATGTAAAATTTGCAGGAAAGTCTTTAGCAGGAGTTCACAGTTAAGTGGGCATCATAGAATTCATTCTGGAGAGGAGCCTTCCAATAAATGTAATATCTGTGGGAAGACTTTCCGAAAAAGTTCACAGTTAATTCTACATCAGAGAATTCACACTGGAGAGAAGCCTTTTAAATGTAATTATTGTGAGAAAGCCTTCCACTGAAGTTCAAGGTTAACTCAACATCAGAGAATTCATACTGGAGAGAAGCCTTATGAATGTAAAGATTGTGGGAAGGCCTTCCACCAGAGTTCAGAGTTAATTAAACATTAGAGAATTCATACTGGTGAGAAACCTTACAAATGTAATGATTGTGAGAAAGCCTTCCACTGAAGTTCAAGGTTAACTCAACATCAGAGAATTCATACTGGAGTAAAGCCTTATGAATGTAAAGATTGTGGAAAGGCCTTCCACCAGAGTTCAGGATTAACTCAACATCAGACAATTCATACTGGAGTAAAGCCTTTTAAATGTAATGATTGTGGGAACGTTTTCTATTGAAGTTAAAAATTAATTCAACATCAGAGAATTCATACTGGAATAAAGCCTTAAGAATGTAAAGATTGTGGGAAGGCCTTCCACCAGAGTTCATAGTTAACATTACATCATAGAATTCACACTGGAGAGAAGCCTTTTAAATGTAATGATTGGAAAGGCCTGCCATCAGAGTTCAGAGTTAACTATACATCAGAGAATTGATACAGGAGAGAAGCCTTACAAATGCAGTAATTGTGGGAAGGCCTTTTGCCATAGTTCTAAATTAACTGCTCATAAGAAAATTCCTACAGGAGAGAAACCTTTTAAATGTAATGATTGTGTGAAGGCCTTCCATCAGAATTCAGAGTTAACTGTACATCTGAGAATTCATAATGGAGAGAAGCCCTACAAATGTAACCATTGTGGGAAGGCCTCTCACCGGAATTCAGAGCTAACTCGACATCAGAAGATTCACACTGGAGAGAAGTCTTACAAATGTAATGATTGTGGAAAGGCCTACTACTGGAGTTCAGGGTTAATTCAACATCAGAGAATCCATACTGCTGAGAAGCCTTATGAATGTAAAGATTGTGGAAAAGCCTTTCATGGGAGTTCACATTTAATTTGACACCAGAGGATTCATACTGGAGAAAAGCCTTATGAATGCAAAGATTGTGGAAAAGCCTTCAATGTCAAAGTACACCTTACTCTACATCAAAGACTTCACTATGGGGAAAAACCTTATAAATGTTATGAATGTGGGAAGGGCTTCCACTGGAGTTCACAGTTAACTGTACACCAGAGAAGTCACACTGAAGAGAAGCCTTACAAATGTAATAGTTGTGGAAAGGCCTTCCCCCAGAGTTCAGAATTAACTCAACATCAAAGAATTCATACTGGAGAGAAGCCTTATAAATGCAATGATTGTGGGAAGGCATACAATCAGAATTCAGAATTGACTTGACATCAGAGAAGTCATACTGGAGAGAATTCTTACAAATGTGATTGTGGGAAGGCCTTCAACCAAAATTCAGCATTAACTCAGCATCAGAGAACCCACTTTTGAAAGCAACTCTATGAAGCTAACTATTATGGATTGGTGATCATATCAAAATGTACTTTTACCAGGCATCAGATTTTTCCTGGGAAAAGCCTTATATATCAGAAAATTCATAGTGAAGAGGAACTTTACAAATGTATTTATTGAAAAAAGTTGAGGAACCCACAGTTCATTGAACATCAAAGACTTCATACTGGAGAAAAACTACAAATGAAATGATTGCCTAAAGGCTTTTTCTTGGCTCTCAATGTAATCACATCTGAGAATTTATATGGTAGTGAAACATTCTAAATGATAATGATATGGAAGGATCTTCCCAGATAGCAAAATCTTACTGGCCTTCAGGATTCATATGGGAGAAATGCCTTATAAAGTTGTGAGAAGGCCTACCATTGGAGTTCATCCTTTAATCAGTATTAGGATATTTATAATGGAGAGAAGCCTTATAAATATAATGAAACAAAATTCAGAGTTTATTCATCATCAAACACTACATAATGAAAAGTGATGTTTTAAAATGAAATGACTGTGGAAAGGAATTCCTTAATAGCACTCCCACACCTTAGCAAACATCAGAAGCAATACCCTAGAGAGAAGCCCCATGAATGCAATGAAATCATTGTTGGAAGACCTATGAAAACTCCAACATTGAACTTTTCACGTTGGAGAAAAACTTCTTAAAGATAGAATCTTGTAAATGCAGATTAATATGAGAAAGCTTTCAGCCAAAGTACCTAATTTAGCTGAGTTGAGTTTTCCCTTTATTTAGTGTTCAGGGATAACAAGAGGAAGAGATTTATTAAAAGCCATTCCAGGTGTGATTGGTTCAAAGGAGAAGTGTCAAGTAAGTGGGCCAGTGTGGTAGGTTCTGTATCAACCAAGGTTCTCCCACCCCTTTCCCAAATAGATTAGGCTAGTATTTTTCCCTGAAAGACAGGAAAGCTGTCCCTAAGACTTGATTGGCAAAGATG
This sequence comes from Macrotis lagotis, assembly GCF_037893015.1. Taxonomy (NCBI): domain Eukaryota; kingdom Metazoa; phylum Chordata; class Mammalia; order Peramelemorphia; family Peramelidae; genus Macrotis; species Macrotis lagotis. The sequence continues at coordinate 80,366,165 of NC_133658.1, read as the reverse complement.
GCTAAGGCTAAAACTGTTTAGCCTTTAAAATAATTCCATTTAGGTCTCAACCCATGTAAAGGAGGACAGTGTCATCTTGGACAAGTCATTCACCTTTGTAAGAGGAAGACAACAATAGAACCTATCTCAGGGTAATTTTGGGAATAAAATGAGTTAATAAGGTACTTAGCACAGTTCTCAGCATATAGTAGGCACTGTTTTCTTCCCCTCTAAAAACATAAAAAATGTCCATTTTTATATAGCAGTTGGATCTTCAGACTCCCCAGGACCAGTGGAGGCACCATACCTTCTCCTGACCTGACTTATTTCCAAATGAAGATATAGGATGTCTTGTTTTTATAAAACAACTCCATTCTTTCTGAGCATCCTTTCTATGTTATGGCTAATTAAACATTTTGTTAACTGTTGAATGATCTATTGTTAACTGTTGAATGATCTAAGTGTCTCATTTAATTCCAATATTAGACCTAAGCTACTAAGGAACTAACTTGGATCTATCTCTGCTTCCAGAATTTGATTCCTCCTTCCAGTCTTCTTGACTCTTAAAGTTCCTGACCCAAATTTGAGTTAATTGATTTATCCTTGTTGGGAGTAGTTTTCTTCTAAATTCATCCAGTATTAGCTTATTTGGAGCCTTTGGAAATTTAGAGTGACTGAACTGTGGGTTCATTCCCTTTTGATCTTGGAAGTCCTGCCCTGGTTCTACAGCAGACTTCCACACTGGATTAGAATCTGGAATCTCAAATTCATTCTGCTCCTGAGATCAAAGTCACATAGCCACATTTTATTTCAAGAATTTGTACTTGCTCAAAACATAGCTTAGGGTTCATGTTTCATGACATTCCTCTCTTCCCTAGATTTGTGACCTGGAATTGGATAGTGGAAGACAGAGTTGCCAAATGACCCCTGTTACACCCTATACTAGTTTAGACATCCCTGGGATCCCTTTTTGCCCTGGTGCTTCCTGCCTTGATGTACAATCTCAGCCTTCTTTCAGTCCCTGGGCATTTAATTGTGTCTAGTGTCCATAGATATCTCTGTTAAATGTAAGTTGCTGTGGGCTAAAAAAAAAATTCACTATGGAGAAGGAAATGACAAACCATTCTAGTATCTTTACCAAGAAAATCCCAAATGGAGTCAGAAAGAGTCAAACACTGGAAAAAAATGACTGAAAGAAAAAGGACACTGCATTGATCCTTGTGGTTACTGCAGGTAAGGCCAAATGAAAACCCTTGTAGTTGCTCAAACCACCCTATCATTAACTTCAAATACTATCATATATTGGGTCAGGTCAAAGAGATTTCCTTTCTAATGATGGAGATAGAGTATTTTGCTTTGCCAACATTCCTTTGTGGCACATGAGGAAGGCAGATGGAACCTGGTGATTTATAGTAAACAAGTGGTCATACCCAATCTTCTGTTTCAGACCACATCAATGTATTGCATCAAATACCTTATCTCCAGGATGACCAGTATAGGATTATCAATCTTCCCAACATTTCCCCCCCCCATCTACTGCAGTGGCTAAGACTAGTTAAAAACAGTTTTCACTTGGGAATGAGCAGTATGTAACCTCACATTCCAGGAAGCAGAGACCTGAAAAAGTCTCCTGAGGGTATTGGTGTCCACCATTGCACTGATAACCTGTTAACTGGGCCAGATGAGACCCTAGATCAGTTGATAACCCATGAGAGAAAAAGTGGACAATCAAAGCTAGGAAGATGTTGGGTTTAAGCTGTGCAATTGAGTGCAAAAACTAAGGTAAATAGGAAACCAAATGATTCCAGGCATAGTATGAATAAGCTACTAATACTTTCCCACATTCTGTTGTAGGCAGGGAGCACAGTGGATAGAGTATTAACTAGACCTAGGCCAAGAAGACCTGAGTTCAAATCTTGCCTCAGACACTAGGTATGTGTGACCCTAGGTAAGTCATTTACTTTTTTGTCTTAGATTCCTCATCTGTAATAAGGGGATAACATCTATCTAACAAGTTTGTTAGGCATGCAGACTGCTCTTCAATCTTTAAAGTACCATTACTAGCTATTATTAATCAAATATTATTGAACTTTGGGATATCCCCTCTCCTATAGTACCCTAATGACCTCCTTTTTTCTGACTTAGCAGCAAATTTATCCCTTTTGAGTGGGACCTAGGTTTCTTCACTAAAACGGAAAGAGTTCATTGTTAATCTAGACATAATACCACAATGCTCTTTTGTGCTAGGTAGGAACCAATGATCCCTTTAACCAAGAGCAAGTCAAGTTCTACTGAAAACTCGGTTCTTTATAGTTTATTTTCAGTTCCAAATTCTCTCCCTTCACTTCTGCTATCCATTGAGAAGGCAAAAAATGTAATATCCATTATACATACGAAGTCATGCAAAATATTTCCACATTAGCCACATTCTAGCTCTGTGTCAAGGCTTCTCTGCCCTTGGGCGTTTGGTTGGGGTCAGTGGCTCTGTTTGGTCACTCTCAATCTGGATTCCTGGACTGATCTTCAATTCCTATGATTTAAGTTCCTCCCTACATTTTTGAGATGGCCCTGGAGCCTCAAAATTTTTTTTTTCATTTTGTATATGTGTGTGTGTGTGTGTGTGTGTGTGTGTGTGTGTATGTGTGTGTATTTTAATTCTTGTCAAAAGAAACTTCAAAGATTATACATGATTTCAAAATGATGCTGTCCCAACATGATCCTGGAGTCTTCTATTTTACTCCCCTTTTACATTAGTCGCTCAGAAATATGATATTTTCAGTTGTTATTGTTGTGGTTTGTCGTCTCACATTGTTTTTATCCATATATTCACCATAGTCTATTTTCCCTTCCACAAAAACTCGAGCCCCTTGTTTTACATATTGATAGGCCAGATTCCTCAGGCCTGGCCTGAAGACTGATATCCTGTGCCATGTGGTCCTTTGACTGACATCTCTGCTGAGATGTCTCACTTTCCCCTGATCGCCACATTTCATTTGTGGCCATAGATTTTTTCCCTTCTGACTGTCTTAGAACAGGATCTTGACCCACTCTTCCAAGTAACTGGACATGATTAAGAGATTGTTCAAGAATTAAACTGGTACTTCCTTCAGAGTAAGGTCTTGAAAACTGACAAAATACCTGTAAAACAGGTCTTCGAAATAATGTTTTTTCTTTTCTTCTTAGTTGGTTTGGAGTTTCTTCCTAATGCAGAGGCCCGCAAGCAGCGCCAAGCCCCACAGAGGTGATCCAGGAACTCGGAGCTTCAAAATTCTTTCTGGAGTCTTGGAACAGAAGACCTGAAATCGATCCCCTGAGCCTAGGACAGAGTTTTCTCTGGAAAGACACTCTTTGTTATCTATGGACACAGAGTCTTGTTGGCTTCTAGTATCCCTGAGTCATCTCTGATCATACTGGGGAGTTACCTTGTACTGGTGCATGCTCTGCTGTTGGGGGGTGGGGGTTGAAAGCCTTTCCTATTGTTTCTGGAGGGTTTTTTTTTTTGCAGTTTTGTAGTGGAAGAATTTGTTTACTGTAGTTTCTCATAAAATTACTTGGTCTTTTGGAAACTTGATTGTTTTGCTGTAGGTCTATGGTAGTGGGGAAATCTAACACCTGATCAAGTTGTCATCTTAGCAAGAAAAGGATTGATCATCTTTTCCACCCCATATTTAAAGACTCACATCAAAAACTCCTTATAGGAGGAAGTATCCTAACCTTAATCACTTTTGCTTAAAATAAGATGGAAACAATCTCAATATCACCTTCCATCATCCCCAGAACTCTTTTTATGGGCAGCCTTCTTTGTCTAGATATCTTTCAGTGCTTTCCCAAACTCTTTGAATACTGTAAATTATTCTTTCCAGGCCAATAAGGTAGAATAATGGAGGAAACCTATATCCAAAGCCTGATACTACTTAGGTACAGCTCCACCCAAAAGTCAGGACAAAAGACCCTGACAGATGTTGGTTATAAAGATCTGGATGTGGTTGGTAGCTAGTTAACAAACTATTCTGTGCCCAAACCCTCCAAGCAATTGGGGTTGTGATTTGCCAGGGTCATATAGCGTCTCAGATTGAATTTGAATTCAGGACCTCCTGACTCCAGGGCACTCTAACCACTTTGCTATCTAATTGCCTCTAAACCAATTTTTTTTTTTTTTTTTTTTAGGAATTTCATCTTGTCCCAAACTGGACCTAATGCATATTGGTGTCCCAATTCAATACTTAGAAAACAAGGAGACATGAAAGAATTAAAATAGGAGATTCATTTGAACTACAGGTCAAATTGTGCCCACTTTCTATTTTTGGACACCTTAGATGTTAAGAATGATTTTGACATTTTAAAAATGAAGAGAGGATCTAGCCCCATGATCTCCAATTCCTATGATTAAGTTCCTCCCTACCTTTTTGAGACAGAGCCCTGGAGCTTCAAAATTCTTTCTGGAGTCTTGGGACAGAAAACCTGAGATCCCCTGAGCCTAGGACAGAGTTTTCTCTGGAAAGACACTCTTTGTTATCTATGGACATAGAGCCTTGTTGGTGTCTAGTATCCCTGAGTCATCTCTGATCATATTGGGGAGTTACCTTGTACTGGTGCAGGCTCTGTTGTTGTGGGGGGGGGGTGTGAAAGCCTTTCCTATTGTTTCTGGAGGGTTTTTTTTTTTTTTGCACCGTGTGGACCAATCTCAATAATCGTACCAGTGATTGCAGCCCAGACAATAGAGGAGTAATAGCAACAATGAGACAAGTTTGATTCATAATAAGACTTCATGACTAGAACATGGGTACTCTAGATGCTTGTCTGAGGTCAGAGACCATCTAGAGTTGGGGTGAAACAGTTCTGAGGTTTTCTTTGGTTAAGATCATCCAGAGGGTGAGCTGCAAAGGATTATTACTATGCCACCCTCAGGACACAGTTTGCTTTCTGGGCCTTAACTCTGGAAAAGGGGGGTGTCTTCTAATAATAAAAAGAGAGTGGTGGTGTGAGCATGGGGATCCTGGCATTCCTCCCTTTTGGCCACAGGGAGGGAAGACATCCTCTCTCCCATTCTGGCCAGTTAAAGAGAGGCAGGTATAAACCAAGATGCCATAAGAGGCCAGTTGGACCAGGACAAGATGTTGAGTTGAGGGACAGCTGTAGACTTAGGTTGGGAAGGGTTGAGGTGATAAATTCAACAATTTGTTAGCCCCCCCCCCCCTTAGCAGTAATGAAATGGCATTTTTATACTAAGAGGTTAGTTACTATAAGTAGGAAAACCAAGAATGTAGAGGGAGAAAATACAACACTTGAATTAGGGCTGTGATGTTTGATCAAATATTCTATACAGACCTCTGTTCTGCTTCTGTCATCTTTCCTGTAGTTATCAGGCAGCAAATACCATATCAACTGCATAAAACTGAATTTCATCTACAGAATACTATACTACTATACTAAATATTCTGTATTGTAGATGTCACATCTATGCAATATAATAAGCATTTATGGTGTATGTAATGTTTACATATATATTATGTGCAGGTGGTTGTACATATAATCTAGACATTATACATATAAAATTTAACAAAATAAAGGGGGTTCTCAAAGAATCTTATGAATTTATGAAAGAAAAAGAAAATGAACTGGTTACATATGAGAAAAGAGATGGTTACAACATTCCATGGATATGCTTGCAATGTCAGGAGAACATGAGGAAGTATGTTAATTATATAGAAGGACATGAACTAGAATATAATAGGATGGTCAGGCTGATGTGCTTCCATGGAAAGAACTCCAGAATCAATGGTATCAGAGATCTATTTGAACATAACAGCAAAAAAATCTAGGATAACATGAAGGCAGTTGAGAAAGGAATAAAAAAACTAAAAACGTATTTGTTAACTGTTTAAATTTTATAGGTATGATGTATAATATATACAACCTCATGCAAAAATCATATTATGCTGCTTACTACATATGTATTTTGAGAAATTAGATCACTTAATCTCTCAGTTTTCTATCTATAAAAGGAGGGACTTAGATTAAATGACTCTACCTGTTATAGATTTATGAAACTATGTCTTCCTGATTCTAAAGTCAATCATTTGTCCAGATTCATGCATACACATACATATGTATATAGACATATACATACACATTCAAAAATGTACAAATGTGGACAAATATATATATATAGAACATGATATATAAAAATCACATAAAAATTATGACTCCTTACTATAGAAGTATTTGTGTGAGTCCATATAATATATAACATATACATCCATGATAGCCATGCAGAAAATTGTAAACTTGTTTTATAATTTATGTATGTTTATATGATCGAGATAAAGTAGAAAATCTCCATTTCTGTAATTTTGGATTCTATATGAACACAAATTTTTTTTTTAGGTTTTTGCTAGCCAATGGGGTTAAGTGGCTTGCCCAAGGCCACACAGCTAGGTAATTATTAAGTGTCTGAGATCGGATTTGAACCCAAGTACTCCTGACTCCAGGGCTGGTGCTTTATCCACTGTACCACCTAGCTGCCAGAACACAAATATTTTAAGTAATACAGTGGAGGTTTACTGTTTTCTGATTAATCTTTTTGATTTTTTGTATACTTGAATTTATGTTCTGGCTTCCTTCTAGGTTCAGCTCATGCGCCATCTCTAAGAAGTCAGTACTGATCTCCTATTTACTAGTATCCCCTTTCATAACTTTGTATATATATATTTTATGTACTTTAACTTGTGACTTTTCCACCCAATAGAATGTAAGAAAGCCCTTACTCCTCTCTGGCAGAGTCCATTGGTCTGGTGGCCTGTTAGAGCCACGTGATAATCCATTCTCTATAAACATCCCAGCCCTTTCCAATTAAAAAAAAATTGGGGGGGGGCTTTTGCAAGGCAATGGGGTTAAGTGGCTTGCCCAAGGCCACACAGCTAGGTCATGATTAAGTGTCTGAGGCTGGATTTGAACCCAGGTCTTCCTGGCTCCAGGGCCGGTGCTCTATGCAGTGCGCCCTTTTCCAATTTTTTTAAAGGCCCCCTGGGCATTCTGTGGATTGCAGGTCTCCATGAGTTAAATGGATTTGGATTAAGTAAGATTTGGATTACAAGTCTTCCTTAATACTATGTGACCTTTTTTCAAGTCAGTTAACCTGTTTGCTTCTCAGTTTTCTCATCTATAAATTGCATATCTTCGCAAGGTCTAAAAGAGATCATTTTTGGGGCAGCTAGGTGGCATAGTGGATAGAGCACCGGCGCTGGAGTCAGGAGTATCTGAGTTCAAATTCAGCCTCAGACACTTAATCATGACCTAGCTGTGTGGCCTTGGGCAAGCTACTTAACCCCAATTCCATGAGCAGCACCAACAGTTCCTCCACACGCTGGGATCTGTTTTAAGTCGTGGGAGTGGGTATATATATATATATATATATATATATATATATATATGTGTGTGTATATGTATATGTATATGTATATATCTCCCTTGGGCAGGGAAGGGGGATGTTGTCGCTAAAGGACGCGGTTCAGCCGCGTCCTGGGAACAGCTCGGGCGGACACCGGGCATCGGCGTGGCCCGGAGGCGCCCCGCGGCTGGCACCGGGCCTCGCCCGGAAAGGAGGCTTTAAACAAGCAAACTCTCGCGAGACACGGAGAGAGCAAAGTCTCGGGCGCTTCCCAAGAGTGGCCCTCTTCTGTGCTAGGCATGCGCACAAATCTCTTCGGGCCTCCGCCTCCACTTCCGGAAATCCCGCCCCCCGGGGACCCAGCTTCCATCAGGGTGGGCCAGGGCCTTCCAGGGCGGTTGCCGCGGAAACCGGGGTTGAAGAGACCGTGGAGGAAGGATGGCCGGAAGGGGCGGGCGGAAGGGGCTCCGTCGTGCCTTCCGGTTCCGCTCCGCTGTCACTCGGGCAGTCTGACCTCATGGGCTTGCTTTGTGTCCGCTCCGTTGCTCCTGGCTCGGGCCTGGGCCTTGAGGCCCCTCCGGCCGTGGGCCCTCGGCCCGACCATCCCGGAGTCTCCCCGCCTCCGCCCGTCCTGGCGCGCTGAGCTGCCCCGGGGCTCGGGGCCTGCGCGGAGCCCCCCGGCCGGGGGGACCCTAGCGGCCCGGCCCTTCTCCCGGCGGGTGCCTGGGCGGGCCCCTTCCGGCGCCGGCCTCGCCCGCGCCCCGTCCGCGCGGAAGGAGGCCGCCGCCCGCGGCCCGGCCTGCGCGGCCTGCCGCCGCCCCTCCTGCCGGTCCAGGCCCCGGGGCCTGCCCGGCCAGAGCGCGCCCGCCGGGGCGCGGGCGGGCTGAGGGGCGCCTCCGGGCCCGGGCCTGCCCCAGCTCCCGCGTCCTTCCGCAGGAGGCGCCATGGCCCCCGTGCTGCTGCCGCCGGCGCCGGCCTGCAAAGTGAGTCCGCTCGGGGCTGCGCGGCCCCGAGGAGCGAGGCCCGCCGGCGCCCAAGGCCCTTAGATAGCCTTAGCACAGGGTAGCATTCCGAGCTCCAGAGGACCGTAGTCATCATTCCCTCGTTTTAGAGATTTATTAAAAAGCTCTGCAACCTGAAGTAATAATGATGTCGTATGTTAAGATTTACAAAATCCTTTCATCGGCTCTTTTAAACCTTACCAGAACCTGCCTATGAGTACTTCAAATGCTAGCCTCATTTTACAGAAGGGTTAGTAAGAAGTAAGGTTTGGGCTCTGATGTTAACTGACTCTAGCATTTGATCCACAGAGTCCTCCTGCTCCATATCTGAGGTCACACCTGTAGTAAGTAAAAGAACCAGCATTTTGTTACAGATCTTCTGACTTCTCAGGCTGTTTTCCTGCTCTATACCGTGCTGCCACCCCCATCCAACTATGCAACTGATCCTTTTTCTTCTCAATCTAAATGCCACTTATTCAAATACCCTGCTCATTTCTGAGCTGGATAAGTGTGAATGTTTAAAAAAAATTGTAAAATTAGTAGATATTGAAACCAGCCTCCTAAGTACTTTCTTCCCAGAAAATTTACAGAGTGCAAGCATTATTTTTCCATTTGACAGATGGGAATACTGAAAGCATTTACTTCCCAACATCAATTAATTAAGCAATACTCAGATGCTTCAGTTTTTATTTTAAATATTTTGGGTAGAGAAGGAATATAGTATAGAATCTAGTGGTCTCTTGTCTTCTTTTTCTATATTAGTATTAATCTTACTGACTTTTTTCTTATAGGAAAGCAGGGGGGGAAAAATTAAGGTAGAATTATTTTGTCTCTTATTTCTGTGGTTAAGTGTGTCCCAGAGGATAACTGTAGAAACTAAAATAACTGCAAAGCAATTGTAATGATATAACTCAAAGTATTTGTTAAAAGTTAATTTTGTGAGAATGCCTGTCTGTGGAATTCTAGTGTTAAAGCTACAAGATTTCTTAAAATTAAATTGTTTGAGGAGCATTTTGGTGCAGTGATTGGTGTTACATGTGGATCCAGGAAGATTTGGATTACAAGTCTTCCTTAATAGTATGTGACCTTTTTTCAAGTCAGCTAACCTGTTTGCTTCTCAGTTTTCTCATCTATAAATTGCATATCTTTGCAAGGTCTAAAAGAGATCATTTTGGGGGCAGCTAGGTGGCATAGTGGATAGAGCACCAGCCCTGGAGTCAGGAGTATCTCAGTTCAAATTCAGCCTCAGACACTTAATAATTACCTAGCTATGTGACCTTGGGGCAAGGCACTTAACCCCATTTGCCTTACAAAAACCTAAAAAAAAAGATCATTTTTATAAGACAGTTTTCAAAACGAATTGCTAAACAAATGTAGACTGCTTGTGTTAAATGGTAATGAATCATCTAGGGGATAGCTATAGTAAGCATGTTTGAATTAGTCTGAAATATTGCAAAAAAGGAGAAAATGGCACTGGTGAATATTATCCAAAGGAAATTATATTTGATTACTAGTAGAGGAAGATTGTACTGTTGCTTCTAATTGAAATCAGTAATATTTGGATTATCATAACTAATGTTACTATTGTGTATTGTAGATTTTTGATAGCAAATTATGAATTGAGCATTTGAGAGATACATCTGGTTCACATATGTTCACTTAAAGAGATTATGGATGTTTGATTATAGGTATGTGACTTAGCCTTTCTTAGATTCACTTTTCTAATCCATAAAATGACAATACTTGAAATATTTCAATTGTTTTTTATAGAAAATGTACATGCAATATACATGTGAGCTTATATAGTTGTTTGCCCACAGTAAAAGCTGCATCATTGATAACTCAATTTATTTTTGGCTTTGAACATTAACCTTCAAGAACAACTCTTTAAAATTCCTACCAAATTTATGATTCCTTGAAGGTCCAACAAGAATTGGTGACATTCAAGGATGTGGCTGTGAACTTTACCCAGGAGGAGTGGGAAAACCTGAACCCTTCCCAGAAGGAGTTGTATAGGGATGTGATGCTGGAGAACTATAGAAACCTTGTCTTCCTGGGTAAGGAGAGCTATCTCTTTCTGATTCTTTCCATAGTGGAGTCTTTTTCCATTCTTTTAGTAAATTAGCATTTTCTACACGATAAACATTTAAGAGTTATTGTTTGACCAAAAAAAAAAGACCTATTTGCTAATTCTGTTGTGGTCATCAATGCTTTTCTTTTGCTCTTTAGTCTCAGGTAAAAGGTCCTTATTGTATATAACTGGAAGTAGGGTGCTTGTGTGTTACTATTGAAGTTGTACCCTTCCCATTCTCTTGCCTTCGGATCAGATATTCTCTCCTAAAGTTCCATTGTATATGCCTGAGGATAAGAAAGTTTTATACTCTTGGTGGAAATGAATCAAATGTACTTTTTTATTTGTGATAGGAAATCCCCTATGTCTGGGGGGGAACCCCGCTTATCTAAAGAAAACAGTGAAGATGATACATCAGAGGTCCTCTGGACCCCTTTTGGGGATTTTTAACATGCTTCTTTACCTCAAATAGAAATTAGAGAGAAGGACTTTTGTCCTCAACACTTTTCTATTTCCCAATAAGCAGGACTTACAGTATGGAAACCAGATGTGATCTTCCACTTGGAAGAAGGGAAAACACCTTGGATGCATGACAGAGAAGCACCAAGAACTATCAGTTCAGGTGAGTCATTGAAAATCAGGCAAATGGGAATCTTCATGAATACAACTTATTTGGTCTTTCAGGGGGAGTAAATCAGTTTTAGAGTTCTCCTTAAAGGCCTCTGCATCTCTTGAGCAGAGCTGAGCTCTGAGAGGAAGAACTATCAATAAGCCATTTTCCTGATATCTGTTGAGAAAGTTTCCTTCAGTCAAAGAACTTCCCTTTCCATTTTTCCTTCAGGCCACTTAATCCCCAACAATTTTTTTATCCTTAATTCTCTTAGCCTTTTTTAAAAATAAATTTTATTTAATTTTCTTTGATAAGCAAAAGTCTGCTTTCTTTCCTGACTTCCTCATTCCCCTTTGAGGGTAAAGGAAAACTCTTACAGCAAATTAATCATAAACAAGCAAAACAAATTCCCTCCTTGTCCATGTCCTAAAAAATCTACCTTGATCACTTTTTTTTCAAAATATGTATACTAACTTGGTAACAGCTCTTGGTGGATCAGTGGGTAGAACACTGGTCCTGAAGTTGAAGTCCTGATTTAAAATCCATCTTCAGACATTAGCTGTATGACCCTGGGAAAATCAGTTACCTCTTTGCCTTAAGCCAGTTGAGATGGAAATGGTCAACCACTCCAGGATCTTTGCCAAGAAAACCCTATGGACTTCATTGGCATGCCTGGGCCATGGAGTCATGATGTCATTAACTAAATGTTGGACATGAATGAATAACACCAACAACACCAACTTGAACACATTATTTATAACAATTATTGTGTTTATTGTGTATTAGACTCTTTTTTAAGTTCTGAGGATACATATTCAATTTAAAAAACAAGCGGCATTTTCAAAGAGTTTACATTTTAATGGAGGGAAGAAAATACAGATGGGATTCTGAAAAGCATGTATTAGAGAGGGGTAGGTTATATAAAAGGTTTTGGGAAATGGTGGAAGCCAGCATCTCAGAAATGTAGCTTTGTCTAGAGATGAATGATTCTGGAAAGCTGGCCTCCAGGGCAGGAGAAACTGCTGTGGAGAAAATAAAACAGTTATACAAACATCGTATTTTCTGCCATATCCTTTTTTCCTTTTTTTTCTTCTAAATGTTTTTTTTTTAGATTTAGGGTTTGTTTTAATATAACTTTCTTTAGAGTATATATTCTCAAATTGCTTTCTTTGAGTTAGTTTGCTAGTTTCCTTCAGTCAGAGATCTTCCTCTCCCATTTTTCCTTCAGGCCATTTAATCACCAACAATCATTTATTTTACCTTATTTCTCTTAGTCAATCTTTTTTTTTTATAAATTTTAATTTTTTTCATAAGCAAAAATCTGTTTTCTTTCCTTACTTCCTCATTCCTTTATAAGGACTGAGGGAAATACTTATAGCAAATAAATATAATCAAGCAAAATAAATTCCCTCATTGTCCATATCCTAAAAATATACTTTTCTATTTTTTATACTTAATGGTATAATAATAATAAGAAGAAGAAGTAATTAATTCATAGTCTATTTTGCCATTTCCTAAGAGTCAAAAGCATGGATCTTTTGTGGTATATTACAAATAAAAGGGAGAGAGAATCATTTTTATGATATTTAAATATTTGAAAAATACATAGATTATTGGTACACATGGAACTCATTAAAGGATATAATATGATATGTCTCCACTCAGTTTCTCTTCCCCAGTCTGTAAGCTTAGATTTGATTACAGAAATCTCAACATATCCAAACTCAATATATGCAAAATGGAACTGCTTATATTTCTCCCAAAATTCTTTATTCATGCTATCTGTCTTGCCAGTAATCAAGCTTTGCAAAAACAGAGATATTCTTGACTCTTCTTTTTCCTTCAACTCTTTTATCCATTCACTTATCAAGTATTATTGCTCCTGTTTCTACAGAATTTTTCTTATGTCTCCTTTTGTCTCTACTCTCACAGCCTCTACCTACCTTCATCACTTCTTGTCTATTTGTCTCTCTGGAAGATACTGTTCTCTATACTACTGCCAAATTGTTATCCTTGACATCCTTCTGGCAGTGCTATCTCCTTGGTGCAAGCCCTCATCACTTTATGCCTAGATTATTGTGGTAGTCTGCTCTCCCTCCCCTGCCTCCTTCCTCAAGACTATCCATACTCTATTCCTTCTCCCACTCAGTTGTCAAATTGATCTTCCTAAAGTCTAAGTCTAACCTTATCACCCCCTGGTCATTAAAATCCAAGGACTCCCTCTTTATCTGTAGGATCAAATACAAAATCTTCTGTTTTGATTTTAAAGTCCTTCGTGCCTAGCTTCTTCCTACCTCCTTGATCTTAGATTTGGTACTTCTTCACATATTCCATGACTTGGCCCCACTTGCTGTTCTTCCTAAATAATGTTCTATTTTCTGACTGGGAATTTTCACTGACTTATAGTTCCTTCTTTCTGATTTTCCTCCTTTCATGTCTCAGCTAAAGTTTTACAGTCTTTAATCTTAGAACCTTTCTTCTGAGATTCTCTCCCATTCATTTCCATCTATAGCTTGTTTTCACACAAGAGTTTACATGGTGTATCCCCCATTAGGTGAGGAACTATTTGAAGGTGGCCATTGTTTCTGCCTTCCTTTATATCTGTCCCTTAGCACAGTGGCTCATCATGGGTGCTGAATAAGTGCTTGTTCACTTGACTTGATTTTCTGAAGCACAGAATTTGGCAGATCATTCCCCCCTCTCAACCTTACTAAAAAAAACCTTCAATGACCCCCTTATTAGAAAATTTCCAAGTGAAAATGGAACTCATTGACCATCTAGCCTAACCCATGACCAAAAAAAAAATACCTCTACAGTATATCTGATATGATGATCCAGCTTTTTCTGGAAGACCTGTGAAGGCAAATCCACTACTTTCTGATCCAGTTGCTCCATTTTTGTATTGCTTCAGGTTTTTTTTTTTTTTTTTTTTTGTGGGGCATTGGGGTTAAGTAAGTTGCCAGAGTTATACTACTAGTAAGTATCAACACTGGTGCTCTATCTGCCCTTCCACCCAGCTGTTCTTTTCTTCAGTTTAAGGATGTTTATCTTACATTATCTCCCAGATAAAATAGATACTGACAGTGAAAGCTTCCTACCATCTGATTCCTACCTACTTTTTTGGACTTGTTTCATTACTTAGTGGAGGGAATCTTCCAGGTCATCCAGCCCATCCTGTTTATTTTAAGATAAGGAAACTGAGATCCAGAGAGATTGTCAATTGCTCAAGATCTAATACATTTACTAAGTCACAGGTGAGATCTGAACCTAGGTTCTTTGACTCCAAATTCATTTCCATTATACCACTGTCCCTTCTGCCTCTATGTCTTTTCTCCATCTCTTCTTTTTGGAACCCTTGATGCTGCAAATTACAGTTCACATATACCTCTTTTATGGGACCTTTTATGATTCATTTCAACACTTAGCACTCCCTCACTTCAATCATTTCACATTATTTTTGTTTATAATCTTCCACCCCACACCCAAATATAATCTAGTTTTACATCAAGTTTAATTGACCTTTTTCATATTACAGGTTGCAGTTAGATCAGGGATTATGACTCATCTAAAAACAGTCTATTTTTATTTCCTTTTTGTCACATAGATTTTTGAGACCTGAATATAATATTACACAAATTGAGTTTGTGTGGTTTTGATACCCTTCCTAGCTTATTTACTTTAATGTCCTTTTTACTTTATTAGTTAATAGATTAAGAACCATGTTTTTATTATTCTTTGTTCTTTAACTCAATATCAATGTAAAATAATACATTATAAATAATATTAAAATATGCACTTTTGGGGGGTTTTTTGCTAGGGAAATTTGTTCCCACTTAATGCCAATATAGTAAAATCAGCAGTAGTTCATCATGATCATAGGTATTTGGAAGTGTTTTTTTTTTTTAACAGTTTTACTTATTGTTTTCATAATTAAGACTACTTTGCCAGCAGTATGTTGTGGCTACAACATAGAATATATTTTCTCTCCCTGCTACTTTACTGATGATATAGGACCACAGATCATAGATTCATAGATTTAAAACTGGAAGTATCCTCAGAAACTGTATAATATAATCCTCTCAATTTAGAGCTAAGGAAACTGCGGCTCAAAGAGGTTATATAACATGTCCAAGCTTATGTACAGGATGTTTGTAACAGGTTTTGAACCCAGGTCTTATTAACTCCATAAATAGTGGGGGTTTTTTCCATTGTAACCAGTATAAAATTACTTATCTTAATTAATATCTTTTCTCTTCTATTGCTTTAACTCTTGTGGGCTTATGTTGAATGTTAAAGGAGAAAGGAAGTCATCATTTCTATATCCTTAAACATATTCAGAAAACTTCTGATGTTTGTGCATAACAATTAATATTCAGTCCTAATTTTAAATGGTATGTATGCATTTTAGTATGTTTAAATTTTCTTTTTTCATTTTTTCATGCTTCTTATATTTAATAATTTAAATAATGCTTCAAAAATATTTAATGATATTTCATTTTTCTCTCAACTGCCTTTTGCAATATATCTTCTCATATCAGAGAGAATCATAACTTAGAGTGAAAATATTTTTTTTAAATAAATAGCTCAGGAAACTGTAACAATACATTAAAACATGTGAAGTTTTATTCTAAATTCATTGTCTTCTAGCTATGGGAGTGGGAGGAGGGGTCCCTTATGAAAATGTAGAGGAGAGATTGTTGCCTGTATTTTTATTTTAAGGTCAAGCTCATTCATTGTAATTTTGTGGCCTTCATTTTTTATTACTTTGTTATTATGTTTTACATTTTCATTTTCATTTAATTTATTGTGTATTTTTTCTTGTTTTAGTTTACTCAGTGTCTGTATCAAATTCATGTGGAAGAATTCAGTAGTAAGGAGATATTCAATGAGAGAGATTAGATGATTATACAGGCAATCTTTAATAAAAACAGATAAAATAGAATCAAGGAAATGTGTAGAGGGATGAGATTTTTAAATTTTTTAAAGTTTATTTAAAAATTTTTTTTCAATTACAAGTAGAAACAGTTTATAATATTGTTTCTTGTAAAATTTTCCCACTTGTCTCTCTGTTTTTTTTTTGTTTTTGTTTTTTTAGGCAATGGGGTTAAGTGGCTTGCCCAAGGCCACACAGCTAGGTAATTATTAAGTGTCTGAGACCAGATTTGAACCCAGGTACTCCTGACTCCAGGGTCGGTGCTCTATCCACTGCACCACCTAGCCGCCCCTCATTTTATAGATGAGGAACTGAGGCAGACATGGTTAACTGACTTGCCCAGGGTAACTCAAAATTGGTAAATGTTTTAAGACTAGATTTGAACTCAGGAAAATTAGTTGTCATAACTCCAGGTCCAGTACTCTATTCACTGTGTCACCTAAGTGACCCAAGTTGCTATATAAAACTTTTTTTTAAAGGACCAAATGTTCCAAAATTTATAGAGATTTTTGTTTAAAGCAGGAATGAAAAGGGAAAGAATGGGAAGATATTTTCATCACCTCTTATGCTATAGAGAAGTAATTAGCAAGCTCATTTAGTAGTTTTTAAAACTTAATAGAAACATTTCAGTGGGAAAGATTAGATAAGAATTGATCAGGAATATCTGTCCTTAACAATTTAGTGTTAGATAAGCCTAAAAATGGGGCAGCTAGGTTGTGCAGTGGATAGAGCACCGGCCCTGGAGTCAGGAGTACCTGGGTTCAAATCTGGCTTCAGCCACTTAATAATTTTTTTTTAAAAGATTTTATTTATTTTGAGTTTTGCAATTTTTCTCCCAATCTTACTTCCCTCCCCCACCCCCCACAGAAGGCAATTTGCCAGTCTTTACATTGTTTCCATGGTATACACTGATCCAAATTGAATGTGCTGAGAGAGAAATCATATCCTGCCAAAACCTAAAAAAAAAAATTTAGATAAGCCTAAAAAAATATTATCTGAGAAAGAACTCACAATTTAACAACTTGAAAACTTAGAAGTAATTGAGCTGGAATTAGACCAACATCATACAGAGAATTAATATACAGCCTAATATTACAGATCATACTTTACAACAAAATTTTAAAAAATTAAACCAGGTACATTTCACAGTGATGACTGGATAAGAAAGAACAGATTTAGACAATTTGAAACTATACAATAGAGCATTTCAGCTCCATGAAATTGAAAAATATTAACACTAATATTCATAGCTATTAGGATAAGAAGGGATATTCTTATATAGGATTACACTTGTA
Organism: Macrotis lagotis; assembly: GCF_037893015.1. Taxonomy (NCBI): domain Eukaryota; kingdom Metazoa; phylum Chordata; class Mammalia; order Peramelemorphia; family Peramelidae; genus Macrotis; species Macrotis lagotis. The sequence continues at coordinate 80,348,886 of NC_133658.1, read as the reverse complement.
TTTTATAAGCTCTCATAATGGCATACTATCTAAAATATATGGGGAACCTACATAAATAAATAATACCAAATGCTTTCCCTCATAGATTAGAGGGCAGATAGGTGGCACAGTGTTGGAGCTCTGCCCTTGGAGTCTGGAGGGCAGATATTCATTAATTTTTTGTTTTTGTTTTTTCAAGGTAGTAGGATTAAGTGACTTGCCCAAGGTCACACAGCTAGCTGATTATTAAGTATCTGAGTCTGAATTTGAACTCAGATCTTCCTGACTCCAGGACTGGTGCTCTATCCCCTGCACCATATAGCTGCCCCTGGAGGGCAGGTATTCAAATCCAGCCTCAGATACTTGATGCTTACTAGCAGTGTGATCTTGACCAAGTTACTTAGCCCTGATTGCCTTGCATCCAGGGTAATCTCCAGTTGTCCTGATTCATATCTGGTCTCTGGACCCAGATGATTCTGGAGGAAGAAATGAGGTTGATGACTTAGCTGAGCAACCTCTAACTCAAAGGAGAAAGTGAGGTTGGTGATTTAGCTCAGCATCCTCTAAGTCAAATCCAATTCATGTGCTTGTCATGTCTTCACTTCCCTGATGTCAAGGTTTTCTCTGAAAACAAAAGACAAATATCAGCAATGGTTAAAGGATATGAAAAAACTGTTCTCAAAAGACTTAGAGATTACCATAAGATTTAGATAGTTCTTTAAAACTCGAATATAAAAAAATCCAAATTTAAAAAAAACTTATAGTCAGAAAATATGTGAAAGATAGAGATTTTAACCTCAAGGGAAACTGAATAAATAACAATTGAACCTCCAGAGGCAAAGCAAAATCATAGCTTAACAAACACTCTGGTCCTGATCATTTTAGAAATGCGTGTTTATGTATTTAAAAGCAATGTATAGTTTTTGAAAATAAATGTTTCCAGTAATAGAGAAAGTCTTCATGTTAAATTTCTTTTACCAAACAAATAAAATCTATACCAATTTCAGGGTGAGAGAAAGTAGAGAAAGAATTAGATAAATATAAAATTCTTGGTAAAAATTGAACAAAAACCTATAGTATATTAAAAAATAAATGTAGACAGTTTTTCATGGTAAAGAAGTCAGAAGGATGGATTTGTTATACTTTTGGATTTAATAGAAAATAATTACATTTTTTTATTTTAGATTGGGAAACTAGGTCTGAAACCAGTTTACCAATTCATGAAAAATTAAGAAGGAATGATGTCTATATTTCTAAATTGGGAGAATCCTGGGAATATTATGTAAAATTGGAAGGACTGCAGAAGAATCAAGAGGTGATACATTCAAGGTAAGTAAAAAACATTCAAAGGAAAACTCAACATATGGTGGAATTTTCTGACTAAATCTGATCCATTTACTTTAGTTGGTGGCCATATATGAAAATATCTCCATAAATATACTTTCATAGAACTTTATACATTATTTGGGCTTAAGGAAACAAAAATGAACATAAAATTCATTCAGTTCATAATTCATCCTTTCATTAACTTAGAAACCTATTAGGTTGAATGTAATGCATGTAAGTAAACCTAAAACCACAATTCATCAATTATTTCTCATCACAGAATTCCTACTGGAGAAAATCTCCATAAAAGTCATGAATATATAGAGGCCATCTGGAGCACACACCTTGTTGAATGTCAGACAATTCATAGTAGAAAAAAGCCTTATGAAGATAATGATTATGGGAAAGTCTTCCATTCCAACTCATTTCTTACCCAACATCAGACCCTACACACTGGAGAGAAACCTAATAACTGTGGAAAATCCTTATGCTTGTACACACAATCTAACCAACATGAAAGACTTCATACTGGGGAGAAACCGTGTGAATATCATGTATGTCCAGTAGAATTATCCTATAGCCAGGTTCTTAAAAAGCGTCAGAAGATGCGTAATAAAGAAAAGTCTTATGAATGTAATTATTGTGGGAGGGCCTTCCATTGGAGATCACAATTAACTGCACATCAGAGAATTCATACTGGAGAGAAGCCTTACAAGTGTAATGACTGTGGAAAGGCCTTCTGCAGGAGATCACAGTTAACTGTTCATCAGAGAATTCATACTGGAGAGAAGCCTTACAAGTGTAATGAGTGTGAGAAGAAATTTCGCCATAGTACAGAGCTAAATCTACATCACAGAATTCATGCCTCAGAGAAGTATTATAAATATAACAATTATATGAGTATCTATGGCCAAGATTCAGACTTTATGCTACATCAGAGAATTCATATGGGAGAGAATCCTTATGAATGTAACTATTGTGGGAAGGTCTTCCATCAGAGTTCTCAGTTAACTAGGCATCAGAGAATTCACACTGGAGAAAAGCCTTATGAGTGTAATTATTGTGGGAAGGCCTTCCGCCAGAGTTCACATTTAACTCGACATCAGAGAATTCATACTGGAGAAAAGCCTTACAAGTGTAAGGATTGTGGGAAGGGCTTTTACCAAAGTTCAGAGTTAATCCCACATCAGAGAATTCATACTGGAGAGAAGCCTTATGAATGTAACTATTGTGAGAAGGCCTTCCATCGAAGTTCACAATTAACTCGACATCAAAGAATTCATACTGGAGAGAAACCTTACAAGTGTAACTATTGTGGAAAGGCTTTCCACCAGAGTTCACAGTTAACACTTCATCGAAGAATTCATACAGGAGAGAAGCCTTACAAATGTAAAGATTGTGAGAAAGCCTTCCACCGAAGTTCAGAATTAACTCTACATCAAAGAATTCATACTGGAGAGAAGCCTTATATATGTAAGGATTGTGGGAAGGCTTATAATAGGAATTCAGAGTTAACTTTACATCAGAGGATTCATACTGGAGAGAAGCCTTATAAATGTAAACACTGTGCAAAAACCTTTCGCCAAAGTTCACATTTAAATCGACATAACAGAATTCATACAGGAGAGAGACCTTATAAATGTAACTTTTGTGGGAAAGCCTTCCGCAACAAAGAACATCTTATTATACATCAGAAACTTCATAATGGAGCCTTAGGAAAGTCATGAATGTGGGAAAGTTTTCCACAAGAGTATACAATTATTTCTACATCAAAGAACTCAATACTGGAGAGAAGCAATAAACCTATACTGACTGTGAAAAGACCTACACCTAGAGTTCATGGTTAACTTAATATTAGAGACTTCATCCAGGAGAGAAAATACATCAAAGAATTCAGTCAGCAGGCCTTCCATAGGAGTTAATATTTAATTATACAACAGAGAAGGCCTCCTGAACAGAAGACTTATGAAGGTAATTATTTTGGGAAGTCCTTTTATATCAAAATTTACCTTGCTATACAGAGATATTGCACTGAGAAAGAACCTTTTAAATGAATGTGGGAAAATCTTCCACTATACTTCAGAATTACCATCAGATAAATTCATACTAAAGAGAAGCATGTCAATGTAATAATTGTAGAAAGACCTACAACTGGAGTCAGAGTTAACTGACATCAGAGAATTAATCTTAGAGAAAAGTCATACATCTAATTAACTATTCTGGAAAGACCTTCTGTATCAAAGAACATCTCACTACATCAGAGACTTCAATTGGGGAAGAAACATTATAAATGTAATAAATGTGGGAAAAGTTGTCCCCTGGAGCTCATACTTAACTGCATATCAAATAATGATTGTAACAATTGCAAGACACCCTAAAGTCAGAGTTCATTCAGCATTAGGGGATTCACACTAGGAAGAGGATTTTTGAACTATTCAGGGAAGACCTGTATCAGAGTACAACTTAGCTCAAGATGTCCTACTAAAAAATATCCTTATGAATGTGGGAAGGTTTTCCACTGCCTCTTTTAATGGCCTGTATATTAGAAATTCATAATAAAGTAGCACCTTAAAATGTATTTATTGAAAAAGCTGTTGGAGCTCATGACTTTACTGAATATCAAAGAATTTATATTAGAGTAAAAACTACAAGCATAAATGATATGTGGAAAGATTGGCATAACATCAGAATTCCTACAGAGGAGAAAGCATATGAAGGGTAAAAAACCTTCCTGTACATACTCTGTGGAACATTAGGGAATTCATGCTAGAGGGAAGCTTTTTTAATATAATGATTGTGGGAAAGTTTTGATTGACATTCCATACCTAAATCAAAATCAGAAGACATAATGGAGAGAAGCCTAATAAACCCTATGAATAGGGAAAGAATTTTTGCTGAATCTCCATTTATTCAATATCAGAGTTTGCATAGAAAAGTGATATTTTATAATTGAAATTAGCTGTGGAAAGACATTCCTCAACAATATATATCTTAGCAAACATCAGAAACCTCACCCTGGAGAGAAGCCTCAAGAATGTAGTATAATGATTGGAGGAAAGCCTTCCATGAAAACAAACTTTATTCAACATTGAAGTTCTCATACTAGAAAATATCTTCATGAAAATAGAAACTTGTGAAAATAAATACCTTGAGAAAGCCTTCATGCTATTCAGTTGACCTGAGTCATGACAAAAATCAGGAACAAGAAGAAGAAATGTTTAGAAGAGGGCATTATGGGGGATGTCTGAGGGAGAGCAAGTAAAGCAGTGTGACAAGATTAAGATCTACTAGGATTTTTGTTCCCAAGTAGATTAAGCTAGTTCTTCCCTTAAAAGGTAAGGAAAATGTCCCTAAAACTTGATTGGCCCAGGGAACTGAGGTCCAAATGGATCAGTTTATTGAAATAGCTTCCTGCTGGATATAAACCATCTTAAACTGGCTTTATGTTCAGCTAACAGCATAAAAAAGTACATTTATATAAACTCTGGTTCTTCAGACTCCCAAGGTCCCTGGAGTTAGCACATCTTTGTCTACTGACCTGGCTTATTTCTCTAAAGAGATGAAGAATGCCCAAACAACTGATGCATTCTTATTAAGTATCCTTTTTAAGCTATGACTACTTAAATGTTCTTTTGTCAGCTACCTCAATTGACAAAAGATACTTAGGAGTATCATTTTTCATTTCAAAATTGAAGTAATACTACCAGTTTGAATCCAACTCAACTCATAGCTTTTAGCATTAGTCAGTAGTAAATTGAGTGCAAGAAAAGACTTACTCCAAATATTCATTTTCTGGACCACCCTTCCCTCATTGTTTTGAACTGCCTTAGAGAATTTGAGACCTCAGCAAAAAAGTTGCATTTGAACTGAATCAGCACATTGCATAGAAAGAGAATTCCCTATTTCTAAAGACTGCAGTGAGACAAGCAGTTGCTGAAGCTACTAATCAGTGGTGCAAGTGGAAAAAGTGATTCAGCTGGTAGCAGAGACAGACTTTAGAAAGGATCTTATAGGCAAATGTGAGAAGTATGGTTTTGTTTTGTTTTGTTTAGTTTTTTTTGTTTTGCAAGGCATTGGGGTTAAGTGATTTGCTCAAGATCACATAACTAGATAGGTATGAGTGTGTGATGTGGGATTTGAATTCAGGTCTACCTGACTCCAGGATTGGTACTCTATCCACTGTGCCACCTAGCTGACCCTGTGAGAAGTAGGGTTTTTAATCAAGAAGGTTTATTGGAAAATTTCTCTATCCTTCTGAGATCAATGTTGTATGATTTGAGAATGGAAATGAAGATGAAACTTGAAAATTGTAGGTTAAAAATTCATGTGATTCTATTACTCTTTCTCCTTCCCCCCAAAAAACCTTTTATTCCATAGAGAAATGTAGGGTAGGAGAATATTCACCATCAAAGAACTGGGAAGGTTATGCAAGAATAGTAAACAGCAAACTAATGAGATGATAAGAGTGAAGGTGTCCACATTAGTCCTATGAGTTTGGCAAGTTGTAAGAAGATTTACTTTTCCTAAGCCAATTAAATCAGTTGTTACAGATGGAAACTTCCTTTGTCCTTTTTTGAGGTGTCTTTGATGGGTAGTAATTCATTACTTACCCCATAAAAGTTAATTCCCAGTTCTCTCACTTTGAGGGGAAAGTAAGAGGAGATCCTAGGTGAAAGAGATGTGGTAAATTGGAACTACATTCCTCTCTTCATTAACTTGTCATGCTGTATGATCATGAGTTGGGGCAATTAATTAGATTTTGCGTTTAAGTGAGAATATTTCCCCACCCAGATGACTGTAGTTCTCCCTCCCCACAGTCATTAAGGAAATTGGAGATCAGTAGCTAAAATTTGACAGGAAAATGATCAGGATATATAAGTGCAGTCATTGAAAATAGGCGTTTTGAGAATGGGAAGGAAGCACAAAGCCTACCTTTCTACCAGGTAAGTAAAAGGTGATATTCTTTCTCTCAGAGATCTTTTGAGTGTGATTCCTAAAAGAGTTGATAAGAAAGCAGATTGCCAGCTTTTGGAGATGCTGATAAAACTATTTCAAGAAACATTACACAGGGAGTAAAGACCCTTGAACTCCACTTGTATCTGATGAATCTCTTAAAACTCCAAATCCATTTGGACATAAGTTGCTGCATAAGTAAAACCAAGGAAGATCTAGAGATTCATCCCAGTTTCCACAGGTAAACCACCAACGGAAGACATCAAGCTTTTAGGAAGCAGTAACTGAACTAGTGAGTATGGCCAAATAGAAACTTTGGCAGTTGCATATCATGTCATTAATATTAAATATTACCCCTTCCACTGCGGGGTAGGGTAGAGGGAGTAGTCAAGATTTCCTAATGCTGGGGATGAAGCACAATTACTTTACCAACAGCCCTGTGTAACCCATGAGAAAGGTGGATGGCACCTGATTTCTAGTGTATAATAGAGAGCTAAACCAAATGGTCATTTTCACCTCACTGTAATAGTTCCTGACTTGCCATTGTGGTAGGTCAGGCAGCCTAGTTCCAGGATGATTCGAATAAAATTATCAACCTCCCCAACATAGTAGTTTTTTCTTTTCATGGTTACCATTCAGGAGCAGTTGGTTTTCACTTGGGAAGGAGTCCAGTATGTCTTCACCATCTTTCCCTAAAACTCTTGAGTTTTATGACCCCTTCATCTGACCGCATTTTGGTGGGCAGGGACTTGAAAGAGGTTTTTTACCCGAGGGTGTCGATGTCCACCACTGAATTGATGTCATAAGATTGATCAAGCTAGATGAGAACCTATATGAGATAGCCCATATGAGGCGAAAGTGTTGGGCAATAAAGCCCAAGAAAATGCAGAATCAAAACTCATTAGAATTTCGAAAACCATGGTGAATGGGGAGAATCCAAATGATTCAGGACACTGGGTCAAGCTGCCTAGACTTGCTTCCCCACAATGTTAGTCAAGCTAGCTGCAGAGTAGCTAGAATATGAAACATGCAGTCAGAAAGACTTGAGTTCACACTGTATGACTTTGGGCAAGTTATTTAACTTCTCTCAGCCTCAGTTTTCTCATGTGTAAAATGGAAATAATAGTATCAACTTTATAAATTGGTTGTGAGAGTAAAATGAAAAAAGTTCCTTGAAATCATCAAAGGTGATTTATTGTCCTGGAGCCTATGGGATCAAGATTACAGTAAGTTTGGGGAGGAGGGTTCCCCCCAGTCACACTTAGGTCTGGGCAAAAATAGATTGTTCACATTGTCTTTGTTTGTGGAGGATGTTTTAACAGTTAACTCAGTTTAGTATAGAGAAATTATATTTCTTATGCTAGTATTTTATTATATAAGTTTTGTTCCACATAATATAGATTAAAATGATACATTTTAGAATACAGTATAATCAGTTAATGGGGTTACAAATCATACTTGATTCAGCAAAGAAATGAAAATGTCAATAATAAGCTGGTTTATTAGATTCTTGGAGATTTCCTCTTACCCTTTACCCTGACATTCTCCTTTTACTGAGCTACCTGCAAACTCATCTCTTTCAAGTGAAACCCAGAACAACTTCTGTCTTGAAAGACCTAAAGCAAGCTGTACAGCAATTTCTTCCTTAGACTCTTAGGACCCTGTGAGGACCCATGCTTTTGGAAGTCCCTATTCTTAAAGACATGATTAAATAGGCTTTGGTAGACACTTTTTGAAAATATATGAAAGTTCCCCAAAGTGTCCGTTCTGTATACCACTTTTGAAAATTTGCTTGCCTGGGCTCTAGTTGCTGCTGCTCAGTCATATCAACATTCTGTTCATAGGTGGTTATCATGAGTTGGGTTATATAAAAAGACCCTTCTAAAAAGATGGGCAAAGCTCAGAAACTTCGTATCATTAAACCAGAATGGTATATTAAAAATTTCTCTTGTAAAGGTAGAATGAATTTTAGTGCACTTCACAAACAGGTTGTAGCCTCTGAACCCTGATGGTTCCCTACTAATGTGGATCTAGGTCCTGAGCAATTTTCCCTATTTTAGCTATGGCTGGTTCTTCATAAAAGCAAGGCATATGCAGCTAGATTTCACTAACTCTAGAGAATGGATATTCTATTAAGGCTTCTTGAGCTGTGCTGCAGATAGTATGGTTGGCAGGTAAAAGAGCACTGAGATCAGATAAGATCATCATTATACACTGCTTCCTGGGTGGTGTCAGTGGTGGTCATGAATTTGTCAAGAGTGTATATGGTCTTAGGAAAATGGGACAGGACAATAAAAGGATCTCAGAAGATCATCGGTAACTATGAAGGAATTTTGCAAATGTCTCCCATAATAGGAAGGATTATGGGGTATGTTAGTACTGATCATGGATATATGCTTTCTGATGAAGCAGTCAACAAAATCAAAGCCATAATGAGAATGGCAGATGTTGGAGAATGGTTCTGTTGCCACTCTGGACAGGGGATTATTATGCTATATTGTGCTGGGGGGGGGGGGGGAATCATTTGATCCTCATAAGGAGAAGGCAACTCTTCTTGCACAACTCTCCTTAGGCTACTATCCATTTCCACCTAATCCCCATTAACATTAACCTTATCCTAACCCTAAGTAGCAAAAAGGCTTTTACTACTTCTCAGAGCAAAGAGTTTGTCTCTGCCTGATAAGATTGACACCTCCCATAAGCCACGTTGCTCATGATTCAATGTCAGTCTAAAATGGGAGAAAGATTTCTGGTTCAGTAGTTTTTAGGATCCAGCCTTCTTAAATGTATCCAATAAGGAGAGGATGCTTTTGACCAGCTCTTCTCCTGCCCTTCCTTCTTGCACAGGGTTGCCCTACGTCTTTGTGGCCCTTGTCTCTTCAGAGGGCACCACCTACCCTAGGGAAATAGCTCAGATCCTTTTCAATTGATAATTCTCCTTTCCTCTTGGATGGTTTGGATAGTGTATAAAAAGGGTTTGGAGAACTATGGTTCTTGTCCTTCATTATCCAAAAGACCAAAATGACATCACCATGTTTGAGATAAATTACAGTGTGTCCTACTGTTGCTGATCAGACCAATAAGAGCTCAGAATGCTCCACCACAGTTGAGCACAAATTGTCCTTATGAACACCTGGGGTGTATACTCTAAACTTAGAGATGTCATGTTTCCTTTGAGCTGCTTCAATTCTACCTTCCTCATAGAGGAAGCAGCACTCTTACTGATGAGGGCCATGCCATGCTGGGTGGTTCTGTGCCAGTGTCTCCCATGCTGTACAATCAATTCTAAAGTTCTTCAATGACGCCTTCATAAATGTCTCAGTATCACTTCTTCCAACCCCCTTGTGGGTGCTTGCCCTGTGTGAGTTCTCCATAAAATAGTTTTTTTTAGCAAGTATATGTCTGGTATTCCAATGTATCCAGCCCATCGTAGTTGCTCTCTCTGTAGTAATGTTGGAATGCTAGGCAGTTTAGCTCAAGAAAGGTCCACAGAGTCTGGTATCTTCTGCCAGGTGATTTTCAGTATCTTCCTAAGGGATGCACTGGAATTTTTGAGAAGTGGGCTAATATGGTTAGACCTGTCAGTTAAGAAAAACATTCTGGTGACTAGAGAATGTGTTGTAGCTAGGTAAGGCTTAATTCAAGGAAATCAAAAGGGCTAGTCCAAAAGTCTATTTGAATGAACCGTGTGAGTAGAGAAAAGGTAGATGAGTGGAGAAAGGGGAAATAATTCAAATGTAACATTTGAGAATTGAGAATGTGGAATGAATAAGAATGAAAGAATGTCACTGAGATTCTGAACTTGAGCATTTGGAAGGCTGGTACCTTGTATAGAAATAGGGAAGTCCAGAGAGTTGTGTTTGGGTGAAAAGATGAATTCTGTTTTTGACTTGAATGTGAGACACAGCTTAAATTGTCTGACAGCTTTAACAGCCTTATGTGTAATGTGGGACTAAAACTCCACAGATAGATTGGATCTATAAATACAGGAGTTTTAAAATTAGAGATTATATTTGGATTCATGGGAGGCCATGAGTTACCCATTGCAGAGATGGTAGGTAATAATAATAATAATGATGATGGTATGATGACATATCACTTAATGATTTTCAAGATGCTTTTCAAATATCTCATTTTATCTTCATCATAACCCTATGAAGGAGATGCTATTGTTCTCATTTTACAAATGAGGATGCTGAGATTAATTTTCCCAGGGTCACTCAGCTACTTAGTGTTCGAGGACCAATTGTGAATTCAAATTTTCCTAACTCCAGGGTCAGCATTCTATCCATTCTACCACCCAGAGGCCAGGTAGAAAGAAAAAAAGTCAGGAGAAAAATCTTGAATGCATCCATGATTTGTGAACATATCATGGATGAAGACTAAACAAGGAAGACTAAGAAAGAGCAAACCAAGAAAGAACACTGTCAAGATAACTCAGAGAAAAGATAACCATCCAGAAAAGGATGGTCTATAGTATTAAATAATACAGAAAAGACAAAAAATGACACTTCAAGTGGATGATGACTTGTATAGAATACTGTGGTTCATGTATGACCTGGACTAGATGGTCACTGAGCTCCCTTTAAATACTATAATTCTGCATGAGGATTCTTGCCTACTGTCCTGAGGCCTGATTTTTTTTTAATCACTTAAAAATTTAAAAAGTTAACCATCAAAACTGTTTGTAATTTAAAATATTAAAATCTTAGTATTATAAATATAAACCTTTGGTATTTGTAAAAATGAAACCTACAAATTAACAAACAAATTAAATGATTTTGTTCTTTTCAAGAATCTGTTGTAATTTGGTTTATCAGTGATTGTTCATTAGCAGTGTCTGTTGTAGATTATTGTCTATCTAATTTTATTTTACAGCCTGCATAATATTCTTTGTCCACTTGGTTTTTCCTATTTGGATAACTAGACCAAAATCTTGCGGAATTATATATCTCATTTAAAAGACTGGATTGTTCTGAGACTTGACATAATAAAAACAATATCATCCATAAAGAGGAGCATCTGAAGGACCTTCTAATTCTTGCATTGCCGCCTTGGCTTTGCATCTTTTTGTATAAGCATTTTCAAATTGCTAATATTGATGACATGATTATATTACATTAATTAATGGTCTCGATACTGTGATATAGGAAGGGACTTTTTTCCTTTTCATTAGTTTTGGGACACTGGTCTTAATGGAGACGTTGAACTGAAATGTATATATGATCATTGTTGTGACTCATAAATTCCTGTATTATTTTCTAAATGTATAAAAATATGCAAATCTCACCAATGATTTAATAAAGGAACTATTTCCCCAGAGCCTTTATGTATTCAATTTTATAAAATTTGATGATGTTTTTGATGTTCTAATGAAAGTAATGTAATATTTTCACTTCCCTAACACCCTGTTCCTGGGAAAATCTCTTCCGAAGAGAATTAGAAACATTTGAAAGATTGGCAAAATAGTAAGACTGGAGATGTCCAGGGCTACCCCTGAGACCCCCAAGAATCAGTACTTTGGCCATCTATCCCCTCTACTACTATCAAGTTTCTCCACTGCAGACCTATCCTTAGATCTGTGGCCCTCCAACCAGATCCCACCGTTATAAATTCCCAAAGATCCTGCATTTTTCTTTCCCATGTTGACTCCCTTGGATAGTACAACTGTGAGTTGTTTCTTCCTTTATCATCTATGGTCCTCCTACCTGACTCATGATCTCTAGAAGATTTCTATCATGTTTCAATCTCAGGTTTCCTTCTTTAGAGCTACTTGGAGCCTCAAAACTCAGCAAGTTGTGAACTCTGATTAATACAAATGTAGGAATACAGTAAGTGTAAGGGTCTGCTTGCTCCTGTTAGAATTCAGTAAGAACATAAAAGGCAAAGACCAAGACAGGAATACTTCATCTATATCTGCAATGACTTCCCCTTTTACACCTCATCATCTGTCTTTGCTCTTTAAGATCTTCAACTTTATTGAAAGTCTAAGGAGGGCATGCCCATATATAAGCAAATCTATTTATTTCATGTCCCAGTAGAAAACAAGGTAGAAATAAAATGGTGCCAAATAGAATCAAATATCCCTGATATAGAAATAAATTTAATAAATTTAGACCCACAACCCTTTCAACATCATCATAAAGATAGGTTATCTCATTTTCCCAACATGACTCTTACGTTTAAAAAAAAGTAACATGGCCCAACAGAACAACTGTGAATATAAATTAATAATATCTCTATCTGAAGCCTAGTGTAAGCTGTTAAAGTAAAATTTCAAAAATGAAAGTACAGTTCACTACTGTAGGTTCCACTGATGCTTGCCCCACTAATGAAGGCCTTATGGTACTTCTACAGAGAGGTTCAGTTATTCCCATAAAAGTAGATAACTGTTCACACATTAATCAGAATTTTATATATATTCCATACTGTAATTCTATCTGCAAAATAATTGTGATCTAATGGTTATGTAACAGCTTTTGTAGAAAACATTTCTACAGAGCCAAATAAAACTTCTAACAACATAAGTAAGTCAGAGTGAGACTAGGGATTTGCACTTCTGGATCATCTGAAAAGTGACCTTTTTTTTTAGGTTGTTCGCAAGGCAAATGGGGTTAAGTGACTTGCCCAAGGCCACACAGCTAGGTAATTATTAAGTGTATGAGACTGGATTTAAACCCAGGTACTCCTGACTCCAGGGCTGGTGCTTTATCCACTGCGCCACCTAGCTGCCCAAAAAGTGACTTTTCACAATGTCCATAATTATTCACAGCCTCAAAAGTATAAACAAATAGAAAAAACAGTGATCAGTCTCCTGAAGACTAAAATATAGGCATTTTGAACAGGAGAAAATTTTGAATTTCACAATAAATAGAGCTAAGAATGCTAATCAATATGGAGGAAAAGTTACTTTGTATAAAAAGGAAGAGTTATCTAAAAAATTATATTAAAAGTTGGCCAAAGGTTCAAGGAACTGATTCATCTTTGAAATGATCAGATGGTAATTAACAGTGTATAGTAGATCAGTGGAAATCAGTTAAGCAGAAAGTGACAGCAGAGAAACAGAATTCTTGGAACCAGGAAATAATTTCTTTTTTGATTAGGATCTGGATAAGAAAACAAATCCAAAATATAATCCCAACCCCAAACCAAAACATTGTCTATACACAAATAATTTTGTTCAAAATTACAGTTTAAAAATGAGAGCACTAATAAGCATAAAGTGAGTTATAGCCTATAGAAATTAATTTTAGCACTGGCCCTGGAGTCAGGAGTATCTGAGTTCAAATCCAGCCTCAGACACTTAATAATTACCTAGCTATGTGACCTTGGGTAAGCCACTTCATCCCATTGCCTAACAAAAACCTTAAAAAAATTAATTTTAGATTTTCTTATTTGATAAGATAATATGCATGGCAACTGCAGCTTCTGATTCTTTTGAACACTTACGTTACATAGCTTTTTTCTGTTATAAATACTATTCTCACAAGCACCAGAAAACGAAAATGACCAAATGCAAACAGTCTTAATCCCCTTTAAGACTGAATGCCTTTCAGTTAATGATTAGAACTTAACACTTTTTCTCAGGTCACATGTTTAAATTATTATAGAAAATTATACAGAAAGCTTGTATTATCTTAAAGAAGGAAGGGATTACTTAGCTCTAGTTCCAGTAATAAATCATGTAATTTCTTTTAAAAAATTTTTTTATTAATGTCTTTCAATATCATCACAGCTTTCCCCTATATTTCTCTCTCTTCCCCTCTGAGTCATCCCATATAATTTTAAAGGCAAAAAAGATTAAAAATCAGTACAAGCAATCAATACTATACAAAAAATTGAAAACCTGTTCAATGTGCAACACTCATGGATTTCCTATTCCCTTGAAGGTGTCTATGAAGGGATGGATTGGGATGTTCCTTTGAAGTCTCTTCTTTTGAGTCAAACTTTTTTTTTAATTTTTTAACTTCATAACATTTACTTTTGAATTTTTTGGGTGGTCATCTTTTCGTTTATATTGTTGCAATCATTGTGCACATTGTTTTCTTGGCTCTGCAGTACCTCACTGTAGCAATTTACTTAGATCTTTCCTTGCTACATTGCATTCTATATTCATCATTTTGTATAGCACAGTAATATTACATTACATTCATATACCATAGTTTAACTATTCCACAATTTATGGATAAATACTCCGTTTCCAATTCTTTGTTAAAACAAAAAGTGCTACTATAAATATTTTGCTATATTTAGCATCTTTTTTCTTATTCTTCTTTGGCGGGGGGTATAACTACAGTAATGGAGTTTCTGGGCCAAAAGATATGGACATTAAGTCACTTTATTTGCATAATTCCATTGTACCATTCCACAGCTCCAACAATAATATATCAGTATGCCTCTCTTCCCCAGTTACAAGATTGACATCTGTCACTTTTATTCATTTTTGTCAATTTCCAGAGGGTGAAATGAAACCTCAGAGTTTTTTAGATTTGCATTTCTCTTAGTGATTTGTGTTTTGTGGCATTCTTTCATTTGGATGTGGATACTTTGCAGTTTTTCTTTTGAGAACTGTTTATTCATATCTTTTGACCACTTATGTATTAGGTAATGGCTATTATTCTAATTTATATTTATTAATTGAATATCTTAGATACTGTTGGGGAATTACCAAACCCAGAGATCCTAAAATACTCCCAGAATTCTTTCCATGGTCAGTTTAACTGGGGGGGGGGGGGTCAATAAATCAAAAGGCAAGGCTAGAATAATAAGTGATTTGGGGAGAAGATATAATGTCTTAACCATGATGTAACTAGTAAATCTTGGGTACCCAAGATCAGGTCTGTTCCTCTCATTGGAATGTCTAGGTGGGACCTGAGATCTAAAATGGAGGAGGCTTTCTTGATATTGAATCAGAATGGAATATAGACTGAGTCTGGTCTCTATTTATACAGTCTTCCAGGCTCTATTTCTTTGACATCTAAGACAACTGTTTCTGTGCAGATGTTTTCCCTAAACTCACAAAACACAGATTTTATCCATTTTTTTCTACCAAGTCATTATTATATATTATACCAAGTTATTATTATATATTTAACACCAAGTCATTATTAGAGAAATTTGATAAAAAGACCTTTTGTCTATTCAATTACTTCTTATCCTCAACCTGATTTAGTCCCTCTGTCAAAACAATTTATTTGGATGTGGTTGTTTGAGCATTCTTCAGCCTCTTAGAGTCACAGGTGAAAACTGGGTGGATCAGGTGGACACAAAAGGTAGAAAATCCCTGAAAAGGGGTCAACAGCCCTCACATGATAGGTACTAGTCTTAACCTGGATAATGTTGTCCTTCATTTTTGAAAAGGACCATGACATAAAAACATCACTTGTACAAAAATATTCATAGCAGCCCTGTTTGTGGTAGCAAAGAATTGGAAATCAAGTAAATGTCCTTCAGTTGGGGAATGGCTTAGCAAACTGTGGTATATGTATGGCATGGAACATTGTAGTTCTATTAGAAACCAGGAGGGATGGTAATTCAGGGAAGCTTGGAGGGATTTGCATGAACTGATGCTGAGTGAGATGAGCAGAACCAGAAAAACATTGTACACCCTAACAGGAACAAGGGGGCGATGATCAACCTTGATGAACTTGTTCATTCCATCAGTGCAACAATCCAGAGAAAGAACTGTGGAGTTTGAACAAAGACCAAGGACTATTACCTTTAATTTAGGAAAAAAAAAACAACCTGATATCTTATTGTCTGATCTTGCTATCTCTTATACTTTGTTTCCTCCTTAAGGATATGATTTCTCTCTCATCACATTCAATTGGATCAATGGAAACAATGTGAAGACTCTCAAATTGCTTTCTCTGGGGGGGGGGGAAGGGAAGTAAGATTGGTGGGAAATTGTAAAATTTAAAATAAATAAAATCTTTATAATTAAAAAAATCCATACAACTCCAAAAAAAGAAAAAATAAAAAGATCATGACAATTGGGGTAATGCCATGGCAAGCACAAGAAGTGAATTTGGGTGAAGGGGTGTTGTGCTAAATTATCAGCCTCACTTTCTCCTCTAGAGTCATCTGGGTCCAGTGGCCAGATATGAATCAGGACAATTGGAAATGACCCTGGATGCAAGGCAGTGAGGGTTAAGTGATTTGTTCAACATCACACAGCTAGTGTCTGAGGCCAGATTTGAACTCAGGTCTTCCTGACTGGAGAGCCGATACTCTACCCACTGTACCAAATAGCTGCCCTAGTCTCACCTGGATATCCCTACACTTCAGGATTAGAAGAGAATGATGTCCTTGAAGTAGGTAATAGACAGGGCCGAGCAAGGTAAGCCTTGACTGGCTTTCATGCTTCTGATAATACTTTTGTTGATGGTTTCTCACTGAGAGGAAGTTTATTCCCCTAGACTTGGAAAAAATAACTTACCTGTGGCTATTCAACAAGGACAGATTAATGTGACAAGTTCTGTGTACTCCAGAACTGTAACTTAATAAATTATCATTTTTTAATTTTGTACTAGAGGATTCCCTCAGAGCACAATTTCTTTTTAAGATGCATGGATGAATTTAATTTTGTGAGTCTGAAAGAGGCTTTTTGTCTTTTGAATATGACAAATTGAGAATGAATTGTGCTCTGTTTATTTGTGACTTTGTCTTTTGTATTTCTAATGATCATCATCACTCAATGCCTCAAAGTAGTCCCATTGCAAGTATCTTTTGGAGCAGTAGTTCCCAACTTTTTGTTGTTGTTCTGAAAACTTTTCAACAACAAAAATTTAATTTAATATAGTACTCATGATATTTTAAATCTATTCATTAAATGTTTTCATTGATTACGTCCAAATTCCAGTTTTGGACTTTACATTCAGTCAAGTTGTTTTGACTGTGTCTAAGGGACATTCACATCTGGGCAAAATATTATTTGCTTTATAGACCCCTTTATGCGATAACTGTATCTTGTCTTATTCTGATTAACTGATTGACTCTGATAGACCATTTACCCAATATTAGTCTTACATGAATTCAATTTGGATGACCTGCATATAGAGAGAAAAACTTGAATTAGGCAGGTAGTGAAGCAGACTGACTGACATCAAAAAGCTCTGTAATGTGCACTAAGTCTTATTAACTTTGGAGATTTTTGAAGGGGAACATTCAGTCACTCATAAAGACTGCTGTAAAGAGGTCCAGAAAGGGTAATAGAAGAATGGGGGAAAATTAACTAACTCTCATGCCTAAAACATGTGCAATATTAATCAGGGACTAACTTTCATTGATTCTTTGATTAGATTTTTTTCAATGGAAATTAAGAGGAAAATCTGCAAGTTTCTATCTTTTTCTCTGCCTTCACAATTGCAGAGATAAAGATAAACATGAAAATGAAATATTTTTTTTCTAGTTTGTAGAAATTTATGGCATTATAAACTAATAGAATCTAAATTTGTAGCTAAAGTTTAATAAGTTTATAATGAATTTAAATTATCATTTAAACATTTTTGTAACTGCTAAAATAGGGATTTGGAGGAAATTTGAAGCTAGGGCTAAGATTATTAGGAAACAGACAAAAATGCCTGATTTACTCTCTTCCATTTCTTTTTTTTTTAGTTTTTTTTTTCAAGGCAAATGGGGTTAAGTGGCTTGCCCCAGGCCACCCAGCTAAGTAATTATTAAGTGTCTGAGACCTGATTTGAACCCAGGTACTCCTGACTCCAGGGCTGGTGCTTTATCCACTACACCACCTAGCTGCCCCTACTCTCTTCCATTTCAAGAAGGCAATAGATAACATTGCTTTATTAGGTAACTTCACTAAATAAGAATAAACAAAATTAAAGCTAGTCTGAAATTATTCAAAGAATTTAATAATTTAGGTAAAATAATAATAAAGTCACCTAAAATGAAATAGTCTATGCAACTAGAAAAGTTAAAAATTTAGCAACTAGGAAGAGCCAAGATGGTGAAGTGAAACTGACATGTGTCCTGGAGCTTTTCCCTACCAAAGAGAAATGAAGCTATGGATCCCACCAAGAAAAGGAGAAGATTCAAAGAAGTTTTCAACTGTAGCCATCATGGAGGATCTTCATTGAAGGTCTGTCTCTTTGGGGGGAAGGGGGAATAATGTCTAGGAGGCAAAAGAGTGGAAAAGCCAGCAGAAGGCTCTTAGCCACAGTACAATCCAGATCCCAACAGCTTAACAAGCACAGAGGTCCCAACAGCTAGATAGCAAGCCAGCAGGGAGGATCCCAACTCCAACCAAAGTCAGAACCCTGGGAACACTGGGGCAAAAGACAGATCGGAATCTAGAACATACCACTGCCAAGTCAAAACCTGGACATAAAGGAGGAAGCAAACCTCTTCAAAGGCAAGGCCTGGACTGCATAGGCACCATCTTGGCCAATAAGAAGCCAAGGATCAGACCCCAGTACCAGCCAAAAAAAAAAGCTATATTCCCTATACCCTGGGAGCAGAGTTAAAACAACAAGCTTGAGCAAAAAAGCTAAAAGAGCGCTCAGTATAGAAAACTACTTTACAAAGATAATAACAGTGCTATGACTGAAGAATAAATCTGTGAAAAATCACTCATAGGGAAAGTCTCAAAAACAATCTATGAATGGGAATCAAATCCAAAAGCTCATAGAAAAGAATTTAAAAACCAAAGAAGAGAGGAAGAAGAAAAATGGAAAAAAAAGAAATGAGAGTCAGGCTGGAAAATTATGAAAAGTTGATCAGAGATTTCAACACCTTTAAAAAGGAAACATAAAAGGTAATTGAAGAAAATAAAACTCTAAAAATTAGAATTGAACAAATAGAAACCAATGAGACTACAAGACTGAAAGACTACAAGAGTCCATCAAATAAAATGAAAAGGCTGAAAAAATTGAAGAAAACATAAAGAACCTTTTATAGAAAACAAATTACCTGGAAAATAGATCCAGGAGAGACAATCTAATGAATCATCAGACTACTAGAAAGTCTAGATTAAAGAAAAAAAGAACCTGGAAAACATCATGCAGGAAATTATTAGAGAAACTGTCCAAATTTGCTAGAACAAGAAAACAATATAACCATTGAAAGAATACACAGAACCCCTCCAGAAAGAGACCCCAGGATAAAAACTCTAAGGGTTGTTATAGCCAAATTCCAGAACTCTCAAATAAAGGAGAGACTATTGCAAGCAGCAAAAAGAAAGCAATTCAAATACAAAGGAAACACAGTTAGGCTTACTAGAAGACCTGAAATACAATATATCAGAGGGCAAAGGACCTGGGATTACAACCCAGTATTTAGTACCCTCCAAAATTTAGCATTTACTGCCAGGGAAAAAGATGGATGCTCAAAGAGCTTCCAGAATTTCCTGACACAAAGACTAGAACTGAACACAGAATTCAGTTGTCAAATACATGACTCGAAAGTTGCATAAAAAGGTAAATGAAAAGGGGAAGGAAAAGACAAAACAAATGTCGGTCAAGATCATCAAATTGTATATAACTCTGAAAGGAGATGTAACACTTCTAATTCTTGAGAACTTTACTTCTCAGGATAATTAAAGAGTCAAATATGATTGAAGAGATTGGACTTAAAAGATATGGATATAGTTGGGTCTTGTCTCTCCACTGAAGAGGTCCAAGATGACTTCACTATATTTGAGACAAAAAATCCTGATGAAAAGCAGGGGTGTTAGCTTTAAACTTAAGTATTTCATTATCCTTTGACCACCTTTAATTCTGCTGTGCTGGTGAGGGCATCATTAACTGGGTGGTCCTGAGTCACTGTCTCTTTAACTTACAATCATGTGTAAAGTTCTCAGATGAGACCTCCATCGCCTCCCAGTCTTTAGAGATCTTTAAGGTTCTTATAGTTAATTAAATCAGGGTTTGAGTTAATCCTTGTTTCCCTTAACAAGGGGTTAGGTACCCTGGGGGTGGGGGGGTAGGATAAAGTGTGAGTGGAAAATAGCCCTGCTGGGAGGGGCACATATAGTTCAAGTAATGATTTGGCTTTGGATGATACTTTGACTCATGAGGAGGATTGTGTGTCCTTGGAGGGTACTTGAAAAGGGGGTAAGGTAAAAAATGATTATAATTATAATTTGATGTAATTTGAGACAATGCTGCTTATCAAGCGATCAATTTGTGATGATTTTTGATAGTAATATGAGCTTATCAAGCAATCAAATAATCAAACTATGATTGATGATACCTGATTATTAGTGCTTGAGAAACAAACCAGGTGAAGAGGCATGAAAATTTATAATTTTAGAGGGAAAGAAGGGAGAGTGTGAACATTGAGTAAATTCTATTCAATAGATTTTGCCCAGAGAGGGAATAAAATACATTCCAATTTGGGTTTAAAAATCTATCCTAATCCACAGGAAAGGGGGGACAGGGAAAAGGAAAGGGAAGGGATGAAGGACTGAAAAAAGGGAAGGTGAAGGTTTAAGTGAAAATAAACTGAAAGTTATATTTTCAAAGAAAAAGGGGAAAGGGAGTAAAACTTTAGTGAGGAGGAATAGGAGGAAAGGAAAGAGAAAAATATAAATGGAGAAAGATAGCACAGAGGGAAATACAGAATTAGTAATCTTAATTGTAAATGTGAATGGGATGAACTGTCCCATAAAATGGAAATAGATAGCAGAGTGGATTAAAAACCAGAATCCTACAATATATTGTTTATAAGAAACACACTTGATGCAGAAAGATACACGTAGGGTAAAGGTAAAAGATGGAGTAAAATATATTATGCCTCAGTTGATGTAAAAATATCAGGGGTAGCAATCCTGATCTCAGAAAAAGTAAAAGGAAAAAATCATTCTCATTAAAAGGGACAAGAAAGGAAACTACAACTTAAAAGGCACCATTGGTAAGGAAGCTATATCATTACTAAACATGTATGTTGTACCCCAAGAAATGAGTCAGAGACCAAACTATGAAATTTGGGAATGGAGTTTATTACCTGACTGTGTGGAGTTACATCTCAAATCACACAGCACCGAGTGTCTAGAGAACAAGGATTTTATAGTATTTTCTTTTGGGGGGGGTACTGTGAGCAAGCAGGGTACAGAAACAGAGATAGCAGTTAGATATATTTCCTTGTCAGACTATTATAAACATGTGGCCTGGTATAGATAGGAGGCCAGTAAAAGACAGAAGAGGGTCAGGGTTTTGCTTTATGTCTTAACATGCTTCCTGTGACATAGGGAGTCACGTACCCAGGGGCTTCCCACAGGCTTAGGATGAGTAGAGTTTACTATCTCACAGTTCCAGCTGCATCTAGGAAGGGGGAGGAAGTTTTGGGAGGAAGGAGGAATTTTGCAGATACAGCAAAAGACTATTACCTTTAATTAAAAAAGTCAACATTATCTTATGTAATTTTGCTATCTCTTACATTTTATTTTTTTATGTGTGTCTCAACACATTCAACTTAGATCAAGATATAGCATGGAAACAATGTAAAGACTAACAGACTGCCTTCTGTCGGGGTGGGGAGTGGGGGTAGCAAAGTGAGATTAGGGGAAAAATTATAAAATTCAAAAATAAATAATTTTTAATGCTTAAAAAAATAAAAGAAATAGAGTAATGGATCAGTGGATTAGGATAGGTTCAAAAGAAACTTCAGCAAATGAGTACAGCAATCTATTGTTTGACAAATCCAAAGAAATCAGCTTCTGGGATAAGAACACACTATTTGACAAATTGTTGGGAAACTTGAAAAACAGTATGGCAAAAAGTAGGCATAGACCCATATCTCACACCCTATTTCAAAAGAAGGTCAAAATAGGTACAGGATTTAGACATAAATGGTGACATGATAAATTAATTGACCAAAAAAATACTTTTTTTTTTTAATCAGATCTATGGAAAGGGGACAAATGTATGACCAAACAAAAATTAGAGTACATTATAAATTGCAAAATGAATGAATCTGACCAAATTAAATTAAATTTTTTGCACTAATGAAATCAGCACTGTCAAAATTAGAAGGAAAGCAGAAA
Organism: Macrotis lagotis; assembly: GCF_037893015.1. Classification (NCBI taxonomy): domain Eukaryota; kingdom Metazoa; phylum Chordata; class Mammalia; order Peramelemorphia; family Peramelidae; genus Macrotis; species Macrotis lagotis. Next base: position 80,326,628 of record NC_133658.1, on the reverse strand, counting down.
GTTGGGAAACAATCTTCAAAACTAGGAATTCTGATAAAGGTCTCATTTCTAAAATATATAGAGAATTGCATCAAATTTATAAGGTTACAAGTAATTCCCAATAGTCAGAGGATATGAATAGACAGTTTTCAAATGAAGAAATTAAAACTATATATAATCTTATGAAAAAAGTATTAGTGGGGGGGGGCAGAGCCAAGATGGCTATAGGAGAAGAGCCTCTCTTAGGTGCTCTCTCTCTCTTCAATATTTCAAAATTTATAAAGTAAGGACTCCAACTAAATTTTCAAGAGACAGAACCCACAGAGGGATCCAATGAGGCAATTCTGCAGCCCAAGGTAACCTGGAAAACAGTGGAAAGCCTTCACTCCACTCCACAGGGTTAGAGGGGTGGCCCGCCAGAGTGAAGGACTTCAGCCTCCCAGGTCCCAGGGTGCCTGGGAACTGGCTTACAGCAGCAGGGGTAGCTTCCTGACCTATACCCCGGGGAGTACAACTTGGAAGATCAGTCGGGGGACCTCTGCCAGAGCAAACACATGAAGCCCAGCCCTCAGGGCACTTGGCTAGCAGTGTGGCCACAGCAACCCAAATCCAGGAATCAGAAGCAGGTGGAGCCAGTAAGCAGGAGCCCCCAGGCAACTGAGCCTTGAGTGCTCAGCATACCAAGGGTAGGGCAGTGGAGAGAGACTTCTGAGATTTGCCCTTTATACCTGGAACAGGATTCTGGGGCTCTGACCACATTCAGATCCTGATCACAGTCTAGGACCCCCATAGAACAGCAGGGCCCACCTCCCACTTCAGCCCCATTGAAGAGGGGTGCGCTGGTAGTCATTCACAGACCAGGAGGGAAGACAGAGCCTCATACACAGAGATCCTTGTTGGGGGGTGTATCTCAATAATACCCCAAAGCTCAGGAAGCACCCCAAAACCAGGCACAGGTTGGGGAAATGAGTAAACAGAGAAAAAAGAGGAACATCATTGAGAAATACATTATTTATGATCCCAAGAAGGATCAAATTACTCAATCTGAAGATGAGGAAGTACAAGTTCCTGCATCTAAAGACTTCAAGAAGAAGAATGGAAATTGAGTTCAGACTATACCAGAGCTCAAAAAAAGATTTTGAAAATCAAGTGAGGGAGATAAAAATTGGGAAAAGAAATGAGAGAGAATCAAGAAAAACATGAAAAAGAAGTCAGCAACTTAGTCAAGGAGATCCAAAAAAATGCTGAAGAAAATAACATGTTAAAAACCAGCATAGGTCAAATGGATAAAAAAGTTCAAAAATTATTGAGGAGAAGAATGCTTTAAAAAGCAGAATTGGCCAGATGGCAAAAGAGATAAAACAAATCCTTCACATGTAGCATGGAACTAAAGGAAGCTACTGATTTTTTGAGAAGACAAGACACAATACTTCAAAAACAAAAGAATGAAAAATTAGAAGAAAATGTGAAACATCTTATTGAAAACATCTTATCTGGAAAACAGATTCAGGAAAGATAATTTAAAAATTATTGGGATACCTGAAAGTCATGATCAGGACAAGAGCCTTGACATCAGTTTTAACAAATTCCTACAGGAAAATTGCCCAGATATCCTAGAAGCAGAGGGCAAAATAGAAATTGAGAAAATCCATTGATTTCCCCCGGAAAGAGATCCAAAAAAACCAACCCCAAGGAATATTATAGCCAAGTTCCAGAACTCCCAAGTCAAAAAGAAAATATTATAAGCAGTCACAAGGACACAATTCATATATCGTGGAGCTGCAGTCAGGATCATGCAGGACTTAGCAGCAACTACGTTAAAGGCTCATAGGACTTGGAATATAATATTCCAGAAGGTATAAGAGCTCGGAAAGCAACTGAGAATCAACAACCCAGCAAAACTGAACATCCTTTTCCAGGGAAAAAAGATGGACTTTCAGTGAACCAGGGGAATTTCAAATGTTCCTGTTAAAATGGTCAGAGCTGAACAGAAAGTTTGATCTTCAAATACAGGACTCAGGTGAAGCATAGAGAGTGGAGGAGAAGGGTAAAATATGAGGGACTCAATGATGATAAACTACATGTATTCTTAAAATGCTACTGATGATATTCATATGAACCTTCTCATTTAATAGAGCAGGTAGAAGGAGCTTTCATAGATGAAGCACAGTAGAGAGCTGAATTTGAAGATATAATAATTGTAAAAATGGAGTCAATGGCTAAAAGGGAAATGTAATGGGAGTAAGAGAAAGCAGAGGTGGAATAGGCTAAGATATTTCATATAATAAGATTTTTTTATTACAATGAGCTATTGCAATGATATGGAAGGGGGGAAGGTAAGGGGGAATGAGGGAACCTTCGCTCTCCTCAGAGGTGGCTTGGAGAGGAAACAACATATACTGAATGGGATTTAGACATCTAGAGTAAGGAGAGAAGGGGGACAGGGGGATGGGGGGGCTGTGAGTGATGGAAGAGAGGGTGGACCATGGGGCAGAGTTGTCAGATATAACACATTTTCTTTTTTACTTCTTGCAAGGGGCTTGGATTGGATGGCCTGTCTGGGACCATGGGGCTGGGTAGTTGCTGGGACTTAGGGGTGGTATGTGGGCTCTGGATCTCTTGGCCCCAGGGCCAGTGATCAGTCTACTGAGCCACTCAGCTACCCTATACACATTTAAAAAGAGGGACAGAGTGAAAGGAGAGAGAAAATATAGTGTATGGTAGTGGGAAAGTATGAATGGAGGGAGTTGTAATCAGCAATGGAAACAGTGGAAAAATATGGAAGTAGCTTTTGTGATGGACTTATCATAAAGAATGTGATCCACCTGTGACAGAGCTGGAAGTGTTGGAACATGAAGCACATTTCTTCTTATTATTATTGGGGGGGGGTTGCAGGGCAAATGGAGTTGGGTGACTTGCCCAGGGCTGCACCATTGGGTGACTGTTGGGTGTCTGAGACCAGATTTGAGTCCAGGTGCTCCTGGCTCCAGGGCCGGTGCTCTGTCCACTGTGCCACCTGGCTTCCTCTATTATTATTATTATTATTATTATTATTATTATTATTATTATTATTATTATTATTTTATTTTTAAAATTTTTTTGCAGGGCAACAAGGCTGGGGTAGCCTGCCCAGAGTCACACAGCTGGGTGATTGTTGGGTTTCTGGGGCCAGATTTGAACCCAGGTGCTCCTGACTCCAGGGTTGGTACTCTACCCTCTGTGCCACCTGGTTGCCCCATTATTATTTTTTTATTTTATTTTTAATTTTTTCCTCTTTCCTTTACTTTATTGCCCATGAGTCTATGTTTTTGGGGGAGAGGGGGGTATTATGTTTACTTTTTTTTTTCAGTTGTTGCAAGGCAAATGGGGTTAAGTGGCTTGCCCAAGGCCACACAGCTAGGTAATTATTAAGTGTCTGAGGCCAGATTTGAACTCAGGAACTCCTGAATCCAGGGTCAGTGCGCTATTCAGTGCTCTATCCACTGCGCCACCTAGCCACCCTATGTTTACTCTTAAATAAGAATATTTTAGTAATGTATAAAAAAATCATTTGTACAAAAATAAAATAAATATAATAGAAAAAATGATTAGTGAAATGCAAATTAAAACAATCATGAGGTATCACCTCACATGTATCAGATTAGCTAAGATTAGAAAAAAGGGAAAATGATCAATGCTGGATAGGTTGTGAAAGGATTGGAACATTGATGCATTGATGTTGGAGTTGTGAACAGATACAACTTTTCTGGAGAGCAATATGAAACTATGCCCAACTGCTCGTTCACCTTGAAATTGCGAGGGCAATTCCAATTCTAGGCCTGTATCCAGAAGAAATCATAAAAAACGGGAAATGTCCCACATGTTCCAAAATATTAATAGCAGCTTTTTTGTAGTGGCAAAGTATTGGAAACTGAGGGTATGTCCAATTGGGGAATGTCTAAACAAATTATGGTACATGGATATTAAAGAACATTATAAGAAACCATAAATGGTCAGACTTTAGTGAAGCATGGAATAAATTACAGGATCTGATGCTGAGTGAAGGGAGCAGAACCAGGAGAACAGTGTACATATTGACAACAACATTGTGAGATAATCAGCCTTGTTGAATGCAGGTCCTCTCAGCAGTTCAGAGAACCAGGCCAACCATATTAGACCAGCTATGGACAAGGTTATCCCCATTCAGAGGGAGAAAAACAAAATAAAACAAAAACAACCCTTCAGAATCGGATGAACATTGTATAAAAATTATTTCTTATGTATTTCTTTTCCCTAATCCTAATTCCTCATACCAAAAATGATGAATGTCTTTGAAGTAAGAGAGAAGTTACTTTTCTAAGGAAACAATTGAATCACCCTTTGAGCATCATTTTTGAAATTTGTGGCATTTCTCATAAAATCACTTTAAAAAAAATTACATTAAAAAGTTGAAACCGGGGGCAGCTACATGGTGCAGAGGGATAGAGCACTAGCCCTGCAGTCAGGAGTACCTGAGTTCAAATCCGGCCTCAAACACTTAATAATTACCTAGCTGTGTGGCCTTGGGCAAGCCACTTAACCCCACTGCCTTGCAAAAACCTAAAAAAAAAAAAATAGAAACCAAACAACAACAAACTGTTTTAAACATAATACAAACTTTTTGCCAATCAAGACACTAATTTCAGTTGAATTTATTTCTGAATCCTCTTAAATAGAAAGTTACTTCATTTATCTATCAACTTGACTTTTCAAACTAATTACATTCAAAACCAGTATAGACTAATTTACTTAGTAATGATAATAGCTAATTATTCCCATTTTTATAAATAAGGAAACTGAAGTAAATAGAGGTGCTGTGTAATGTTAACCTGACTGCTGCTGAGGGGATGGAGTGTAAAGGGAGGGTGGAAGAAAATTTTGTAATTTAAAAATGTTCAAATGCATAGGGATGAATGTTAAAAAAATAGACTTAAAAAAAGTTAACAACCAATTGATAGTGTATGAGGAAATCTTTACAGGATTCAGTAGATATTAGACTATATATTAGACTAGAATTTGGGAAATAAGGTGAAATGGATTTAAGTAGTAAAGCTAAAGTGTTAAATCAGAGTTTAACAAGAACGATGGTGTTTCAAAATTTGTAGGGTTAAAATACACTGGAAGGGAAAAAACACAAGAAGTTTTATCAAGTAGAGATAATCAGAAATCAGTGGAATCTTAAGAAAAGTTGAGTTCTCTGTTTATGCTGATAGAGTGAATGGAGGGTAATATGAAGGATGAGTAAAAGTGGTTTGAGGATCTTTTTTTAATCTCAAAATAAGAAGAAACTTTTTTGAGAAATGCAATTTCAGATAAAACATATTCTAACAAATTACATAATTTATCAAATAGACTATATAAATAAATTGGCAGCATGAAATTATTAAATTATAACAGACTAAAATTCTGTTCTTGCAATACCATTAGAAAGGTGTGCCCCAATTTTGAGAACTTCATGATCTCCAAAAGAAGAGGATAGGAATGTACGACTGCTGCCATGAATCTTCAGAAGTGACATAATAGTAGTTGACCCTTGCAAAAAATGAGATTTTATCATTTGTGATTGTAAGCCAGTTTTGTGTTCTCCTGAATCTGAATTAGGATGTGACCTTATTAAAAGTGAGACCTCTTTTGTTAGGATAACCATGGTAGATCAGAAATTAAAATGCAAAATATTCTTGATATGTTGAAATTTCCTACCTGGTTCAAATCCAGCCTCAGACAGTTATTTGAGCAAGTCTTCTGAGCAAGTCACTTCACCTCTATTTACTTTAGTTTCCTTTTTTGTAAAATGGGAATAATTAGTTATTACTATTACTAACTGAATTAGTCTATACTGGTTTTGAATGTAATTAGTTTGAAATGTCAAGTTGATAAATGAATGAGGTAACTATTTAAGAGAATTAAGAAATAAATTCAACTAAAATTAATGTTTTGATTGGCAAAATGTTTGTGTTATGTTTAAAACAGTTTGTTGTTGTTCAGTTTCTACTTTTTATTTTTTAAGGTTTTTGCAAGGCAGTGGGGTTAAGTGGCTTGTCCAAGGCCACAGAGCTAGGTAATTATTAAGTGTTTGAGGCTGGATTTGAACTCAGGTACTCCTGACTCCAGGGCTAGTGCTCTATCCACTGCACCACCTGGCTGCCCTCGGTTTGTACTTTTTTTGAAATCCCATAAATTTCAAAAATAATGCTCATAGGGTGATTCAATTGTTTTCTTAGAAAAGTAACTTTTCTTTTAGTTCAAACCTTTTGGGCAGAAAAAGAAAATAAGTGGAAGGCTGGATATGAGGTGGGTAATAGTTCAGTTGGAGATAGAAGACGCACTTAAGCTTCCCAATGACTTTCTTTGTCCTTTTGTCTCTAGGATCTGGAGCAGGAGATGAAAGGCCAGAGGACAAAGAGAAGGTGCCCTGGTTTGCACCAGAGGGTCTCCACATCACAGTTGACAGATCAGGATGGCAGTGAGAAGTCAGTTTATTTTGCCCTGGCAGATGGAAGATTGCCTGATCCCTTGCTACTTTCCCTGGGTACTTCTGTTGACATTGCTTTCTCTCTCCTAGTGTCTGCTCATGCCTTCTTCAGTAAATTTCTCTTGCTGGTTCACATCAGTAATCCATACTGCAATCATAGGTATCTCCCAAGGCTCTCTTCCCTATATATACCCTCACTTGCTGATTTTTATCAATTCCCAGAGGTTTATTATTTCTATACAGATAACTCCCAGGATTAAATATCCTGTAAAAATTTGCCTCCTGACTTAATTCCTACATCACCAAATGCTTGCTAGACTATTCATGTATCTCATCAAAATCTCTTAATCTAAATAAATTCTATCTCTGTCCCACCATCATCAACCCAGCCCTTTATGAAATTATCCTATTTCTCTTGAGAGTGCCACCATTTTCCTAGCCATAGTTGGTTTAGTATCGTCCTTGATTCTTCCCCCTCTTTTAAAAATCTCCATTTTCCAATCATTTGCTACACACTTTCTATCTTCTACACATTTCTCATCCATTCCCTTCTCTTCATTCACTTATCTACCCCCATTTTGGTTCAGGTCCGCATCTCTTAATTGCCTATTGCAACTGATTCCTAACTAGACTTCCTTCCTTTGAGTTCTACTATGTCTCATCCATCCTACAACCAAATTTTCTGATGGATCCATGAACTCATCATAGGTATTCCACGCAGTCTTACTGATTTCAACCTGTTTATATCTCCCCTTCATATATAATATTTGTCTAGATCTTTCTTTTTTTATTTATTTTTAATTTTAAGTTGTTGGGGTTTTTTTTTGCAAGGCAAACGGGGTTAAGTGGCTTGCCCAAGGCCACAGAGCTAGGTAATTATTAAATGTCTGAGACCGGATTTGAACCCAGGTACTCCTGACTCCAGGGCCGGTGCTTTATCCACTGCGCCACCTAGCCGGCCCTGTCTAGATCTTTCAATAAGTGGTTCCATGCAATGCATTAAGGGACTTTCTCATATTCTCTTGGAATCCCGTGGTTATGAATGGAACTGTTAGATTGTGCATTTTTTTTTATCTTTTCAAATGACCAGACCATATAGTTGAGTGAAAAGCTGTACTGAGGTGTTTTGTCTTTATATCATAGTCATTTCAATCTGTCCTAGGAGTCCTCTGTAGCAGAAGAGATTGAAATTGGTACTAATTGAGATTAGCTGCGCTTTGGTGCAATTAAAAACCCCCAGCTGTTTGCCTCATGTCTGTTAAGGAAATCTTGGTAGGTTCCATACATGGTTATTGTTTATTCTAACGTTTTTCTCCTGGTTGGGAAGCGAAGCGGGTAAGGGAGAGTTTAGCTTGTGAACGAATTTTGCAGGGTTTTTTTTTCTGCTATTACTTTTCTCTTGTAATGTCATAAAGTTTGTAAAATAGAAGGCCATTAAGAAAAAAATATTTTGTTAAGTCCTATGTATGGAGGAGGTGGGGCAGTGACTGCGCAGGGAAGCTTGCACGTGTTGAAACAAGGCCGGCACAGATGGGCGAGATGTCCAGTTTGGGTCATTATCAAGAGTAAATAAAGTAAATAAAATAAATCAAAGTAAATAAAGCCTGGGCACGGCGGTGGGCGCGGCGGTGGGCCCTGTGGTGGGCACCGCGGTGGGCGCGGAGGTGGGCACCGTGGTGGGCACGGCGGTGGTCGCCGTGGTGGGAGTGGCGGTGGGCACCGTGGTGGGCGTGGCAGTGGGCGCGGAGGTGGGCACCGTGGTGGGCGCGGAGGTGGGCACGGCGGTGGTCGCCGTGGTGGGAGTGGCGGTGGGCACCGTGGTGGGCGTGGCAGTGGGCGCGGAGGTGGGCACCGTGGTGGGCGCGGCGGTGGGCGCCGTGGTGGGTGCGGCGGTGGGCACCGTGGTGGGAGCGGCGGTGGGCCCCGTGGTGGGCGCAGCAGTGGGCGCGGAGGTGGGCACCGTGGTGGGCGCGGAGGTGGACACCGTGGTGGGCGCGGCTGTGGGAGCGGCGGTGGGCACCGCGGTGAGCGCGGAGGTGGGCACGGCGGTGGGCGCGGCTCCGGGCGAGATCGGAGGGCGGCTCCACGGGCTCCCCGGCGGCACGCACCTGCTTGGCGGTGCCACCTGGCTCTATGCCACACCCCACCCCGGCCTTCCTGGCGGGTTAATTAAAGAACCCCAAGAAAGGACCCGCATGCCGCGCTCCGCCCCCCTGCCCCCAAGAGGCCGCAGGCTCCCGGGGGCGCCCGAGCCATCACGTGGTCGGGGCGGGGGGAGGGGTTGGGGGAGATCGACGGGGCTCGGCCGTGACTGGGTGGCGCTTCCCACGCCACAGCCGGCTTCTGCCTTACGCATGCGCACAGACACCCTCGCCCCTCCGACTCCACTTCCGGAAATCTTGGTTCTCTCCGCCCTTTTGCCAGGGTGGGCGGGGCCTTCTCTAGCGGTTGCCACGGAAACGTCCACACGCTCCAAAGAGCGGCTTCCCGCGGTTGCGGAGACAGCTGAGGGAGAATGGCCGGAAGGGGCGGGAGGCAAGGGGCTCGTCACTTCCGGTTCTCATGGAGCCGCTCAGCGTCTGCTCCGTCTTCCCAGCCCTGGCCCTGGGAGCCGGCGCCCCTCCGGCCTCGGGTCCCCGCTGCTGCCCCCCGCTCCTGGGGAGCCATCTGCCCGACTGCGGGGTCCCCGGGCCCGGGCCTGCCCCAGCTCGGCCCCCGTGCTGCTGCCGCCGGCGCCGGGCTGCGAATGAGGTCCGCTCGGGGCTGCGTCCGGCCCGCATGTAGGGCCAGCCGGCGCCCAAGGCCCTTCTCGATCGTGCCAGAGGGCCTCAGTGACAGTGGAGTCCAGTTCCTTAATCTTAGAGTTGAAGAAAAGTAATAATAAATAGTAAAGAGACAAGTAATGATAATTGTTATGTAGAACTCGAAGAATCTTTCAGTCAGTCTCGGTCCTCGAAATGATTTTACCGATGACTCCCATCCGCTAAGAGGTGAGATTCATCAAGTCTTTCCCCCAGCACTTCGTCCCCACGGTCTCCCCGCTTTCCTCTGGTCACATTGGCAGCAAGCAGCACAGCCAGGATTCCCTGACAGATTCCTTTACTTTTGGACCGCGTTCCCTTTGTATAGCACACTATCATTCTGGGTAACATAGCAGATAGGCTTTATACTTTGCCAGTCCACCTCTCTTTCCTTAAATCATTCCCAGTGTGAGATTGCTAAGTCCTGAAATTGGTGCCATAATGTATAAAATAAAAAAACATGAAAATAACATAGATTTACCTAAGTCTCTTAGGAGGTCTACGTTTTCCTTACAGAAATGTGCAGGCGTTAAAAACTATTTTCCCACTTCAAAGATGAAGAAACAGAGAGGGGATAGTTTATCATATAGCCGGACAATATTTAAAAAGGTGGAATAAGTTTCAAAATGAGTCAAGTAAATCAAAACCCGATGCATTCATAGGAAGATAATGTAGAATGTTTCTATCTGAACTTTTTCCTTTCTATCTATCCTTTTTTTCTTTTACTAATCTAGAGATTGACCTTATTGACCTTAATACAAAAGTTTTTGCTGTGGGAGAAACGGAGTTAAAACTCCATTGGCTCCCATTTCTATGTTATGTAGTTGAACCCAGAAGGCAGTTGGAAAGAGAAAATTGTAAAGCAATTGTAATAATATGGTAATGCACACAGCTTATTTTAAAAGTTAATTGTGAGAATAGCTTTTCACAAAATTTTATTGTGTTAAACAATAATGTGTTTTAAAAGTTAAATTATGTAGCAGGCAGTATGACAGAGTAGAGTGTTGCATATGGTTCCTGGATAGCCCGGGTTGTGATCCTGCCTCTTAACAGACTTAAATGACACAGACCAAGTGGCCATTTTCAAATTAATTACCCTCCCAGAGCCTAACTCTTCAAATATAAACTGAGAGTGCTTACCTCAAAGATTCCTTTCAAGGTTCAAATGAGATAATATCCATAAAGTAGCTTGCAAACTGAAATTCTGTACTATGTCTCCTATCAAAGTTAAGAAAGAAAAGGCCATGTAGGAGTTATAATATAATCACTCTAGATATATTTAATTTAGTGTGAAGTGGTCAAGATAGGAAGAAATGTCAGTGGAGAATGTTAATGGAAATTATATCTGACTCCTAGAGGATAACTACCTTTTGTGTTGAATCAATAATTACTAAAAATTTGTTAACGTTAGTATTGTGTATTTAAACTTTTAAAAGTTGCTTTCAAGTTGACATTTGAAAGAAGGGTCGCTTCTCCCTTAAAAAGATGATGAGGGCAGCTAGGTAGTGTAGTGGATAGAGCACTAGCCCTGGAGTCAGGAGGACCTGAGTTAAAATATGACCTCAGACACGAGGTGTGTGACCTTGGGCAAGTCATTTAACCCCATTGCCTTGCAAAAACCAAAAAAAAAAGATGATGACTGTGATTAGAAGTATGGCACTTAGCCAGTCTCAGAGTCATTTCTTCATTTGTAAAATGAAAAATGATAGTTTTTGCCCTGTTTTACAAAAAATTTCCAGAATGAAGTACTTCATAAACTAAACACATTTTTATATGTAAAACATATGCACATATATATGTTGTTGCTGTTCATAAATGGTGAGGATTACATGGTTGATATTTTACTAAGTAAGAATTCCTAAGTAATACAATTACTAAGGTAATTGTATTAAACCTTAAACTTCAGGTACTTCTCTTCCTAAAATTTCTGCCAAATTTACCACTTCCTGAAGATTCAAAAGGAACTGGTGACAATGAAGGATGTGGCAGTGGACTTTACCCAGGAGGAGTGGGGAAACCTGGACCCTTGTCAGAAGGAGTTGTATAGGAATGTGATGCTGGAGAACTATAGGAACCTTGTCTTCCTGGGTAAGGACAGCTATTCCCAGTACCTCAGATTCTTTTTATTGCTGTACTTTTCTTCACTTATTAAAATATCATTATCTAAATGATAAACATCTGAGAGTTATTGTTTGGCATGCAGAGACCAGTTTGCTCTTGTTACCAGTGAAAAGCTCCTTAGTCCTAGATGAATAGTCTTTCTCGTGAATGACTGGAAACTAGCTTCTTATTTGTGTTGCCTTTGAGGTAGTAACCTCTCCCATTCTCTGACCTTTTAGGTCAGAGATTCTCCCCTAAAGGTCCAAAGCAGATTCTAAAGTCATGAGAGTTTCATTTTCTTAATGGGAGTAAATGAAATGTAATTTGTAATGGCAAATCTTCTACATGTAGCCTCAGTATTTCTCAGGAACACAGGCAGTTGATTCTTCTAACCTTCCTTTGAGTATACCTACTAGCATGCTTCTTTATTCCAGAGGCTGAATGAGGATTTGATAGACAGCAACACTTTTCCATTTCCAATGAATAGGACTTATATATAGTTTGGAAACCAGATGTAATTTCCTTCTTGGAAGAAGGGGAAGCACTTCAGATTCTGGACAGAAAAGTACCAAGGATCATCACTCTAGCTAAGTCAATGAAAACCAGGCTTTTAGAAGTTGTAAGCTGCATCTTAGCTGGTCTTTCTGTGGAAGAATCAGTGAAATATTGGACTTAAATCTCCTTAAGGGCCCCCATGTCTCTAGAGAAGAGCGAGGACTATGTCATCTGAGCTGTCAATAAAGTAATTTACTTACATTTGTCCCTTCTTGAATTCCTCCTTTTTAGGGGAATAGTTTCTTGACAATCAGAAATAGATCTTGCTCTTCCATTTTTCCTTGAGGTTACTTAATCCCCAGTAGAAATTCTTTTGCCTCATCTCCCTTCATCATCTCTTAAATTTTTTTTCAGTTAATAAAATTATTTTCTCATTGTTTTTCTTGCCCTTCTTTGTCCTTCATTTTTTTTTTTTTGCAAGGCAATGGGGTTAAGTGGCTTGTCCAAGGCCACACAGCTAGGTAATTATTAAGTGTCTGAGGCCGGATTTGAACTCAGGTACTCCTGACTCCAAGGCCAGTACTCTATCCACTGTGCCACATAGCTGCCCCTCCCTTCCCTTCTTAAAACAAAAAAAAAAAGAAAATTAAATTTGAAACAAATTTGCATAGTCAAGAAAAACAAGTAACCTGCATTCACCATGAAATAAAAACATACAAACTGGGCAAAGATGATGAAATGACAATAAAGAAACTTAGAAAATGCCACCAAATAAGCTGGTCAAGAAAACTCTTAACAAACTCATTGCAACAAGCAACAGTTTCAGAAAACTATAAATCTCAAAAATTGAAGCACTTTTAATCAGCTATAATAAAATCCAGCATATAAATAGAAAAAAATAGCCCATTCAAAGTAACTACAAAATGCATAAAATATCCGTGAGCCAATCTTTCAAGATCTACATTCAAAAGAGTGAAAAGCAATTTAAATAATTGAAAGATATTCACTGCTTATATTCTGTGGAAATATTAAAAGGAAATACTTAAAATTAATTCACAGTATTCTTAAACTACCAAATAATTACTTCTAGACAACACAATTTCTTTGGAGGGACAAGATGTAGAAGTTAAGGCTTTCCTTCCCTTATCAATTTGCTATCCCAGTTCTCTGAAACATCCTTTCCAAACTTTTTCATCCTTCCTCAAATCAGATTTCCTTTGTCTCCTATCCTTAACTTTTTCAAATGAAATCCTTCATATTTTACTGGAAAATATTCCCCAAGAGCTTCCTCTTAGAACTCAGATGCCTTTTGCCACTGTATCCTCCTTGACCCAGCAGTGGCCCCTGTCAGTGCTAACCTTTCTACCTGCTCAAAGAATGCTATTCTATCACATCTCTAAAGAGATTGCCACTTCTGTCATTCCCCACTCTTTCACTTCTCTTCAATCTCTCCCTGTTGACTGGCTCCTCTATGATCAATAAAAACCATTCCAATTTTTCCCCTATTCTCAAAAATTCCTCACTTGATTATACTATCTCCACTATTATCCTATAACTCTTCTGTCCTTTGTGGCTAAACTCCTTGAGAAGCCCATTTATAATTGGTACCTCCACTTCTCCTCTTTACCCTTTTCTTTTTTCCCTACAATCCAACTTCTGACCTCAATATTCTATTGAAAGTATTCTCTCAGCAGTTATTAGTGATCTTCTAAATGTTGAATCAATGCCCTTTTCTCAGTCCTCATCCTTTTTGACTTTTCTGCTGTTTTTGACAGCATTAATCACTCTGTTCTCCTTGATAGTCTCTTCCCTCTTAGGTTTTTGGAATACTACTACTCTCTTCTGGTTCTCCTCCTACTTATCAAACCTTTCCTTTTCATTCTCCTTTACTGGAATTTCATCCATGTTATTCCTAGTAATCCAGGTTATCCCACACGTCCCTCCCACTATATACTACTTCACTTCTGATTCTTATAATGGCTTTCAGATCCAACCCTAATATCTCTGTTGATTTTCTGTTTTTTTGTCTCCATCTACCTGTTTGACTTCCCAAACTGGAAGTCCTATAGACATCTTAGACTCTAAATTCATTATTCTTCTCCCTGTTGAACTTCCTAGTCTTATAGGTTTGCAAACTATGTTACCTTTGATTGCCCTCTCTCCCTTCCCCTGAATCCAGTCCCTTACCAAAGTCTATAGTTTTTTACCTTCATAAAATCTCTCCAATAAGCCCCTTCTCTCCTTTAATACTGCCACCACATTGGTACAGGCCACCAGTACATTATGCTTGGATTATTGTAGTTGGCTGCTAGTGGGTCTTGCCTATAACCCTTCCTACTCCAGGCCATCCTCTGGTAATCTGTCAAAATGATTTTCTAAAACACCAGTCTGTCCATGTCACCCCTTTGGTGTCACATATAAAGTCCTCTGGTGTTCAAGATCCTCCATAACCTAAACCTCCCTTCACCTTTCCAATCTTTTTGTGCCTTCTTTAACCTGTTCCTCCAGTGACACTGACCTCCTGGATGTTCTGTTTCAGCTCCATCTCTGGAACATTCTCCCTTCTTGTCTCCACCTCCTGGCTTCCCTCAAGTGTAAGCTAAAAATCTCACCTTCTGCAGGAATCTTATTCCAGTTCCTCTTAATTCTGGTACTTCCCTTCTCTTCATTATTTCTTATTTATCCTGTACATGGCTAGTTTGTACATATTTATTTAGTAGTTGTCTCCTCCATTAGTGTGTGATATCCTTAAGGGCAAGGACTGTCTTTTGCCTTTCTTTTTATCCCCAGCTCTTAATACAATGCCTGACCTGTAGTAAATGCTTAATCAATGCTTTTAACTGATTTTCAGAATTAACTGAAAATATTTACATTTTTGTTTCTTTCAGATTAGAAAACTGGTCCTGGAACTGAATCTTCTCAAGAAAGACTCAGAAGGGATAATTTCTATGTCTTTAAATAGAAAGAAACTTGGGAATATCACATAGATTGAAAGGACTACAGAGGAACCAAGAGGAAAAATTTTTTGGGCAAGTAAAATAATCATTCAACAGAAAACCCAGAATATATGGTGCTATTTTCAGGCCAAACTCTATTTATCTTAGCAGTTGTCCATACATGAAAATGTCTCCATATATGTAGTATATATATTATTAGCATTTTTAACATTATTCAGGATTAAGTAGCTATATTAAATATGAAAATTCTTTGATTTATATTTCAAATCTTTTCAATGGTTTAGAACAGTGACCACTTTTATTTATTTTGTTGACTATTTCCCTATCACATTTTACTCTGGTTTGGGCCACATGAGAGTATTGGATTGCTTGTGAGCAGCCTATTTTTTACCTTTGGTTTAGAATTTATAAAGAGTAGATATTTTGTAAATATGACACATAAATTACCATTCATACATTACTTCTTATTATGTAATTTTCATTTGAAAAAGTCTTCATAAAAGTAATGTATACAAAAAAGGCCCCTGGCCTTTTGAACAAAAGATAAATATGAATGTATTGATTGTGGAAATGCTTTATGATTCTAGCTTTACTCAACATCAGAGCCTACATATTGGAAAGTGACCTTATGAATATGGAAAGGTCTTCTGCTGGTGCTCACAGTTTACCTAACATCAGAGACTATATGAAATCTGATGAATGTCATGTGTGTGGAACAAAATTCCCCTCTAAAAAATACCTTAATGATTGTCAGAAAATTCACACTCAAGAAAAACCATATAAATCCCTGGATTATGTGGAGGTCTTTGACAGGAGATTACAGTTATCTTCACATCAGAAAGTGGTTAATGGAGAGAAACCTTATGAATATAATAATTGTGGGAAGGCCTTTCATCAGACTTCGTTAACTGGACATCAGAGAATTCATACCGGAGAGAGTTACAAATCTAACTATTGTGAGAAAGCCTTCTGGGTTAAACTATACCTTACTAGACATTAGAGACTTCATACTGGAGAAAAGCCTTATTGTGCAAAGGTTGGAGTTCACAGTTAACTAACTGGGTATCAGAGAATTCATACTGGAGAGAAACCTTACAAATGTAACTATTATAGAAAAGCCTTTCATTGGAGTTCACAGTTAAGTGGACACCAAAGAATTCATACAGGGGAGAAGCCTTATGAATGTAAAGATTGTGGGAAGACCTTCTGCTGGAGTTCACAGTTAGCTAGACATCAGAGAATTCATATTGGAGAGTAGTCTTACAAGTGTAATGATTGTGAGAAAGCCTTTCACCAGGATTTACAATTAACTCTACATCAGAGAATTCACACTGGAGAGAAACCTTACAAATGTAACAATTGTGAAAAGGCCTTCCACCAGAGTTCTGAATTAATTCTACATCACAGAATTCATACTGGAGAAAAGCCTTACAAATGTAAAAATTGTGGGAAGGCCTATAACCATAACTCAGAGTTGACTCGACATCAGAGAATTCATACTGGAGAAAAGCCTAACAAGTGTAATGACTGTGTGAAGGCCTTCCATATCAAAGTACACCTAATTAGACATCAGAGACTTCATACTGGGGAGAAGCCTTATAAATGTCATAACTGGAAATTTCTTTTGCTAGGGTTCACAATGGACTGTACATTACAACACTCATACTGGAGATGCCCCTTATAAATGTAATGATTGTGGAAAGGTTTTGCTGGAGTTCCCAGTTCATTGAACACTAACGAATTCATACTGGAGAAAAACCATATTGGCTGGTCTTCACAATTTACTCGACACCTGAGAATTCATAGAGGAGAAACCTGTAAAGGTCAAGAATATATATATGAACCTTCCCTGGGAGCCTGCCCTTTATTTAATATCAGGGGAATCATACTTGATAAAAGTTTTGTAAATGTAATGAATATAGAGGGAACTTCCACTCAAACTGCTTTATTCAACATCAATGATTACACAGTGGAATTAGGCTTACATGAAACAAATGAAGTAAATGAAATTATTGCAAAGCTTACTCCAGCAGTATATATCAAGATATATTTGACATATATCAGAGAAGACTTTGTATGATAAAAGCAAGACCTTTTCTTAACACAAAAACACTCATATTGGAAAAAAAAAATCTCCATGAAGATGGAACTTTGTGAATGTAATTAATGAGAGAGATGATTTTCAGTCAGATTACTTAATTGAGCTGAATCTTTACAAAATGAGGGATCCAAAGAGGAAGAAGTTTCATAGAAGGTGTCTTTTGGGGGGATAGTTCAAAGAAAAAGATTTGTAAGGTAGAATGTCATGTGTGAGGAGGAGCAAGTAGGCTAATGCCATGTATCATTGAGGACAATCCTCTTTGAAAACCAAACCTAACTGATAAAAGGTTCAAAAAAGAAAAATGGGGAAAAAGTAAAATTGTCCATTTCATAAGTCCATTGAGTCTCATCTCATATAGCTGTCTGGTTCTCTGCTACTCTAGAAATCTTCTCTTGGGCATACTGGACTGTGTGGGACTTCTGAGAGCTTTTAGGAGTTAAGGTCACTTGTAGAGATCCCCTTTTTCTGCTAAACTTTTTATTTTTTTTTGCAAGGCAATGGGGTTTAGTGGCTTGCCCAAGGCCACACAGCTAGAATTATTAAGTGTCTGAGACTGGATTTGAACCCAGGTACTCCTGACTCCAGGGCTGGTGCTTTATCCACTGCGCCACCTAACTGCCCCCCCCCCCCCAGCTAAACTCTTTTATAAATTAGATCTTAATATAATTTTTCAGTTTGTTTTGACAATAACTAGGTTAAATAGTGAGAGCTCACACCGTTTGTTTCTACTAATAAAAGCATCAATTTGGAAGACTATTTTAGGTTAGGCAGTTGTCTTGTTGATATATCTAAGAAGAAACTCAAACACAAATCAAAATATTAGAAAACTATGAGCACAATTTTTATACTTGGCATTGTTCATTTGCTTTTTGGGTGGGGTGAATCTGCTAAGAAAGTAATAATAGAACATTATAAATAATCATTCATTTGGGCTCCTACCTAATTCCAATCAACTTTTATTAATAAGTTTGATATTTTATATAAATTATATAGGGATAGATAGGTATCCATAGTGGACCTCATACTTTAATGTATTGTTCACTACATGTTTTTTTGCCAAGTTATAAGGTTCATTTGTGAATCCACAAGAATCCTGAGATATCTCCATCTTGTTTTGCTCAAGTTCCATATTCAATCCAATATAGGTGGGATGCCTTGATGCTTTGGAAAGTCCCTCAATTTATTTTTGTGCCTCCAAACCATTCTCACTTCCAGTACCAGCAGGTGTCCATCTTATGACAACTTAAGTCAGTGGAGATGCACCATGCTTCACCCAACTTGTAATCCCCCAAATGATTTGTCTTTTTGGCCCTCAGGAACAAAGTATATCAACCAATGTGATTTTGTATTTCATTGTGCTTCTTTTGCATATTTGGAAACCCTATAAAAAAGCAAGGTCCTGAAAGAAGGGAGCATCTCAGATTGTGAGGGAAGATCTGAGATCCATTTCATTAGAAAGGACTGGGGACCTTTTAATAAAATTCCATTGGCTCAGAATTCTATATCAGTTTCTTTTATTATAGATTGGGCCACTTTAAGATAGCCACTAATGCACAACTGAATTCTCTTAAAAGTTGCCATATTAACTACAATTGTAGCAAAAGGTGTTGGGAAACGATGTAATTTAAAAATAGTGCTTATTGGGGTGGCTAGGTGGCACAGTGAATAATAGATCACTGGCCCTGGAATCATGAGTACTTGAGTTCAAATCTGGCCTCAGACACTTAATCATTACATAGCTGTGTGGCCTTGAGCAAGCCACTTAACCCCATTTACCTTGAAAAAACCTAAAAACAAAACAGAACAGTGCTTATTAAATAAATTGTTAATAAAATATTTTTCAATTTCTAGCCATGGTCAATAACCCCAAGTAAAAGTGGATATCTCTTTGAAGCATTTACACGATAGGCCACAAACTAGTCTTCTTTTGCTGTAACTAATTGTGCTAAAATTCATTTCATTAACACAGAACAGAAAACAGTTATGATTATAACCTCATTAAGTAACTGAATTAAATCCTGATTTCAAATATACTACTGTTATTACCTAAATATCCCCATAGTTTTGTGAGAAATGTAGAGGTACTTATCTTATATGGGAATATATAACTAGTAACAGTCAGATGACAAGACTGGCTACTCATTTCCTTAATTGTTTAGACCATGAAAAAAGGACTAAATTCAAGCCCAAATAGCTCAAATCTTATATCTGCATCTTATTAGTGTTCAGATGTTCTCCAATATTAGCTTATGAGATAAAGAACTAATATTGTGATTATACTAAAAACCAAACATGATATAGAAACCTGCCATAAAAAAAGAATATCCTGAGGTCAGCTTCAGACTAGAGCCATACAGATAGCCAGATGCAATGAGTCAAACTTAAATGGTGGGATACCTTTGATAGAAGAGGAAATGTCATTCTGGGAAAATTGAGACAGCCTAACCCTTCTGCTCAGCCCTTGCCAAGAGTTACTCTCCCAGTATTTCCCCATGAGATTCCTTGTAGTTCATGGATGTCAATCCATTGGATTGCTGGCATCATGGATCATTGGCCTAATAGCACTTCTTTTTTTATTATTTTTTTAATTTTACAATTTTTCCCCCAATCTCACTTCTCTCCTCCCCCCCCCCACAGAAGGCAGTCTGATAGTCTTAACATTGTTTCCATGCTATACATTGATCAAAATTGAATGTGTTGAGAGAGAGAAATTATATCCTTAAGGAAAAAATAAAATATAAGACAGCAAAATTACATAATAAGAGACCTTTTTAAAAAAAAAATTTAAGGGTCATAGTCTTTGGTCTTTGTTTAAACGTCACAATTCTTTATTTGGATACAGATAGCATTCTCCATTGCAGGTAGCCTAAAATTGTCCCTGATTGTTGCCCTGATGAAATGAGCAAGTTCATTAAGATTGATCATCACCCCATGTTGCTGTTAGGCTGTACAATGTTCTGGTTCTGTTCATCTCACTCTGCATCAGTTCATGCAAATCCTTCCGAGGCATTTCTGAATTCCCATCCCTCCTTGCTTCCTGTAGAACAATAGTGTTCTATCACATACATATACCACACTAATAGTAATTCTTGATGATCATTCCTGGAGTCAGTTTCAGAATTATAATATCAGTTAACAATCTCATACAATAACAATCTTATACAATACTATCAGCTAATCTTATACAGTAACAATCTTGACTATAACCTCACATTGGTAACAAGAGATTCATCATAAAATCACAATTTATCTTGCTTTAGTGAGATTTGCAATTAGAGGAAGAAGCAAGGACTAGAAATTTAACATATCATCAAAGGCCTCTATCACCATTACATCCTAGTGTATGGAATCAAGTAAGCAGATTACTTATATGGAAAAATTAATTGAGAGTCCAACCTTACCCTTTCAAAGGTAACCTTATTCCCAGGGGCATATCAAATAGCCTTAGATCTCAGATATCACTCCCATTAAGCTGCTGGAGCTTTTCTTTGAGTACTTATTTAAGGTCAGTCCAATGAAAACAAATCCAAAACGATTATTCAGGATTTAAAAATTTCACTTAAAAAGTAAAGTTTCACTAATGACAGTAGGACTGGACACAATTGTTATCAATGCCATCAAAATAAATTCACTAAGAAAATTTATTAGGCTTTCTAAGAATTGCACAAGATTTTTACTTAAACATTCCCACAAACGATTTTTAGTTAAACATTCCTTTCTAAAAATATTTCTTTCAAAAATAGCTTAAAAATTTATCTTGATGTAAAAAGGCAGTAATTAGAGTCCAGTGAATAATTTATAACTGTAAGTTCACATAGTTAGTGAATATATAGTAACTGTAAACCTGTTCAAATTGACATATATCTCTTATCAATCCAAAAAAGAAAAAAAAACTTTAAAAGTTGTTGTAAAATGTCCTTAAGCATCATAAATCCCTAAAATACCATAAATAAATTTCTAATTACCACAAATCCCTAATTACTATCCCCTGCCATTAAAAGTTGTTTGCAATGGGGAGGAGATTCAGTTTTCTAAGGGAAAAATGCCAAAAATATATTGAATTAAACTGACTTTATCATAATCCCTAATAATTTAGTCAATAAACTTGAACAGTTTTCAAGAATGATAGCCAAATAATTTTTTGACTCTTCCTCAAAAACATGGCATTGATGGTATTGATAACAATTGTGTCCAGTCCTACTGTCATTAGTGAAACTTTACTTTTTTAAGTGAAACTTTTGAAATCCTGAAGCCTGGCAGTTTGTAATTTTTTAAGTTACAGTACTTGTGATTATTACAACATGTGGTAATAAGCAGCGCTGAAAATGATATAAAAGTTTTCAAACTTTTTCACCTTTTACCAGTAAAATTCATAATCTCACAACATCCAGATTGTATGAAAAGTTGCTTTTCTAATAACATCTGATACAATGTTTTACCAAATTTCCCAACATAAGAAAATATAGAAACATAACAATACCATAAACTATATTATGCATATGAAGCTTTAAACATAATCCATTACTAACCAGGTGACTTCAATTCAGTTGAATGTGTTTCCAAATTACCTTATGCAGAAAAATCATTGAATATATTTAACTGCAACTTACATAAACAGATCTCTGAACTTCTTTTTTATAAAAACTCTGTCAGACATTTTATCATATATAAAGAAGAAAATTTTAATTATCTGTATAAAATGAAGTTCTCTTAATACTTAATTTATAATACAGAAATTTTTTTTTTGTCAAGGCAATTGGAGTTAAGTGACTTACCCAGCATCACATAATTAGGTCCTAACTATTTAAATTGCAAGAGAAACCATTTTTCTAACCATGTGGGTATTACCATGTTTATCAATATAAACATATAGTTAGTTTCATATTAATAATACTAGGAAATATTATAGGAAGTTTTACGAACAGTTTAAGTTCACTTCTGTTTTCAGATTAACTTAAGGTATACTTGACGAAGTATTTTAAGTCATTATTTTTAGAATTTCTTCCCCTAAGATGCTGGATGACTGATTTTTGGCCCAGGTAGATAGCTCTAAGGAGTTATTGCCTGGGTATGACTAATATCCTCAGGTAGAAACCTTTGAGTTTTCTCAGAAGAAGTTAAATAATTCTCAATTTGAATATTACAAGGAAATAATTTAAGTTCCTATTTAATAATCATAGATCACAATAACCAGCATTTTTACCTGGGAAACTAAAGTCAATGCTGAAACTCATTGTTTGGACAGTATAGTCCAAAGGTTAGAGACTGAAAATTACTTTTTTATAGGAATAAAACCTTTTCTTTCACAATTTTTAATATTTAATTAAAATCAGACATTATACTTTAACCTGAGCATAGGGTTAGATTTTGAAATTTTAAACTATTGACCCCTACCCAGGTGCAAATCTGCCACAAAATCAAATACTCCATGTTACTTTAAACTGTTAGTACATCTAGTAAGATTTTAGAACTCTGCTTTTCACAGATGAGGACATTTTAAAGGTACTTCTTGCTATGCAACATTATTGAAAATAATAACCATCTCATATTTCTAAAAAGTTTTTTTAACAACACATTTACATCAGTCTTTTAATAATTTAATCCATAACTCAGTAACCCAAAGGAAAGGCTTACTTTTCCAACAATATTTCTAATCTAGTGAATTATCAAATTAATGTTAGTAACTTTCTTAACACATTATAATCACATAACTGGCTTAAAATCACAGAGCTAACATGTTTCCTGATCCATATAGTATAATATATATATTAATAATGATAATTCACAAAATGAGACCAGAATAAATTCAATTTCACCTGGATCTATTTCTCAAATGGAACCTCAATTTGTAATTTCAATTGTTTAGTTTTGTATTTTACACAAGAACTATTCCAAGCATTTCATATTATTTCCATCTAATCTACAAAAGATTTAAAAAGTGAAAATATTCTACTGCAGTTATTATACCTAGGACACCTTGTTTATCATATTTCTCCTAAACTTCTAACTCTCTGTGTTACTTTCAAATCAAGCTACAAAATTTTCATTCTCAATCTATCTACCTACACAAAAGTTAAACTTGCCCATTTGAGGCTGGTATACAAATGCTCAGAACAAATATACAGGTATGATCTTTTGCTTGCACACTGCTTCTTGTAGGATGTGCCCCTATTTGTCCCCAAACCTTCTTAATATTTTCCTTTCAGTTTTTGTCTGAAGCCAGATCTGAGTATAGTCTTTTTCATTCCAAAGTCAATGCTCTATCCACGATACCATTAGCTGCTCCAAAGTCTACAATTATTTTTAAATGAAATATCTCTTACTATCTCTTCTTGTAGGGCTTTGTTGGGTCATATATTAAAATGCTATATTTTGTGTTTTGTAACTTTGCTAAAATTATTGTTTCAATTAGTTTATTAGTTGAATCTAGGATATTCTAGTAATAACCATCATATCATCTGCAAAAAAGACAGGTTTTTCTTGGTTGT
Organism: Macrotis lagotis; assembly: GCF_037893015.1. NCBI lineage: Eukaryota > Metazoa > Chordata > Mammalia > Peramelemorphia > Peramelidae > Macrotis > Macrotis lagotis. The sequence continues at coordinate 80,303,217 of NC_133658.1, read as the reverse complement.
CCATTTTCATTCAATTTCCTGCCTTAGTAATATTATTACAAGCATCTCTAGCACAATATTAGATAATATTGGTGAGAACAGGCACCTCTCTTTTTTCACTCCTGATGTTATTATGAAGGCCGCATCTAGCTTATCTTCATTACAGATGATGCTTACTTATGGTTTTAGGTCGATGCTTCTGTCCCTTAAGGAAAAATCCATTTATACTTAGCTTTCAAATGTTTTTAATAGAAACAAGTGTTATATTTTGTCAAAAGTTTTTCTTCATTTATTGATGTAATCATATGATTTTTGTTGCCTTGTTATTGAATCATTTATGATAATAGTTTTCCTTATATTGAATCAACTTTGCATTTCTGGCATGAATCCCACTCAGTCACAATGAATATATCACTTGCTGTAGTCTGCTAATATTTCACTGAGGATTTTTGTATCAATATTCATTAGTGAAAATGGCTGTAATTTTCTTGCTTTTGATCTTCCTCGTTTAGGTATCAGTATCATATTTGTCTCATAAAAAGTTTGATAGGACTCCTTTATCTATTATTCCAAATTATTTAACAATAGAATTAGTTGACCTTTAAATATTTTGTAGAATTCACCTGAAAATCCATTTGGTCCTGATGCTTTTTTCTTAGGATGTTCATTTATGGCCTGTTCAATTCCTTTTTTCTAAAATAGGTATATGTTTAGAAAGTCTGCTTCATTTTCTGTTATCTAGTCAGTTTATACTTTTGTAAGTATTCTTTCATTTAACTTAAATTGTTAAATTTGTTGCAAATAATTTGACAAAATAGTTCCTTATAATTGCTTTACTTTCATTAGTGGTATATTCATCCTTTTAATTTTTGGTACTAGTGATTTTATTTTCTTTTTAAAAATCCCATTAACCAATATTTTATTAATTTTTTTAATAAAACCAACTTCTAGCATTTTTCAATTCAGTTGTTTTCTTACATTCATGTTCAATAATATCACTTTCCAATTTTCAGGATTTCCAATTTGGAGTTTAGTTGAGCATTTTTAACTTATTTTCTAGTTTTTTAAAAATTGCACATGCAATTCATTGATCTGATTTTACTTTATTAATGAAAGTATTTAGAGGTAGAACTTTTTCTCTGATTATTGCTTTTGCTGCATCCCATAAGTTTTGGTTTATTGTTTCATTACTGTCATTCTTTTTGATTAAATTATTTATTGTTTCTATGACTAGTTCATTAATATATGCATTTTTTAGGATTAGGTTATTTAGTTAGCAATTAATTTTTTATCTATATTTCTATGCTCTTTTATTGAATGTGATTTTATTGCCCTATGATCTGAAAAAGAAACATTTGATATTTTTGCTTTTCTGCATTTGACTATAATATAGGGTCTAATATATGATCAGTTTTTGTAAAAGTGTCATGTACTCCATGATCTGAAGAGGATGCATTTAATGTTTGTGCTTTTCTACATTTGACTATAAGATTTTTATACCCAAATATATGATCATTTTTTGAAAAGATATCATGTACTACTGAGAAAAAGATTTTCTATTCCCTTTCAGTTCTCCCTAGATTCTATTCATCTCCTTGACTGTTATTTATCTTTTTGTTAATTTTATCTAGTTTTGAGAGGGATAGATTGAAGTCCCTCACTATTACAATCTTGCTATTTCTCCATGTCATTTACTTTTTCCCAGATGCTATAACATTTAATGGACATAAGTTTAGTATTGATATTGCTTCATTATCTACAGTACCTTATCTAAGGTATCTTTTATATACTATATATAGTAGTTTTCCTGCTTATCTTTTTTTTTTTTGTTAGGTTTTTGCAAGGCAAATAGGGTTAAGTGGCTTGCCCAAGGCCACACAGCTAGGTAATTATTAAGTGTCTGAGGCCGGATTTGAACCCAGGTACACCTGACTCCAGGGCCGGTGCTCTATCCACTGCGCCACCTAGCCACCCCCCTGCTTATCTTTTTAAAATATATTTTAGCTTTAACTTTGTTTGAGATTATGATTGCTGGGGTGGCTAGGTGGCATAGTGGATAAAGCACCAGCCCTGGAGTCAGGAGTACCTGGGTTCAAATCCGGTCTCAGACACTTAATAATTACCTAGCTGTGTGGCCTTGGGTAAGCCACTTAACCCCGTTTGCCTTGCAAAAACAGAGAGAGAGAGAGAGAGAGAGAGAGAGAGAGAGAGAGAGAGAGAGAGAGAGAGAGAGAGAGAGAGAGAGATTATGATTGCTACACTATTAGCTACACTATTAGGGGCAGCATAATAAATCCTACTCCAAACCATTATTTTTACTCTATGTGTGTTTCTTTTAAAAATCATATTGTTGGACTCTAGCTTTTGATACAGTGAGATCAGGCAGACTCATCCTCATGAGTTTAAATCTGGCCTATGAAACTTTAGCTGTGCCACCCAGGGCAAGTCACTTAACTCTGACTCAGTTCTTAGTGTGTAAAAAGAGCTGGAGAAGGAATTGGTAAATCACTCCAATATCTTTGCCAAGAAAACCCCAAATGGGGCCATGAAAGAATCAGGCACAAACAAACCAGACAACAAAAACAAAATATATATCAGCACTAGATCTTCATAGTTTGTTTTACTACAATCTCAGACCATTCTCTACACAAACATTATCTCTTGGCTATAGACAGCTAGGTGGCATAGTGGATAGAGCACTGGCCTTGAATCCAGGAGTTTGAATTTGGTCTCAAACACTTGCCACTTACTAGCTGTGTGACCTTGGGCAGGCCACTTAACCCTGATTCCCCTGCATCAGGGCTGTCTCCAGTCATCCTGATTCATATCTGGCCATTGGACCCAGATGACTCTGGAGGAGAAAGTGAGGCTGAAGACAGTATAGTACCCTCTCACTCAAATCCAGTTTACATGCTTGTCATGATATCATCTCCTGGATATCGTGATATTCTAAGAAAATGAAGACAAACATTATTACTATACTAACTAATTCTTCAAACCTACTTCAATGTTTATGGACTCATTTTATTAGATAATAATAGACATGATATTCAAATGCAAAATAGATAAAGCAGTTTAAAAATAACTACAAATCAAATATTGTGAATAATGGAGCAAAATGTTAAAATACAATTTAGTAAAAAACTATATCACTATATGAAAGCAATTATTCATTGTGAGCAAATTGTCTTAATTTAAATAATGGTTCAACAAAATAACAAAATTCATCTGAAGGGTTGCAAGGGAAATAATGAAGTAGAGCTGAAGAGAAGTGAATCTAATAGAAATCAAACTACTTGGTATTGGCTAAAAAGTGAAAAAGTAGGTTAGTAGAAGCCTATAAGTTTATGTATCTTTGATTAAGATATGCTATAGAGGAAGCGAATCCTTTAAAGTTTCCCCCAGTAAATATTTGATATCTTTTCCTTTTTCTTCATCTATCTAGTGTGGTAGGTAAAATATAAATAACTGAGGAAACAACCTTTTTGACTTCTGAGCATATTGATTTTTTAAACAGTACATGCCAATTATATAACAAATAGGGACTAGGCATCCTCAGCCTTGTCACTGGACTTAATGGGGGGGGGATATAGATTTAAAAATTTTTAAAAAATTTTTTTAAGAACTTAAAGAATGTATTTAAGGCAATGAGGTTAAGAGTGACTTCCCCAGGATCATGCAGTTAGCCAATTATTAAGTGTCTGAGTCTGGATTTGGACTCAGGTCCTTCTGACTCCAGGGTTGGTGCTTTATCCACTGTACCACCTGGGATATAGACTTTTATGTATTAAAAAACAAGATACAAAATTAGGTAATCTGATTTCTAATTGGGAAAAAAAGGAGTAGGGCTTTTCAAGTTGGGAAGGGGGTGAATGAATCTCAAGAATTGGGAAGCAGGAGTGCTGGCAGGTGAAATCCCCCCAAATCAGTGGTGTCCTACTCCTCCCCAAGTATCTGTATTCAACCAAAGGAACATGGAAAAAAGCCACTGACTGACCAATGGGGACAATGTTCAGACTCATTGCATGTAAGTGTAAATTGTATAAATACATAAAATGTTGCTTTAGAGTGCATAATTGTGGTAAAACTCCTTGCATCAATCTTTGGATTTGACTGAACCTTAATTGAGTGTCTGTAAACATCAGGAAGAGGTGGCCCAGCTTCCTAACAATGCAGGTCTAGGTTCAAACAACACAATAACATTTTGTCACAATTCCCATATTTGAATAAAGTTTTTGTTTTTGTGAGAAATTGAACTACATCCATAATGGAACAGAAAAGGAACTAAACTCATTCCAGAACTGAGTCAAAAGATGGAGGCAGTATGGTTCACTCAATTCCCCTTACTCCCTCTCTAGACATCTCCCTCCTTTTATTTCCAATCAATCAGTCAACAAATATTTATTCAGGAACTCTTATGTACAAGGTATAAAAACATAGTCGTCCTGATGTGGTGGAAATGCTAGATAGTAAGAATTATGCCAACAAATTGTGAACTTGTACCTTCAAACCATTCTGACTACCTACAAAAAACTTTTGTTTTCCTAACAACACTGAAAAAACTTATTTTGTGCCATTCTGTGCCATCCTTGTACTGATAACCATTATCTCACAAATTTTGTATCTAGTCAGAAACTTTTACATTACACATTCTGTATCCATACATTATGTCAAATACATGGACCAGAAAAGGACCAGAACTATCTGGTTCTTGAAGGGGATAGTGAGGTATACACAAAGGATGTTGTGAGAACAGATTTTTTTTTGTTATTTTTATCTTTATTTTAATATATTTATGTATTTACATGCAAAGATAGTTTTCAACATTCATTTTTTTTGTTAAGATTTTGAGTTCCACAGTTTTCTCCCTTCCTTTCCATCCCTTTCCCCTGATATAGGTTAAATATGTATAACTATGTTAAACATATTTCCATAATAGTCAGCCATCTTGTGAAAGAAGAATCAGAACAAAAGGTGGGGGGAAAAAAAGCATGAAATAGATTTAAAAATGGAAAATAATATGTATTGGTCTGCATTTAGACTCCATAGTTCTTTTTCTGATTGTGGAGAGTATTTTCTATCATAAGATATTTAGAATTGTCTTTGAACATTGTACTGCTGAGGAGAGCTAAATTTAGCATAGTTGATCATCACAAAGTGTTGTGGTTAATTTGTTCTATGTTCTCTTGGTTCTTCTCACTTCACTCAGCATCAGTTCATGTAAGGCTTTCTGGACTTTTCTGAAGTCCAGTCATTCATGATTTTTTTTTTGCAAGGCAAATGGGGTTAAGTGGCTTGCCCAAGGCCAAACAGCTAGGTAATTATTAAGTGTCGGAGGCTGGATTTGAACTCAGGGATTCCTGACTCCAGGGCTTATGCTCTATCCACTGTGCCACCTAGCTTGCCCCCATTCATGATTTCTTAAAGAACAACTGTATTCCACCACATTCATATTTAAGTTTTTTCAGCCATTCCCCAATTAATGAGCATCCCCTCAATTTCCAATTCTTGTTCACAACAAAAAAAAAGAGCTGCTATTAATATTTTTGTACATGTGGGTCCTTGTCTTCTTTTTTTGTGATCTTTTTTGGGATTGAGATCTGTTATGGTATTTCCAGATTAAAGGACATGTATAGTTTTATTGCCCCAAATTATTCTCCAGAAAGGTTGGATCAGTTCACAACTCTATCAATAATGCATTATGTGTTCCAGTTTTACCAAATTTCCTTCAACAATAATCATTTCCTTTTTTTTTGTCATATTGGCCAATCTGATAGATATGAGGTAGAACCCTAGAGTTTGTTTAATTTACATTTCTCTAATCAGTAATGATTTAGAGCATTTTTTCTATGACTCTAGGTAGCTTTAATTTCTTCATCTGAAAACTGCCTGTTCATATCCTTTGATCATTTATCAATTAAGGAATGACTTGTAACCTTATAAATTTGATTCATTTCTCTATATATTTTAGAAATGAGACCTTTATCAGAACCCCAGCTGTGAAAATTGTTTCCAGTTTTCTGTTTTCTTCTAATCTTGACTGCATTGGTTTTATTAGTGCAAAACCTTTTAAATTTAATATAGTCAAAATCATCCATTTTTCAATTTATGTTGTACTCCATTTCTTGTTTGGTCATAAATTTCTCCCTTTTCATAGATTTGACAGAGTATTTCTTGATCTGTTAATTGAGTCTATGGTGTTGCCCTTTGTGTTTAAATCCTGAATGCATTTTGATCTTATTTTGGTATAGGGTGTGAGATGGGGATCTATGCCTAGTTTTTGTCATACTATTTTCTACTTCTCCCAGAACTTTTGTTGAATAGTGAGTTCTTTTCTCAGAAGCTAATGTTTTGTGGTTTGTCATTTACTTTTGTATCTATTCTTCTTATGTACCTAATCCACTGGTCCATCACTCTTATTTCTTAACCAATACCAGGGAGTTTTGATGACTGCCACTTTATAATATAGTTTTAGGTCTCATAAAGGTCTCATATAAGAAAAAATATTTTGAAATTGTGTTCATACAGTTTCTAGGTTTGTCTTGGGAAGTATTCCAAAGTATTTTATGTAGTCTGAAGTTACTTTAAATGTTCATTTATTCCTATATTCTTGATTAGGAATGGATGTTGTATTTTTCCAAAAGCTTTTTCAGCATCTATAGAGATAAATCAAATGATTTGTTGGTTTTGTTATTGATATGTTCAATTATGTTGAATGTTTTCCTAATATTGAATCATCCCTATTTATCTGGTATAAATCCTACCTGATCATGCATATTATTCTAGTAATAACTTCTTGCAATCTCTTTGCTAAAATTTTATTAAGATTTTTGCATCAATGTTCTTTAGGGAGATTCATCTATAATTTTCTTTGTTTTGGCTCTTCCTGGTTTAAGTATCAGCTTAGGTATAGGTTTATGATATCAAAAAGTACTTTGGAAGAAATTCTTCTCCTATTTTAAAAAATTGTTTATTTTGAATAGGAATTGTTTCTTAAAAGTTTGGTAGAATTCATTTGTAAATCCATCTGGATCTGGAGACTTTTCCTTAGGGAGTTTATTGATTTCTTTAATTTCTTTTTCTTAAATGTGGTTAAGTATTTAACTTCCTCTTTTGTTAATCTGAGTAATTTATATTTTTTGTAAATATTTATCCATTTCACTTTATTGGCATAGTTAGGCAAAATAGCTCCACATTTTCTCTCTAATTTCCTCCTTATTGATGAGTTCACCATTTTCATTTTTAATACAGGTAATTTGGATTCTTTTTTTTTAAATAGGATTGACCAAAGGTTTATCTATTTTATTGTTTTTTTTTCATAAAATCAACTCAGTTTTATGTATGATATTAATGGTTTTCTTGTTTTCAATTTTATTAATCTTTTATTTTCAGAATTTCTAATTTAATATTTAATTGGGGTCTTTAACTTGATCTTTTTCTAGCTTTTTCAGTTGCATATCCAATTCGTTGATCTCCTTTTTCTCAATTTTATTCACATAAGCATTTGGAGATATAAAATTTCCTCTAAACATTGCTTTGGTTGCGTCCCATAAATTTTGGAATGTCTCATTGTTGTCATTTTTTTGGATGAAGTGGTTGATTATTTCTATGATTTGTTTGATACGATCGTTCTTTAAAATGAGAGTATTTAGTTTCCATTTAATTTTTGGCTTACCTTTCCATGGCCCTTTATTACATGTAATTTTTATTGCATCATGGTCTGAAAAGTATGCATTTATTATTTCTGCCTTTCTGTATTTGATTGTAAAGTTTTTATGCCCTGGTATATGATCAGTTTTGGTATAGATGCCATATACTGCAGAGAAAAAGGATAATTTTTTCTATTCCCATTAATTTTTCTCCAGAGGTCTAAATTCTAAGATTTTTATTCTCCTCAATTTCCTTGTTTATTTTGTGGTTAGATTTATCTAATTCTGAGAGTGGGAGGTTGAAGTGCCCCTCTATTATAGTTTTGTTGTCTCTGTCTCCTTGTATTGTTCAGCTTCTCCTCTAAGAATTTGGATTCTAAACCACTAGGTACATGTTTAATAATGTTATAACCAGAGGTACTAATTACTTTACTAAACCGTAACTAGTCACTGTACACACTGAACAGGTTGAGACAGTTACTTTACTCCTCAAATCCTTTGCTTTTGAGATTTTAGTTTAAAAAGACTTGGGGAATTTTGTCAATACATTCAAGGAGGAAAAGAAGAATTTGCTAGTCAGATCTATTTTCTTATTTGCTCTCCTGGACTTCATCAGTTTCCAGCTCATTTTCTTAGGGGATGGAAATCATCATTCAAACTGACACTGCTTCAGTACCTGGTTCCTCTCTTGGATTTCATCTTTGTCTCCATTAAATCATCTTCCTACAAGATTATTTTGGAGACCTCCTCCTCCTCCCCTCACTCCTTCATTTAAGAAGTGGACTCAAGCTACAGGAATTCAACATGCCCATGGGCCAGGTAATCTTCCCCCTCCTTATTTTTCATTTTTTAAAAAATGTTATCTTCTCCCATTAGATTGTGAGCTCCTTAAAGGCAGGAACTTTTCCTTCCTTCTTCTTTGCATACAGGTGCTTAATAAATGTTGACATTTTAAATTTTTAATGTTTTATTGATTCATTTTAAAAATATCACCGTCACTTTCCAACCACATGCACTCCATCATAGGAACCTCCCTTCTAAAAAAAATTCAAACAAACAAAAATATCAAAACAGCCAGATGTAATAATGCAGGGCTCAATCTACCCTAATCTACCCCTGGCATAGCTCTACCCAGAAAAAGAAGGTATATTTTACTGTCAAATTTTCTGGAACATAAATTAGTCATTTCATTAAACAGAATTCTGATGCCTTTCAGTTGTTTTTTCTATATTGCTATGAAAATTGTGTTAACAGTGCTATTGGTTCATAAATTCTTCCCAAGTTTCTCCAAATTCCTTTTTTTAAAAATCTGTGAAATACTATTTCCCTTCATTCCTGTAACATAATTTGTTCTAATTGTTCTCTGACTGGATGGCCACTTTTCCCTAATTTTTGCTACCACAGAAAGTGCTGCTATAAATATTGTATGTGGGACTTTTCCATTTGTTATTGACCTCTATAGTTTATGCCTATATAGTGGTATTGCTAAGTAAAAGTGTACAGTTCAGTGATTTTTCTTCATCATTCACTTCCTGACTCCTTCCCCTCTGATTCTGGTTTCCTTGGGGGCTGGTTTTCAAAGCATCAAAATCATTCAGATTCTCTCACATCGGACAATTCATGGTTCACCAGCATAGATCTGTCTCAACTGACTTTTGGGTTGTCAGAACTGGTGGGTCTTTCCCTAGGTATGGCAGAATGCAACACAACTGCTCACATGCCTGGTGTTATCTTGTTACCTGACCCCTGGGCTTGCACCAGCAGTTCAGTGTTTTCTCTGCCACTGACAGTGTTGGTGCTTGTAAGTTCCAGCCCTTGGCAAGCTTTTGCTCCTAAAGGATTATGGCCACGTTGAATGTCAAGTATGGAGTAAACTTCTGAAGTTTATATCTTTATAGTTCTGGAAATAGGGTTTTGATGTAAGCCTGTATCATGCTCTTGGGTCCCCTAGTGCAGCCTCACTGCCAGTATCATAGGAGGTTCGGAAGGATGTTGAGTGAGCTTAGGGTGAGTAAGCATTAGTTCTAGGGTTGGTTTTTTTTTTTAAATTTCTTTTGGATTTTGATTGTCTTTGACCATGGAAACAATTGAAGTTATTTTACCTTTGGTGCATAATTTCTGTTTTGGAGAGCTTTTAACAGTCATGGGGATTGTAGAAAATATCTAGTATACCATCTTGTGGTTTCATGTCCCAGATTCATATTTTCTAATATAGTTCCAAATTGTTTTTTTTACAAAATGGATGGACAAATTCACACCTCCATTAATAGTGTATTAGTGTTCCTGTACTATAAGATCACTTAGAACATTTATAATTTTAAAAAAATTTTACCCAACTTGATGGGTTTTGTTTGCAAATTAAATTGAGATAAGGTTCTAAGCATGATCAATTTATTAATTAGCAGCAACCAACATATTGGGCAATGGTCTCTCTTAATATCCAGAGACCCTGAGTGGGGACTGACAGAGCCTTTTACATCTAGTAATATCTTCCTTCTTATTGACCTGACAGTACATCTTTTGGAACTCATCTTGCAGAGGTAAGCCAATCCCAATTGGTAGATGTTGTAATGAGATGGGTTGGGTTACCTTAGGTCTTCCCTATTTTTCTTGGGATGTTTAGTCTTATTTGACTTCAACTCTTCATGACCCCTGTGAAGCACATGCCAATACTGTCCATGGAATTTTTTAAGCTAAGTTATTGGAGTGATTTGCCATTTCCTTCTCCAGTGGATTCAAGCAAGCAGAGGCTAAATGATTTGCCCAGAATTTAGTATGTCAGAGGTCTTCCTCACTCCAGACCCAGCATTCTATTCACTGAACCACCTGGCTGTCACATTGTTGAAAGATGGGAGTAATCCTAAAGTGGTAAGATTAGTCTGCAGGCACTGGCATAGTCTGCCAAAGATTTGACTGAAACAACTTGAATTTGGGTTGAATGGGTGATGGATGAGATTACAAGTGATCAATACCAGGGTGGATACAAATTAAAGTAATTAAGACTCAAATGAGGGTTCCCTGATTAGAGGGGAGAGAATGAAAAGTAAAATGTTTGCTCTTTAAGCAAATTTTTCCAGAATGTAGGTGAAGGGTTACATTTCTCAGGTGATTAGTGTTAAGCCTATACCAGCTAAACTAGGTCTTAAAAATAAAACTAAAATTAATTTTCAATTTTTAAGAGTTAAGGTGAAATCTAACTTGATCTAATTTGCATTTTTCTTATTAGGGATTTGGAGCATTCTGCCACTTGTCTACTGGCAGTTTGTATTTCATTTCTGAAAAATGTCATTTGACCATTTACTGGGAAATGTTTTTTGTTCCTAAGTATCCATATTGATTCATCATCTATGTTCAAATAAATCAGTATTTGCTGCAATTTCTTCCATTAAGAAAATGCTTTTTTAGATGTTTTGTTTTTAAAATTTTATGAAATCAAAATTTATTGTCCAGTTTTCCTGACCTTGTTAAATAACCCCAGTAGTTTGTGTGAACTACTGAACTCACCATACTTATTCAACATTAGACAACTAGGCTCAATTGCTTACTACATAGGCTTCCTATTTATTTTTATATTTTAATCAATATCAAATAGCTTTGACTCTACTGCTTTAAAATGTAGTTTGAGGATTGTTGATGGTAGATTTCCCCCCTCCTTTCACTTCATTAAAAAAACTCATTTGAGTCTTGGCCTGGTTGAGTAAACTCCCTTGCTAATTGAATTGCTATAGATCTAGATTTGAGTATTACTGCCACATATATTAGAAAAATCCTATCATGAACAAACTTTTCTCCATTAAGTCTGCCCTTATTTCTATAGAAAACATTTTGTATCTGTGTTCATATAGGTTCTGATGGTATATTGATAGATTAGTTCTCCAATATTTTATGCAATTTGTAGTTATATCAAATACAAAAAAGACCACTTTGTAAGTTTAATTTATAATCTAAGTTTCTGATTGTTTGAATTTTTTCATCCAATCTATTAGCCATCTGTAGAGATAATTTTGCTTCCTCTTTTCCTATGCTCATTTCTTTTCTTCTGAGCAATAGTGCTCTAAGATTGATTACCGGTACAGAAGCCTGTAACAGCAGAGGAAATTTTTTAAAAACATAAATGACTATTCTATTTTGTTAAAGACTTTTTTCCCCAAATCATTGCTATAATTTATTTTTTAAATGTTTTGATTTTAATATTTTAACTTTTTGTATTTATGGTATAAATCCAATGTCATGATGAGTCATTTTTAAATACATTACTACATCAAGAGGAGTCTTTCTGACTCCAGGTCTGGCACTCTAAACATTGTGTTACCTAAGTTTCATTTGTTAGCACAATCACAAAATATGCCTATGCTTTCCTTTCCTTTTAGTTTTGATGGACTTTTATACTTATGAGACTAGACTTCTTGACATTTAAACTTATAAAAGAGCTAGTCTGCTGTGGTGAGACATTTAAAAAGTCATTTATGAAGCACAGTCCTACTCCACATTTTTATATTCTTGATATACCTGTCCAAAAAACAGTATGCATTACTCTTCTCCTTGGATGCAGGATGTCCACAAGGAATCTTATACTGCTGCCCCTCTTTCTGCCCCAACTCCCAAACCACCACTTTGGGCAGTTAGGTGGTGCAGTGGTTAAGGTTGGACCTGGAGTCAGGAGGTCATTTTCTTGAGGTCAAATCTGACCTCAGACACTTCAAGTTGTAAGACCCCAGGCAAGTCACCTTACCTGTTTGCCTCAAGTTTCCTCATCTTTAAAATTAGCTAGAGAAGGAAATAGCAAACTACTCCAGTATCTTTGCCAAGAAGATTCCAAATGGGGTCATAAAGAATCAGACAAGACTGAAATGACCAAACATGATCACCATCTTAGGAAGCATGACTCTTGTTCAAAGGGTTAGGGACATTTTCAAAGCTTTATCAACATTATTTTCTTTAATTACTGTCCCTTCTTCCCTTGTCAGACCACAAGTAGGGGGAGCTCCACATTAGGAAATAAGTTGACAAGCTGAAGGACATCCAGAGCACCATCATGAAGAAATTTGGGGGTTTATACAGGAAAGTTCTGTTAAATGAGAAACTTTAACCTGGGGAAGATTGGACTTGAGGGGGAAGATAAATTGTCTTCAAGTATTTTAAAGTATTGTAATATGGAATGATACAAATTTGGCAAACATTCCTTAAGTAATTACTATGTGCAGTCATGGAGAGCTACAAGGACAAAAAATTCCTACTTTGAAAGACCATGCATTCTCTTGGGGTAAAGGATAGAAAAAACATATTAAATTGCTTTTTGCATGGTAATTTCAGGAAGGAAACAGTACTAACAACTAAATAG